>NW_027413142.1:0-317603 GCF_048544455.1 Silene latifolia | reverse complement strand
GGAGAACCAGAAGACGACGAGTTCGAGTCGGAGTCGGAGTCAGAGTCGGAGTCTAGAGAAGTCATTAGAGAGTCTACTCCTGTTGTCATCCCCACTCCCTTCGTTTCTCCTAGCTTAGCCTCGAGTAGTCACGGTAGTTTGGGAGATGCCCCAACCACTGTCCCTTTGCCGCCACTGACCATGGATCAGTTGGCTTCTTTGTTTCAACTTTACTCAAATCTTAATATGAATAAATCAGGTTCTGCTTACTCTCTGTGTTCTTTCGAGTGCAATTCATTTATGATGATACGAGGATGACCAAGACCCAGACTTGACCGAAATACCTCCCTACGTAGCCAAAGAAATATTACAGGAAGGGGAAGGGGGACCAGTGATAGAAGACACCGAACCCATCAACGTAGGAACCGAACTAGAACCCCAAGAACTTAGGATAGGGACTACCTTGAGCTCTACCGAAAGGGCCGATTTCATAGACCTCCTAAATGAATTCAAAGACGTTTTCGCTTGGTCCTACAAAGATATGCCAGGGATCGACAGGGATATTGCAGAACATAGGATTCCGATTAAGCCAGGTTTCAAACCTGTGAAACAGAAGCTTCGACGAATGAGAACAGAATGGGCTCTAAAGATTAAGGAAGAAGTTGATAAGCAATTCAAAGCCGGGTTCATCAAAGTTTCCGAGTATTCTGACTGGGTAGCTAACATAGTACCCGTACCCAAAAAGGATGGGAGAATCCGTGTTTGTGTTGACTTTAGGGATTTGAACAAAGCGAGTCCAAAAGATGATTTTCCTCTACCTCACATCGACATATTAGTGGACAATACTGCAGACCACGCATTACTATCCTTCATGGATCGATGGATATGAGGGTTATAACCAAATCAAAATGGCCATGGAAGATATGCATAAGACCGCATTCGTCACCCAATGGGGAACCTATTGCTATACAGTAATGCCGTTTGGATTGATCAACGCCGGAGCTACATACCAACGCACCGCAACTACACTCTTACATGACATGATACACAAGGAAGTTGAGGTATACGTAGATGACATGATCGTCAAATCCAAAGAAAGAGAGGGACATATTGCGAACCTTCGCAAATTCTTCGCAAGGCTACGAAAGTACAACATGAGGCTCAATCCTCAGAAATGCACATTTGGGGTAACATCTGGCAAACTCCTGGGATACGTGGTTAGCCAAAGGGGTATAGAAATAGATCCTTCCAAAATCAAAGCTCTGATCGAAATGCCACAACCCCAAACAGAAAAAGAAGTCAGAGGATTCCTGGGAAAAGTACAATACATAAGTCGATTCATATCGAAACTTACGATGATTTGCGAGCCTATCTTCAAGAAACTCAAGAAAACAGACCACACCATGTGGGATGATGATTGTCAAAAGGCGTTTGATCGAATCAAGGAGATATTGGCTAAACCACCAGTGCTCATGCCGCCACAACGAGATCAACCTCTTGGTTTATATCTCACAAGAATCGAAACCGCCATGGGTGCTATCTTTGGCTCAAATGTAGGAAGTGAAGAAAGAGCTATTTACTATCTAAGTAAGAAGTTCTTGGAATATGAGTGCAAATACTCACAACTCGAAAAGACATGCCTCGCTCTTGTGTGGGCAACGAAGAAGCTACGTCACTACATGCTTAGCTACTCCATCAAGATATACTCCAAAATGGATCCAAATCAAATACCTCTTGAGAAACCCGTCCTCAACGGACGTCCCGGCAAGATGGACTCGATGCTCTCGAATTCGACCTTAAATATGTGCCACTGAAAGTCATAAAAGGTCGCGCCGTCGCCGAATTCTTCGCAGAAAATCCTATCAACGACGCACAAGCCATAGATACTTGGTCATTTCCCGACGAGGATATACTTCAAACAGATGTAGAGTCCTGGGATCTATACTTTGATGGAGCATCAAACTTAAGAGGATTCGGAATAGGAGTGTTGCTCATTTCTCCTGAAGGTGAGCATACACCGATTGCTGTCAAACTCGACTTCGAGGTGACAAACAACGCCGCAGAGTATGAAGCTTGTCTCATCGGACTACAGGCGGCAGTAAGCTTAGGAATCAAAAACCTCCGAGTACATGGGGATTCATCACTGATCATCAACCAAGTCACGGGATCTTGGAAAATCCGAAGTGAAAGCCTTGCACCCTATCAGGCTAGGATAGACCAAGTGGCTCAATTCTTTGATCACGTAACCTACTTACACCTACCTCGAGAGGAAAATCAATTTGCAGACGCTCTTGCGAAACTTGCATCTTTGATAAATATGCCAAATCACATGATGGACATGCCTTTGTTCATCGAACGACGGTCGGAGCCAGCTTATGTCCACCAAATCACCGATGAAGAGGAAATCGCGCAGGAACCCTGGTTCCAAGCAATCTTGAATTTTAAGCTCAATGGTACCTATCCACCGGATATGGACAAGAGGGGACAACGCGCTATACGCCTATTAGCTTCCCAATACATTCTGATGCAAGGAGAATTATACAAAAGAACACCTCTTGGTGTAGTCCTACGTTGCCTTGATCATTCACAGGCACGAAAGGTGATGGAAGAAGTCCATGATGGAGAATGCGGTCCCCACATGAGTGGGCCTATGATGGCAAAGAAAATCACACGTTTGGGATATTATTGGACCACAATGGAATCTGATTGCATCAAATACGTGAGACATTGCCACAACTGCCAAATCTTCGGGAATGTGCAACATGTCCCTCCTTCATTGCTCTATACGATGACATCTCCTTGGCCTTTTTCTACATGGGGAATTGACATAATCGGAAAGATAACCCCAGCCGGAACAGGAGGTCACTGTTTCATTCTAGTAGCAATTGACTACTTCACCAAATGGGTAGAAGCGGCTTCTTACACTGGTCTTACAGCTAAAAATGTGGCAAAGTTCATACAAAACAACATCATCTGTCGATATGGTTGCCCACATGAGATCATTAGCGATAATGGGTCGCACTTCCAAGCTGAAACCGAGCAATTGCTAGCCAAATACAAGATTAAGCATCACCACTCTTCGCCCTATAGACCACAGACTAACGGCGCAGTAGAGGCGGCGAACAAGAATGTTGTCACAATTCTCAAGAAAATGACCGACAACTATAGAGATTGGCCAAGCAAGATACCCTTTGCTTTATGGGGGTATCGTACGTCTGTCAGGACGCCCACTGGGGCTACTCCTTTCTATTTGACCTACGGCATGGAAGTCATGACAACCAATCGAGCTAGAAATACCATCCTTGCGTATTCTACTAGAAAGCCAAATCCCTGAGGCCGATTGGAAAAGGGATAGATATGAAGAACTCATCCTCCTGGATGAACGTCTTCTCGCGCCTTGCATAATGTCCAAACATATCAAGCACGTATCAAACGAGCTTTCAACAAAAGGGTTAGGCCAAGAAACATCAAAGAAGGAGACTTAGTACTCAAATCGGTTAGAGCTCTTTTACCTGTCGACCCAAGGGGAAAATTCAAACCTAATTGGGTCGGACCATTTCTAGTCAAAACCATACTCCCAGGGGGTGCGGTTAGAATCACAGACCTAGATGGGAATGAGTTTTCAAACCCCACAAACCTTGACCAACTGAAACGATACTATGCCTAGAATAGGACCAAACACGCGCCTCGCGTAAACCCATGTGTCGCTCTTGTGGCACTAAATAAACGGCCCCTGGCCAAGCTGAAATAAACTAGTGTCACTATGCTCTTGCATTTTGACGAATTTGTCATCCTCATATCATCAAACAAACTAAATTCGCACCTTGAGAACAAGCAAAAGCTCATGCTTATTTTCTATGTTCATTACAAGCTCTTGCTTCGAACAATTATTCTTTTACATTTACTCGAACTACGCGCAAGGGTTTGATTTCGCTTTTTAAAGTGAATACGTAGGCAATCCTTCACAGGATTCAACCCATTATACCTAAAATGTAAATAGAAGGACATTTGCATTGCATTTGAAATTCGACAAGAATAATAAAAGAAAATCACAACGGTTTCATAACCATTTAACCTTTTATTCATTCCTAAATAATAATAGTACGTTACATAATAATAATAGAATAGGCTAGGATTCTAAAAATCCCTCCTTTTTATTACAATAATAATAATAATAATCAAATAATAAATAACGACTCGGGCTATTCCTCCATCTTCCCTTTGCCCTTGTCATTCTTGTCATACTTCTTGTCACGACCTCGAGCTGGGCGCTCTTGCACCACTTCAGACCTAATCACCAACGGTCTTTCTCGAGGCCTGACTCTTCCATTCTTGCCAACCATCATCTCTACAACAGGAGTAGTCTTTGATTTCTTTGAAGGACGAATGACCTGAAGCCCGGCTTCTTCTTCTCCCTCTGTCAGATGCTTCTCTTTCTCTTTCTCTCCCTCGCGCACCTTGTAGTCAACAGGTTCGCGTTTCCTCAGTCTCTCGCGCTCTTCCGGAGTCGCAGCCTTTCTCCACCTCAGATAGGAATCCGACACCCATAAAGCATTGGCGGAGAAGTTCAAGAACCACATGTTTCTTTGGGCCCATTTAATAGCCCACTCTCTTCGGCTCTCGGTAGTAAGCGCCATAGCGATCATGGGGACGGTGTCAAGCCTCGGGATCGTCTCCGCTTCACCCAACTTGCCTCATCAATCTTTCCGGAAAGATGCATACCATGAACTCCAATCCCGAATGCGCACGGACCTAGTGGGATCCAAAGAAGACACTCCAAAGGCGGACTTGAGGTGCCACCACGGTTTACCCACCTAATCAACGGGCCATCATCACTTTTCAGCTTGTTCTTCCAATAATCGCAGACCCGGGTGAAGTCCACCATGTACAACCGCGTCCTCATCGCAATCATACGGGAATGATAGGAAAGTGCATGAACTGGGGGCTCGATCAATCGGAGCCGTTCCATAAGCCAAACCTACCAAAAGCAGGTATTAGACACCAATCAAAAAAAAAAAAAGAAAAAAAAAAAAAAAAAAAAAAAAAAAAAAAAAAAAAGAAAAGAAGAAAAGATGTCTTTTACCTGCAGAATAACGGGACTCCCCAAAAACGGCAGATCGCGGTTGGATTTCCTATTATCCAAGCCCAAAATAATCTCCCCTAAGCATAAGCAAGCTGGGCTCCTGCGCAGCTCCATTTGCTCAATAAGGCACAAAAGACGGGGATCACCTCTCAAGTCTTCATCAACATGCCCTTGGAAGACGTACACGTGCAACAAACAAAAGCCAAATGCCCTTCTCCTAGCAACATGAGAAACAGTAGGGTCGGCCATGTTGATGAATCGATCAATAAAGTCCAACATTCTCACGCCTTTCGGGGTAACTAGACGATCCACCTCAAGTCTGGTCAATCCAAGCAAGTCTCTGAATTTGCTTTTATACCCTTGTGAAGTGGAAGGAATGACAGGTAAATGTTCAGGATCCCATCCACCAATACCAGCTATTTCTTCAGGAAATGGGCAAATGTCACCCCCTGGGAACGCGAAAACATGATAATTCGGGTCCCAATAGTCAAGGCAAGCATCCAAGAATGGTTTTAATATCTTAATGAGTTTCAAACTCAACAAAGACCCAAGGTTATAAGCACCCATGTCATGCTTCTCCATATTTGAAAATTCATTGGTCCATTCCTTCAAGCGGATCTCCAAAGTATTCATGATGATAATTTTCTCTTGAAGATTTATTTTGGGAGTTTTATGTGAATAGACGGAGAAAAGACGGAAGATTTATGTGAATTAAAACTCCATCGACGCTTCTATTTATGCTAATTGTTGTTTCCAAAAATCCGCCAGAACGGACCGGCTTGGGAACAGGCGCAACACCTGCTGCGCCTCTTCAAAGGGACGCAGCTCATGCTGCGCCTCTTCCCCAGTCTCACTTCTGTGATTTCCGCGTTGGATCTTTCCTAATTCTATAAACGCATGATTTCCTATTCTTGCGGAGTTTTATTTTGGTAAATACGAGGAGATTACCATGTTTCGAGTTTCCTAAATTCGCGGGCACGCATTTCGAGGCGACGTCGAAACCTTCGCCATTTCATCACACTTAATTCCTTTTTTAGGAAATAAATTTCATTTTCATTTTTAGGAAATAAGTTTCATTTTCTTTTTGGGAAATAATTTTCATCTGTTTTCATTTTTTTAACGAATTTCAAACATTTCATTTCTACACTTACAGATTTCTCTTTTTTTCTTTTTTTAGGGGGTAACCCTCCCTACCGTCCGGTCATTTCCGGCAAAATTTTTGCATTTTCGCATTTGCGTTCTTTTGAGTCTTTTTTTGCGCTAATTAAGGCCATATGTATAAAAATGTATGTTTTGCGTGATTTCCATGTAAATTTCGGCAGCATGACGGCGTAAACCGTTATCTACCAAACCTGTTCAAGAACTAACCTGCAGATACAAGCAACACAACCCAGCAGCAAAGGCATTCAGGCCGTCGTATATACACCAAACACGGCAAATGTACAAGCAAACTGGGGCTTGCGCCCCAAACAAAGTCCAAAAATGTTCAAAAAAAGACATCCAAATGTACAAGTCTACAAAACTGCACAAAACTACTGCTGGGCGCCCTCCAACTCGGCAACTCTCGCCACCAGAACGGCGATCTCGGCGTCCCGAACCTCGAGCTCCCTCAACAAGCGAGCTGTCTCCTCCCGAGACTGGGTCAACTCTCGCTCCAGCTCGCGGCCACCCTGTAAACAGCAATAAATTGGCTCATGTCAATCAATTCAAGCAAAGTTGGAAACCAAAAATCAAGAGAAGTCTCCCAAAAATCAAGAGAAGTCTCCCTAAACATCGCTCCAGCTCGCGGCCACCCTGTAAACAGCAATAAACTGGCCAGTACGCCAACCTCCCGTAAAGGAACGCCGAGTAATCCTCGCCAGGGAGAAGAAGGTCGTCGCCACCGCACCCCAGTCCGCCTCCTCTCGGATCGTCGAAGGCTCCCAAACATCGTCCCGAGAGGATCAACAGAACCGTCAACGCATCCCATGCGAGCACCGACGAGCTAAGCGCTCGCCAGATACCACACAGACCCATCGACGTCCACAACAAAGGAAACTCTCGGACTCCTAGGTCGAAGGACCTCAACGACAAAAGGAGGCGCTCCAGCGTACTCCGCCCAAGGTCTGGGCACCCACTGCGACAAGATAAGGCAAAGATCATTCCTATGATCAAGTAAAGGCAAAGGATAAGAAGTATAAATGAATACGAGTGGGATACTCACGCTGCTCAGCTGAAGGGCGTTCACATCCCGCCGGTAGACGTTGTGAGAAGAACGCTTGCTCTTCGTCCGGCACATCACCCAATCCCTCACCACGGGATAGGCCTTCTCCAGTGGCTCCGTCCTCTTCGGCGCGAGACTCGGGAAGTAGGAGTACACCCACGCCTGTAAAACAGAATAATCAGTGACGATCTTTCGTAATTCGATAAAGAAAGGAATTTGCTTTGATCTAAAAGAAAGGTTCATACCTCCAAGAGTAGTCCAGGTCCGACAGCACCCGGAGAAGTCCCCTTCTCCATCAGCTCCGGACGAACCATGGCCCTCATGAAGCGGATGAGGACCGCAAAACCAGCAAATGACCCGGTCCCGCGCCTAGGGAACTCAGTCGAAAGAAAGGGAAGAAGCTTCGTCGACAGCCTCTCGCCCTTGTCTCCGAGGTAAATCGAAGACAGAAACCACCACAGCCACAAGCGAGCCCTCTGCTCAGCTGTGCAGGGAGGAGGAGTCGTCTCCCTTCCCTCGATCGTCACCAGCGCCGGGGTCTTACCCGCAAAGTAGTCTCGAACGTAAGTCTGGGTACCAAACCCAAGATCGCAACAGACCTTCGGCGACAAGTTCCAGCCGATCAATCTCCTCGCCTTGGCCGAGTCCGCCCTCATGGCGCCTCTCCGCCACACCATCTCCTCGGTCCCCGCACCGGCACCAAATCATGCCGTAATCCTCCAGAGTAACTCCCACCTCACCGAAAGGCAAGTGAAACGTGGAAGTCGTATCCCAGAATCGGTCCAAGAAAGCACGGACCAGGCTAAGGTTAGCCCGCAACTTCCTCTTCACGATATCCCTCCAGACCTGAACCAGAGGACCGAACGCTCCACGCTCGATCATGGCCCTCTCCTCCGCCGACAGCCGCTCGTAGTGCTCCATCGCTGTCGTGTAACCCGAGAACGACCTGATGTTCCCGGCCTCCTATAGTAATTTGAAACAAAGCTATCTTTAGTTTTGGCTGAAATTTGAAAGAAATTTAGACAAAAAGAATGAAAGAGGACAGGTAGTGAGTAGTGAATTCTTATTTACCAAGCTCTTCACCGTCCTGTAGGACAGGTGACCCTCGGCAGCCCACACGAGGTGCCTACTCTCCCAGGTCTCGGCCCACGCAGGAGCTCCCCTCAGCTGACGACCTCCTCGCCCAACGTTGGCTCGTCTCGGGATCTCCTCCTCCTCGACGGCCTCCTCCTCGTGAAACTCAGCAGCCATCACCGCAGCGGTGAAGGCCTGCTCTAAAGCCTCCTCAACGGTAGTGGCGTCAATCTCCATGGGAGTCCTCCCAGAAGTAGAAGCATCATCACCTGCAACATTAAAGTAAATTCAGTCCGCGTCACATGACGACAAGCCTTTGTTAAGGAGTTTTCGAGCCTTCAAAGCCCTGAAAACGCCCTTTCCATGCCATCTTTGGCCATATTCCCACCAACCCAATCACTCATGTGATAAATTGGGTCAAGTCAAGTCCAAGTCAAAGCCTAGTTCCGGGTTCAAGTCGAAAATTCGGCAGCATTTCGCTATAACGACGATTATGCCCTAGAAAGGTGTCCCGAAAAAGTTGATATAAACCAAAATTCCGAGATGGTAGGAAATTTACCCATCATCCAAGGATTCCAAATATCGAATTTCATCGCAAATGGGCATTCCTAAGGCTATTTTCGAAGCAATTTACGGCTTAGCTGTAAAACCGTCTCAAATTTCACTCAAGAGCTCAAAACTCGACGAAAATTCGAAACAAACACATGGTTATGTTCCTAACATTGCCTATTATCCGTTTCTAACATCAATTTGGCATGGCAAATCCATTTGGGGGAAAAGCCCCAAATTTTCGATCAAAAGGGTCGAAAACCCTAAATCTCGCGGCTCAAAATTCAACAAATGTAGATGATTAATGCAAGATTGGAATACATACCTCGATTAGTCATGTTTAATGCAAGCTTTTGGATCAAACCTCGACGGAAATGGTGAAGATTTGAGAGAGAAATTGCAAGAATTGTGTTTCGAAATAATGAACATAATCCCGTCTGATTTTCGCGTTTTTACGCAGAAAAGCCAATTTGGGGAAAAGACGCAGCAGGCGCTGCGCCTCTTCCAAGAGACGCAGCTCTTGCTGCGCCTCTTCCTTGTCTTCCCTCCATACGGATTTTCAAAAATTCGTTATAAGTTCGTTATTTGTGGGCCCATCTTTGGTGCGCCTCTTCCTCGACGCTGTTATATTCTTTTGGTCCATTTCGACGATTTTCTTTCGTTCCAGCCCGCATTTCATCAGCCAGCGGCGGACTGTTGCGTACTATTATTCACTCTTATCCAGCACAGCAGTATTTTGCAGTATTGCTCAAATTCCTTTATATCCAGCACAACAGTATTTTGCAGTATTGCTCATTTCCATTTATCCAAAGACAACAAAGATTTTTGCGATTGCTCAAATTCCTTTATACCCAGTAGCAAGCAGCAAAGATTTTTGCGATTGCTCATTTCCATTTATCCAAAGACAAAGATTTTTGCAAAGTATTGCTCAAGATCCTTTTATCCGCGCAGCAGATTTTTGCAAAGATTGCTCAATATCCTTTTATCCAAATAGTAGTAGTATTTTTTGCGCAAAGATCGCTCACTCACTCAAGATTTCTCCCATGACGATCAAGATGTTCCTAGTCGTCAATATATTCCCCAACAAGAGTTTGTTTGAGACCGACGCAAGCAGATTCAACCTCAAGTTTTGCAAGAGTTTGCTTGAGACCGACGCAAGCAGATTCAACCTCAAGTTTCGCCAGAGTTCGCTTGAGACCGACGCAAGCGGATTCCCCAGCAGTTTCTACCGACGTCCTGCTGCTTTCAATATTTCTTGTTTCCCCGCGGAGTTCGACCAGGGTTCATTCTCCAGAAGTTTCTTCAGTATCCCTGTGACCCCTAATGCCTTCAGACACCAAGTTATCTTCAGACCAAAGAGTTTTGCCGAAGCGTCTTCAGTCTCGTTTCACCCAGGGGTATCTCAGGTATGGTTTCTTCTTATGGCTGGCGAGCTTCCTTACGTAGTCTAATGGACTTTAAACGACCCTCCCCGATAGTCGACAGACTCTAAAATGTTCCCGACGAAAGGTCCTTGGTTCAGACCCCTTGAGCCGCCTCGCGTCGCCATAGTCGTCAGGTTGTAATCTTCGATTGACCTGATGGCTATACTTTGACTTTCGCCTTGTCCAAGCCTCAGTCAAAGTGGGGGCTCTGTAGACACCTCGTTTCTGCACCCCTCGAAAAACCCGGTGATGATTGGGCCGCATGTTTGATTCGCGGAACGATTTGTGACAGTTCGTAAGATTATCGTCAAGTGATTGCTCAAATATTAATGTCTACCTCACAGTTGTCATCTACGTCCTGATACGGTCGTTTTGGCAGTAATTAGAGTACATTCGGAGTCCGGTCAAAACCGTCTCCATTTTCTCGATAATCGTTAAATCCCGAGTCGGAATGTTCTGGAATGTTCCGGATATTTCTATTCCATATTTCACAAGTTTTATCTTTTGGCAAATAATATCCCGTAATATTCATGTTAAATATTAAGGAAGATCGGATTATTTCCGTCCTACCATAACTCAAACGCGGAAATCTTTCTTCAAGGAGGAAACCTCTCGGGAATAGACGCAGCAGTCCGTCTCTTTCCAAGAGACGCAGATGGTTTTCTGCGCCTCTTCCCAGGCCCTTCTCTGCATGTTTCACGTATCTTTTTCATATCTTTCCGAGATTCACTTCCAAAGAGTCTCCGAAACCCTAATTCCGTCGTGTGATTAGTATAAATAGGAGCCTTCGCTCCTCATATTTCTCACGCGAGTGTCCGCCCTTCTCTTCTCCCTTTGCATTATAGACTTTGTTCTTACTAATTGGCGCCTACGTGCTTGAACATTCGACCACGTAAGCTCGGATCCTTCCGGGTACCAGCCTCTCCGTTGCATGACCGACCAATTTGACCAACTACACCAATAATCAACTTAATTAATCAATAGTTTTCCTCTTACGAGGGCACTCTCTTTGCATTCGCGTCGAGCATCACTAATCGATATTCTTAGTCCTTCTCGTTTCGTCAACATGTAAGTCTGAGGGTGTAAATCTCTCTTTTATTTATTGTATTTTACTTATTGTACCAATTAATGTAAGGTTTATGTCGAAAGCATCATTAAAACCGATTTCTAAAACCGTACTTTAAAACCTCTTTTCACGGATTTTCAGAAGACCAACCGTCGAGAAAGGACGCAGCAACTGCTGCGCCTCTTCGAAGGAGCGCAGTTCCTGCTGCGCCTCTTCGTGAGGCTGCCGCAGTTCCTGCTTCCTTTCTTCTTCCTTCGTCCTCTGTAATTCGTTTCGTTGTTCTTATTTGATTGTTTGTTCTTTAATTCGTTCACATGATAGCATAATAATCACATGTATATAATTCATCATCATTAACATGTTTAGTTCATCCTTAAATCCGACTTAAATCCCTTATAATTCATATTCGCGGGTTTTCGTCATTAAACTCAATTCGGGTTTTAGAAATTCAATTCGTTCATATTGAGTTTCTGGAATTCATCGTTGACATATTTGTATCTGTCCATCATCATTAATCCGTCATTAGTTCATCATGTTTAGTCTAATTAATTAGTTTGTTTGTAATTCGTCAATCATTCGTTCATCCATGTAATTAATTCATCTTAATTCCGTCTCATCCATGTTTTACTGTTTTTATGACTCATTCATATGTTAAATAACATGCTAATCACTTTCATCCGAGTAAATATCATCAATCGATCATTAAATTTACCAATTAACATTAACGGTTTGCAATTACGGCTTCACAGCCAGAACTGAGCCAAGGAACAGACGCAGCGTCTGCTGCGCCTATTCAAAGGGACGCAGCTCTGCTGCGCCTGTTCCTGGCTGAGTTCTGTCTCTGAACTCCGTTTCTGCCTTGACTTAGTTATTTAGTCTACGTTTAATTAACTATTATTCGTATTATCACCTTCTGGTTTGTTCGTTAATTCTTTCTTTTATTCTTTTTCTCAAATTATCCGTTTTAAAGGTATTTTCGACATAAATCGCCTAATCCGTTGTAATTATTGTAAATTTCATTATTGTAATTTTCTTCATTGTATTTACAATTATTGTATTTCTTCTATTGCTTGTATGTTTTCACATGTAAATGAACATTAATTCCAACTTCGACATTAATTGTGTGCCTAATTAATTATTCACCGACTTAGTCTAATTCTCACATGTTAGGATTAATCAATGGATGTTGCATTGCATGCATACAATCGACGATATATCAAGTATATATAACTTACCTAATCATTAGTAGAGGCCGCTATCGAGGCGGGCGGGATTAGGTGTTCGATCAAAAGAGCTTCCTAATACGTACCCTCACCCCTTACTCCAGATCTCCGTGAGCACCCGTGTTCATTGGCATCCACGAGAGTCATTCTAGACATAGAATGCTAAGGGTAACGATTGCTTAGTGTTCATGTCACTACTTTGTGTCTTGACATTGCATGAGGTATTCGAACGGTTCCAATTTCCCATAAAAATTGGTGGCGACTCCATACAAAATGCAAACGCTTGTTTCGTCTCTCACCAAGCGCCCCCGTGGGCGGCCCGCTGTCCACACATGTTATTTGCATCAAGTATGGAAGCGTTTAATTGGGCATATGAGATCGGACTCCGACTCGGGTTTGGTATAAAAAGAGCAAGCAACAAGGTTGGTCGTAACACGAATTTGAGACAAGATTATTTTGTTTGTCGGATGGGTGGAAGAGGTCCCGTAAATAAGGATGTCGATTCTTTAATGAGGGGTAACACGGCTACCGCGTGGTGCAAATGCAAATTTTCAATGAAAGTTATTGAATTACAAGAGAATAAGTGGAAGCTTGTGATGAGATCCGGGTTTCATAATCATGCTTTAACGTTGTATTGTGACGGCGACATATACTTTGCAAAGTTTGATGAAGAGGAGTTGGCTTATATCGATGCCCAAGTTAGAGCTCACGTTAAACCGGCAATTATTAGTGCGGGTTTGCATCAGCGGAATCCGGAAAAGTCAAGACCTAATCGGCGACAAATCTACAATCGTTCTCAGAAAGTAAGGGCCGAGGAAAGAGATGGGAAAACCCGGCACAACAGATGTTAACACTTGCGGTTCAGCATAAGTACGTTCATTATTGGGTCACTGATCAGGAGACCGATGAGCTAACCCACGTGTTCATGGCTCATCCAGAAGCCTTTAAGATGTTTCGATCATACTATTATGTGGTACTGATCGATTCCACGTACAAGACAAATTTATACCGTCTTCCGCTTGTTGAGATGGTTGGAGTCACACCCGTCGGGAAGAGCTTTGTCATCGCGTATGCTCTTGTGAAGCATGAGTCCGAGGATGGATATCTGTGGGTATTACGGAAACTGAAGGCCCTTCTCAATGATGTCGTTCAACCTAATGCTATTGTTACTGATTGTGAGGCAGATTTGTTGAACGCGATTCCCACTGTTTTTCCGGATTCGTCTCACTTGCTATGTCTTTGGCATATATATTCTAACGTGGAGACGAAAGCACTTGATATCACGGGTCGGGATAGTTGGGCTAAGCACATAACTTGTAACTTGTTTGAAGTGGTTGTCGAGGCGGAGACCGAAGTTAAGTTTAATGTGGCGTGGGGCAATTTGGCAAGGCAATGGGCGGGAGTGGAGGCTTATATTGAGAGGCAATGGTTCCCGCACTTGGAAAAATGGGCCAAGTATAGAACGAACAAGATAACTCATTTTGAGAACACTTCTACATCCCGGGTTGAGTCGGCTCATGCGAATTTGAAAAAGATGGTTGAATAGCGCGAAACTGGCTGTTGATAGCATCTGGATTCGGTTTTCTTTGATGGAAACGCAACATGTTGAGATCCGACACTTGTTGGAGTTATCTAGATCGAGGCGGTTGACGGGGATTCAGCGATTATTTTCCAGACTTTCTTATAAAATATCAAAGAATGCCATCATTGAATTGCGTGAAGAATTCGAAAGAGGTGCCAAGATGACGGAAGATGCCTTGATGATCGATTGCGGTTGTGTAAAGGCTACTACACTTGGTTTGTTATGTGCTTGTTCACTTCATTGCATTGCTAGAAACGGATCTCGGGTCCCTGTTGATGTGTTACATGCATTTTGGAGGAAGTTGGAGTACGATGGTTCCGAGGCAATGCCGGCTTGTGACGATGATCGATTGGAGGAGTTATTCGATGAAATTCGGAATGCAGATCCGAGTATGAGATCATCCATGTTCGATGTCCTTTACTCTCAGATACATCCGGATGAGGAGGATGTAAACGAGCCTCGAGTGAACGAGAACCCTAGAGGACGTCCGAGTAGGGGAACTCGTAGAGAGCCGTCCGCCGTTGAGCATGCACGGGTTCGGGTTCGAGTAGGCAGAGCTACGCCCCAAAGAAACGCGTCTTCCCAACGAACTCCGTCTAGTACCCCCCGTTCCACTCTGACGGTTCCTGTTACTCCGTCTACTACTCCCCGTTCCACTCCGACGGTTCGTTTTACTCCGTCTAGTACCCCCCGATTCACTCAAACGGGCCCCGGTACACCGTCTACCACTGCTACCACGAGTACGGGGAGTTTCGGCACATCGCATTGCGCAACTCTTGAGGTAGACTACACTATTGGTCATTCGAGGTACTTTCCTTATCTTGACTTTTTGCCTTCCTGGTTTACCGAGTATCTAGAAGCGTGGTATAATCCTTCCGGAGACGGTCATTGTGGTTTCCGAGTTCTCGCACATGTTGTTCGGGGTGACCAATCTCATTTCACGATGGCTAGAATAGATTTACTTAGGGAAATCCGTCGTCCCCTTTACCGGGATCATATTTATGGCCCAGTGAGATTTGATGCGGAGGTAGCTAGAATTACATTTATGGATCAAATACCGTGTGGCTCGGGTCATTGGATGGACAGTTTCGATCTATATGGTTATGCTACGATGTACAATTGGGTGATATGTTGTATTTCTTCATGGGACGATCAAGATGGTCACCGACATTGGAATGATAGTCATACTTATTTGCCTTTACGAGCCCCCACCGGAGTACGTACCCCATATGGTGTCTTATGGGTATTACATGCGGGAAACCACTATCTGAGGCTCCGGGTACGCCCCTTGTCACCTATGCCTCCAATAGCCCCTTGTTGGGTACATGATGAAAGCGTAGCTCATTACAGTGGCATGTATCGACATCAGCTATCTTTATGGCGCAGTTTCGAGACCGGATCTTAGCTTTTTTTTTTTATTTATCCGAATATTGTACCTTATATTTTATTTATGCAATTATTGTAGTTTATAATTTATTTATTCGATTAAATGTCTTGGGTAATTTAATTTAATATGCAACGAAATTTAATTAAATGACTTAAAACGTAATTTAATTAAAACAATCCTTAAAACATAATTTCACATAATTTAATTAAAACATTCCTTAATTTGAAATACAACGACATTACATAGGGAGTGTTTGGTAAATGGCGGATTGAGAAATTTTCAGCATATTCAAGGCTTTTAGCATGTTTGACTCACCAATCTACTATTTTGAGTGTTTGGTAAATGGCATATTGAAAGAGTAGATTGGAGCTCAATCTACTGTTTTTCAATATGCTGCTCTAACCAGTATATTCACATTAGTAGAATGTGAAATATGAATCCGTCAACAATCTACACATAGGTACAACAATCTATTAACCAAAATCTGCTAATTACCAAACACTTCTACTAAATCTGCTAATTGAAATATACTAGTCAAACCTGTTAATCCAATCTGTCATTTATAATCTGCTTGACCAATCTGCTTCCGCTAATATCAATCTGCTGATTACCAAACAGGGCCATAAACCAGTTAAAACATAATTAAAATATAATTAAAACATAAACCCCAAACTCTAAACCCTAAACCCCAAACCTCAAACCCTAAACCCTCTGATAACCTCTGATTTTTTGAGTATTTGTGAGAACCATTTTAGTATTGTAGTGAGTGAATAGGATTGGATGTTGTGATTGAAATTGACATAGAATGACCTATTTATAAGCTATTAACTATAACGGCTATTTTGAATTGTAACGGCTATTTTGAATTATAACGATTATATTTGAATTATAACGGTTTTATTTGAATTATAACGGTTATTTTTGAATTATAACGGTTATATTTGAATTATAACGGTTATATTTGAATTATAACGGTTATTTTTGAATTATAACGATTATTTTTGAATTATAACGGCTATTTTTGAATTATAACGGTTATTTGTTAAATTGTAACGGTTATTTTTCCTATATAAACATCTACATATTCTTGTATTTTTTCACTCATCTTCATCTTCTTCTATTTTTCACTCATCTTCATCTTCTTATATTTTCTTCTTCATTTCTCTACTTATGTCGACATCATCCTCAATGTGGGGAAACCACCCAATTGAAGGCCTTAATTTTAGGAATCAATGTTGCAATTGTTGTCACAAAAACGCTATCATCAAGATTTCCGGGTCAGTAACTAATCCAAAGAAAGCGTATTTTAAGTGTTTACCTTGCAATCATTTTGTGTCGTGGTTGACTGAAGATCATTTGACAATAACAAAAAAGTTGAAGATAGCATGTGAAGATGAAGGTGATGATGCATCAAGTGGAAATGTCATAAAAGAACAAGTGATAGGTATAAAAAAAGAGATTTCTGAAATGTCAAGGATGATGAAGTTTTATTTCAAGTGTATCTTGTATTTGTTTGTTTTCCTTATGTTAGCCATTGTCATGAAGTAGTGAGTATTTTCAGAAAATGTATGAATTTGCATCAGTTGCTATATATTCCAGAAATTTCAGAATTTAAAACCGTCATGTTTTTTGAATTAAACAAGGTTCAAATAGTCAACTAACATAATCATCCAACATAAAGAATGTCTTCAAAAACGTACGAAACAAATGAAAACAAACACAAATTAGTCTCCCGACTATTGATCATCCTCTTCCTCGCTATCAGTATACACACCATCTGCTCTACGCTGAACACGATCACCGGGTGTTTGACGAGGTCCTCTATGCCTTTGTATCTCCCTAGCCCTCTCAACAAATGGATCGAAGTTCTTCATCATCTTGCGTAAATAGGCAAGTTGTTTCTTGTCATCGACAATCTTTCCGGCTTCGGCAAACTGAAACATTACAACACATGCAGTCTGCAAATTGACAAAAATAACTAAGACATTTTAAAAATTATCCACAGTAAGAAAATTAAACAATTATTAAAACAACGGTAAGTAAAATTATTACCTCAGCAGGAATATCAAAATCATCATGTGCAGCGGGGGCATCATGGTGGTCGGGATCAATGATCAACGGGTGAGAATTCTCATTATACCAATCCTCATAATCTGGCGCCGTCTCACCCGGGAAACTAACTGGTCTCGATCTACGAGAAAGGTGAACCAAGTGATCCGCCCAACAATCCCAAAGATGATCAGCCACCGCAACCCCGACACTAACCTCGTACCCTATCCCCGAAGCAGGACGATGCGCTACCAATCTCATAATGGGATTGGGTATTATCTGCACATACCCAAACTGTCGTAAACACCGATCAGGCTGGTACGACTCGGCTATGTCCATTAAACGAACACAACCAGCAAACAGAGTACGAAGATGATACTCCTCCTGACGCGGCCCGTACGGATCCCACCTAATAGAAGTATAAGTAAGCCCATCTAACAACCTCCGATACTCCAACAATTTCTCCGCAGTTTGAGCTAAGAGACCAACGAATCTCCAAGAACACGACCGAGGCTGAGTAGGGTCAATTACCGAAGGTGGACCGGGTCTGAACATAGGAAAATACTCATAGATCCACGATTGCAACAAAGTCAAGCAACCACCAATAGTCTTCACACCAGCACGTGAAGCCACACCCAACTGTCGGTACATGAAGGCTAGTACACCGGCTCCCCAAGCGTAGTGGTGTACACAATCAGTATCATTCACTAAAGGAAACAACTGAGGACGTAACCTATCACCTGATTTGTCGACAAAAAGTGTCGACCCCAACACCGCAGCCAAAAACCCGTGAGCAAAAACAACATCACAACTAGCTGCCGCCATGTCACAAACTGCATCTACCAATATATCCCGACTCTTGTAAATAGGGGCCTTCTTACTAGGGTTTAACGGCAACCTCAACTCGTCTGATGAAATCCCAAAGAAGCCACAAACAAACATAAGGGGATCCGCCAACGTCCCGTCCTTACTCTCCACCTTACAACAGTTACCATCAACCCGAATACCTAAGATCTGCGCAACATCGTGAAGGAGTATGGACATCTCCCCAAAAGGCATGTGAAAACTGTTGGTGTCGGGTTGCCATCTCTCAACGAAAGCAAAAATAAGGGGCATGTTAAAATGCTCGGCCATGGAATCTAATAGGTGAGAAAGACCACTACCGTCATAAATAGTCTGAACGGCCGGCAGGAGTTGCCAACAACTCAACAACCTCGTCCTACCAAACCGGTGGTAACCCGTCAAAACTGGTCGACCGACCTCATTAGGAGTCGGCCATAAGGTGTTGGCAATGTGGCCCCCAAAGCTAGGAATCACGTGGGGAAACATCGGACCACCCGGAACACGATCGGAAATCAACCAAGAGACATCCTTACCCGACTTCTTCTTCGGAGCCACGACACTACTAGAACTACCATTCGACATCCGCTGAAAACGCCCCTCCTCATTCCGTCTACGGGGCACCCTATGCACTCGCTCATCATCCGCCTCCTCCTCACCTATCATATCACCAGACCGAGCCACCTCCTCCAACTGCTCCGCAGTCCACGACTGGGTACTACCATCTCCAACCTCAGACTCAAACTGGAGCCCCTTTCGAGCTCGAACGTGACGGTCTTTTCCTCCACCGGCCATCTATTCAAAAAATAAAAAAAACGCATTGATTACTTAAATTAATAAAACAAAGAATTTATAAATATAAGTTTAAATAAATTAAAAAATTAAAATAAAACAAAATATCCCGAACGGGGTTTATTAGTAATAATTAATTAATATTTTACGAAAACAAAACGAGACGGATTTTTTCTTTTAAAAATAAAATAAATAAATTTACAACGGGTTCGCCACGGACGAGAATTATTATTAATAATTTATTAGTTTTTAACGCTAACAAAATAAGACGGAAAAATAAGTTTTTAAAAATTTTAAAAATAAAATAAATAATTTTACAACGAGTTCGCCACGGACGAGGTTTATTATTAATAATTTATTAGTTTATAACGATAACAAAACAAGATGGGAAAATAAGTTTTTTTTTTAAAAAAAAAAAAAAACAAACGAGAAATTCAAAAACAAAAAGAAAAAAAAAACGAGAAAATGGGCTTGGGCGAAGAACATTTTCGTCCAGGTCCAGGCCCAGACGAAAATGTTTTTCGTCCACCTGGACGAAAATGTTCTTCGTCCTAGCCCAGTTTGCCTCCTTTTTTTTTTTTTTTTTTTTTTTCCGTTTTTTTTAATTTTGCGATTGATTTTCGGCAAAACACGACTTAATCCGATTCAAATCAAAGCATCTATCCTAATTCCGTCTACAATAAAGGCGTCTATCCTAATTCCGTCACAAATTTACAAACTAAGAAAATACTAAAAAAAAAATTAATAACAATCACATACCTTGTTGAATGTTTGAATTCGTGACGGAAATGATGCGGTCGATACGGTTTTTTGTTGTTATTTGAGTCGGGTTTTTTTTTTCAAAATTTGGAAGTGTGAAAGGTAGTTTTTGAATAATAAGGAAACGCAAATTCTTATTTGTGACGGAGGGTATCCGTCACAAACAAGAGACGGGTACCATTTTGTCTTACAAAAAACCCACAGGGGGTGAGAGAAGGAGCACATGGGGTGGGTGCCCACCTTGTCCCCTCTACCCATTTCCACACACAAAATACCCGTCGCAAGATCCGACCCGTCGCAAGGGAGACCTACTGATAAGGAAAATATAAGGGGGAGTGTGGGGGAGGGGCAATTTTGGAAGTTCATTAAAATTGTCGACGATATTTAGTAAATTGTCGACGATCTTTAGTAGGCAGAAATGGACAAGAATGTTATAACCCGAAAACTAACAGATTTGAGTTGAGGCTTAACGATCTATCCATGTCAGATGGTTGATATAATTATAGACACAAGTCACACCGTATCAAGATTTAATTCGGTCGGATTTGAATTGAACAGAAATCCGACCCGATCCGATCTAGAGGTCTACGAGTAACAAGCCTATTCAAAAGAAGAAACACTCTCAAATTCATTCTCCCCAAATTCTTCTCGCAATCCTTGGCGTCTCCCTTTCTCTCCAGACTCCAGCAATCTGTTGATTTCACAAGGTTTCCTTCCTTCCTTCTCAATTAACCTTTTTTTTTTTTTTTTTTCATATTTTATGTTAACCTTAATTGGATTCCGAGGTTTCACAAACCCTAATTGGATTTGTCCAACTATGGGTTTATAAGCAGTAAATAAAAACTTGAATAATTATAATTATTGGTCAATTATATATTTATAAACTGATTTCAATTATAATATACTCCCTCCGTCTCAATCATTTGTTTGTTAACCTTTGAATAAAAAAGGTAGACAAATAATGGGGATGCAGGGAATTTGAATAGTGTTGCGGCTTTTGTTATTCAGGTGCTACTGCTCTGCCCTATTGTCTATAATTTGTATAGTTAATTTCATGGCCGTCTCCATTTATCTTTGAATTACCTTATTCCATTATTAATATACTTCAATTAGAGCTAAATTAATTATCAAATAGGGTTTTTTGTCAAAAACTACCTTATATTTAGGTGTATTTGTAAAAATACTACCTTATATTATTTTTTTTGTTTTCAACTACCTTTGTTTTCTTTATTTTTGGTCAATAACTACCTACGCTAAGAATATAGACATATTTGGTCTATTTTCCGGCTTTAACATATCTCACACGACTCTTTTATGTTTTAATCTTACTAAGGCCCGATTTTGGGAAGTCATAAAGTACTTACACTAAACTTTAGTAGATGTTTGTAGTTATTATTGAAATGTGAAATTCATTAATTTTGCTTATCTAAAGTTAAATTTTGGTTTGGACGCAGTTGATCATTGTTGTTTGATGTTAAGAAAGTCATGTGAGATAGGTTAATGTCACTAAATCGACCAAATCTCGCCATATTTTCAGCGTAGGTAGTTTTTGACCGAAAAATGAGAAAACAAAGGTAGTCTAAAACAAGAAAAATAATACTCGTATAAGGTAGTTTTTTTACAAATACCCCTAAATATAAGGTAGTTTTTCACAAAAAACCCTATCAAATACTCTGGCACAGATGGTAGGCTATGAACCAGAACTTACCGTAGCGAAAGTATGGGAAAGGAGACTGCAAAATCCCAATGTGAAGACACCGGGGCCGTTAACCAAACCTTATCATTTACGCAGTGGTAGTCCTTTTGATTATGAGGGTGACCCAGCGACACCTTTAGTTCAGGTTTTTTCCGTCCACATTTTCAATCACTTTGATGATGGCAAACCATGTGAAATCTACGGCTCCATTCGAGTATTGGAAAGTCACCGCCCTCACTTTCATCTCTATAACCGTGATCCTGAAGATTCCGAGACCATATTGGAAAAAGGCTGTTTATCTCTAATTGGCCCTGACCGTTATCCCATCATTCCCTCTCTTAGCACAGAATTGGAGTTATGTCTTTATGATAGGATTCGTGATGTCAAGGTAGTAGACGAGAAGCTCGATTTGGATCCCGTGAATGACGATTCATATGACAGGCTGATGAAACACGAGGTTCGAGGTCCTCATGTGTACGCTGATGTATACTACGTGATATTCCAGTTTGCAGCTTATGCCACTTTGCATGTTAAAGTTACCAAAACTGACAACGGCCATAATAATTGCGATGCTGCCGATATTTATGGAAGCATTGTAACTGGGTATGAAAATGTCAGGAGGTATTGCAGTCACGACTCAGACGTGGACCAATTGGAAACACAGGTTTTTGACAAGCCGTTTCATCAACCTTTGCGTGTCCTGCTTGGGGACCCCATCAAGTTGTCTAGAAAAGTGGTGGCTGTGCCAGCGTATTCATCCATTACTATCCAAGTAAATTTGTGGGATTCCAATGGCAAAATTGCCGATGACTGCTTACAATGTCCAGCTTACAATCGCGGCGACAGTTTTTCATTTATTCGGACACAATATGCCTGTGTTGAAGTGCGAGTCCAGTGGAAGCATGCCTTTTTGTATCTTTATAGAGATCGAAAAATGCTTCTCTTAAACGAAAAAGAGCCGAGCAATGAGCAAGAGGATATGAAAAAAAAGCACAAGGTGAGCGAGCACCATTTATTTATTTATTTATTTATAACCGCTTTCCTTTAGTTTCTTCAGAGTTCAGAGTACTATTTCGTGCGCTTCTAAATCCTCCAAACCTGCAGTCTGACCTGATTTGGCCATCATTTATGTACAGGTATTTTATGAGGAACAAGCTTCCTCATCCACTTTTGACTTTAGGTAATCCCCTCCATTCTTCCTGAGTAGAGAGTTGTACTCCCTCCGTCCCGGTCAATTGTTGTCCTTTGGTTTTGGCACAAAGACCCAGGAAAGAGGAGAGGGCCAATAACTAAATGATAAGTGGAACAAATTGAATGAGAATGATCAAATTACTCACCAAATTCATTCTTAAAATAGAAAGGACAACAAATGACTGAGACACCCCAAAACGGAAAAGGACAACAAATGACCGGGACAGAGCGAGTAATTAATTAGTCACTCCGTCCCGGTGCTTTTAATTTATGTTTTGTTTTTGTAACTGAGATTTTAAACAAACATAGACAAATGATTGAGTTAGGGGGAAACATTTTTAGTTGCCATGATAATTGTTTTGACTCCTCCTATTATTGGTTTTCTGTTTTGCATAAGAAAGTAACTTTACATAAATCGGTTTTCTGTTTTGCATATTTTCTTCATTTCCAGATAATAACATTATCTTGAATTCTATCATACCTCGCAGCCCAATGTATTTTAGAAACACGAAAGTTGAGATTTTTACGGTATTTGTTGATGGAGTAGCTCAAAAGATTTCCGCTTTATGTGGAGCTATCTTAATTGATGATGGAGGCAATAAATTCTCTATATATAATAGAGATGACAGCTGCATGGAAGAGTTATCATCAGATAGCAATTTTGCATCAATAGAGTTCAATTTTCGTGCCATTCAAAACGATGAGTGGAGTATGATTCTATATTTGAGAGACCCAATAAATAATCTTGAAGTCAGCAACGGTAGTTTTGGTTGGAATGAGTGTGGCCTCCGGTCGTCAGCATTTTATAACAAGCGCTTGTGCTCAGTTGTTGGAGGTGATGATGGATTTGCAGTTGTGCATTATCAAATTTTCAGTTTTTCATACGAAGCTTTTGTGACGGTGACATTATTTCGTCATGATGATACCGACTTTACCGTAAATTTACACGGGAATTTATTTGGTCGTTATAGCGGTCATGAATATTCAACAAGCTACGAAAAGAAATATTATAGGAGTAGGGTGTTTGATCTGCCAAGAAATAAGGCCGTGGAAGTGAAGGCTGGTTCTGAAATTCGCTTGTTAAAATCTATAGTTGCTGTTCCAGGTGACTCGGATTTGATTATTGAAGCAGACCTTGTCGTTTGTGGCATTGACGGTGTTGATGATTTTATATGCGGGATGGCAGAATTCGAGTTTGATCTTGAGGAACCATATTATGAGACGATTGAAGGACAACATTATGGCATCGAAATTTGCGCATCGTTTAAGGAGACCAACTATTTAGGACTTTAGCTGTTGTATTCCTACTTGGGACTATACAAGTTCAATTCCGCTTTAGGACAGACCTTTTCCTTTTAAGTTGGAATTTGGAATTTAGGATTATTATTAGGTAGTAATGGAAGGTATTTATTTATGTATAATGTAAGAATATTATCACTTTGTCCGCAGAAATATTTATGTAGGATATGTATTGTTATTTATTAATCACTTTGTCGTGTGAATTTTTCTCTTATACTCTGTATTAATGTAAATATTGTTTTTCATACAATTTGCATTGACGGTGTTGATGAACCTATATACTGTAAATTTAAGACCGGAGGGCGGGTCTGACATTGCCTCGGTCTCGTCCCCGTCCCCATCCAATCTGGTTGTTTTCCGGGATGGCTACTTGAATCATTTCTGTCGTCTGAGGAGTCCGATCATATCTCGTCCCCGTCCCCATTGGGAAAGTTAAAATTTTTTTTAAAGATTGTGTTTGACAAAAAAACCCTATTTTTAACTTTGGATCACCAATATCGTGTATAAAGTACAGTAAGTGGGACTTTTCTTATTTACAAGTTAAAGCTGATGGGGCATATTCTGCACCGCTGACCAAGTCAACATATTGAGCAAGGTCAAGGGTATCCACAGCAAAGTCAACGGCTTAGACAGTCTAGCCGATGCAATCCATCGGCCTGTAACCTGGGTCTCGGCCAGGCAACTGACCAGCCGGGGCACATATCCGCGTACTCATATCCAAGACCCCTCGGCCAGCCTGCCATAGGTCCATCGGCTGAGGGTAGAACGGTCTTTCCACCTGCTAGCCACTTGGCCACTTGGCCACTACGTGACAAAAGGTGAAAGTCTATAAATACTCCTCAACCTTCATTGAGGAAAGGATCCACAAATTAACCTAAAAACCACTATTCATCTGGTAATATCTCCCTTATCTCTCTACAATACACGTTTAGTCAAGTAACACATACTTAGCCCTTTAAGTTTACTGACTTGAGCGTCGGAGTGAGTACGCTCGGCAAAAGCCGAGCCCTCAGTTTGTTCATCGTTTCAGGAGAGATCAAAGGAGGATTCAAGCAAAGATGTCATTCTACAAGCTACGAGTGGTAACAAATATCTGCTCTGGAATTACACCCGGAACAATTGGCGCCGTCTGTGGGGAAAGACACTAGAAGCTAGTCACATTCATTCCCAAACAACAAAAAAAAAAAACAACAAAAAAAAACCCACCCAAAAAGCTAAGAAGATGTCGAAACAACAAGAGGTAGTCGCGACCGACGAAACCGCATTCTACCAAGATGATACTTTTCACAATTCTGGAGTCGTGCAGCCCTCCACCGGCGGAGTAATCCAACCGGAATTCGGAATGCCGATAATACCGGACACGCCGCTGCCCGCCAACCAGGTCACCATCATGGGACAGGTGGTTGACGTAGCAAAACTGAAGATGCTCCTGGACCTAATCGGGAGTACGCCAGATCACCCTGTCACGCCGACAAGAACGGCGGAAACCATCCAGGAGACCAGGGCCCAAAACGTGACTCCGAGAAACTTGAACGAAGCACTGAGAGAGGCAGATCATGCCAAGACGCCGGAGGAGCCCAAAGTGCTAGTGGTAGACCTGAGCCTGTGGGAAATAATCTGTATACTTCCCTTTAACATGAAGGATTATAACGATGTAATAAAGATGATCTACGGTCATAAAATAAAATACATAAGCATAAGTAAAAATATTTAGAATTAACCTCGGGTCCTTGCAAAATTGGCCTAAGAACAATATCAAAATTGATATTCACCTATTAGTTGCACCCAAGACGATCTAAGATATACCCTTTGATTATGCTAGAAATCAATCTAAAATTTTCTGTAAAATTTTATTGTCTTTGTGTTTTGTGATGAGAAAGAGAGGCTAGGTCAGAAAAAGCATTAGGTTAGAAATAATTCTCCCCTTCTCTCTTATATAGACCGAAATACCAATCAGATTAGGAAACATATTTCCTTATTTTGGTCTTTCCAAAAATATATAAAGTGTGTTAAATTGTCATCTAGTGAGGATCGAACCCGTGACCTCTTGGTATGTGTACCCTCACTATTACCACTATGACACATTCAACTTGTTGATTATTAAATACAACTGATTATATTTAACCACGAATTAACAGATTAATTCGTCCAAACTAACCTTATATATATATTTAATTAAATATAACTTATTATATTTAATTTACGAATTTACAGTTAATTCGTCTCAACTTAATATTATTTAATTTTCACTAAATAATTTTCTCATCAACACATTGACTAACTTTTTAGTCATTTTGGGCATCAATGTAATTATATTTCTATAACCACATTTCTCAAATACGTCCTATAGGTGTGACCTTTAGGGACCAGTTGATCACCGCCATCTGTATGATAATAACGTCAAACTTTCTAGCAAGCCAACCGTTATTAGGTAAACGTTAATCAACTGATTAAATATACAAAGTATACCCTTGTGAACCCGTAAGAGATTTACAAATGTTATCACACTAATTTGTGGAGGACACCACTCAACAAACTCCCACTTGTCCTCACAAGTGTATGTGCGATAACCGATTCTCATATCCTATAAAATTTCTCCCACTCAATGTAAAACAATTTGCAAATCCGAATTCACAAAGGTCGTATTTTACAAGCGATCAGTATCAAGAGTGGTTTTCCCGACTAGAGAGTAACTTAACTGATAAACGAATCAACATTCGAGCATGGCCATGCATTTCAGTTACAACTCCTCGAGTGGCCCTGAGAAATAACTATACCTGATAAGG
Organism: Silene latifolia; assembly: GCF_048544455.1. Classification (NCBI taxonomy): domain Eukaryota; kingdom Viridiplantae; phylum Streptophyta; class Magnoliopsida; order Caryophyllales; family Caryophyllaceae; genus Silene; species Silene latifolia. Next base: position 290,621 of record NW_027413142.1, on the reverse strand, counting down.
GTTGGATATTTTCCTCAACTCGAATCCTGCAGATTTAAGCACAGTATGAAATGACCCGAAAAAATCTACTTAGCCCTGATTCACGGTGAGACCGTGAGAAAGAAACCAAAGTCACCCAAAAACTGCCTTAATCTCAAGAGACAATCGATAGTCAAAAGAATCGACTCTAGGAACACAATGGATGTCCTATCCACGACCTGGCACCGAATGTTATTAAACATTTAGGATTCCATTACGTTGTCACAAAAAGTTGTCCTACGAGGTATCGTCATAATCTCGTATCTCGTGATCGATCACCAACCGTTTGACTTATGGCTCGTTGAACCCACCATCAATCGACTGCACAATATAATAGCCGGAGTTATCAGCTCACATTGGCGATTACGGACAAAACAAATATAATGTAATTCAGTTCACTTTGTGGCGTTCAATGTTGTCAGTACAATCCACATGAAAAACAAAATATTATATATAAAACGATGAAGTTATAAATAGTATATGAAAAGATAATGTATCAAATCCATAATCAAGTACTACAACTCAGGAACATGTTTAATTCCCATGGAATTAACATGCCCTACATGCTTATCATAATTCAACGATTCAATAGTAGAATCTGCTACAACACACTAAGAGTGAAGACGAACCGGACTGAGATCCGTTTTGAAGCTAGCATCTGCGTAACCGGTTGCGCATAGCTTAGTATCTCCTCCATAAGTCAATACCCAATCCTTAGTCCTCCGTAGGTACCTGGATTCTTTTGGTACCGACTCGTCATACTCAATGCATGTGCCACGTCTGGACGTGTGCATATCATGGCATACATGATTGATCCTATAGCTGATGCATAAGGAACACGATTCATGCGTTCAACCCCTTCAGGCGTCGTGGGTGACTGAGACTTGCTCAATCGCATCCCGCGTCATAGGAAGGTTCCCCTTCTTGGAGTTGGTCATGCTGAACCTCTCAAGAACCTTATCCAAATAAGACTCCTGACTAAGTGATAACGTCCGTCGTGATCTATCTCGGTAGATACGGATTCCCAAAATGCGATGTGCCTCACCCAGATCTTTCATCTGGAAATGGTTCTTCAACCATTCTTTAACCGAAGATAGGAGAGGAATGTCATTCCCAATCAAGAGTATGTCATCGACATACAATATCAAGAATACAATATTGCTCCCACTCGACTTGATATATAAGCATGGTTCTTCGACCGATCGAGTGAAACCATACTCTTTTATCACTTGGTCGAAACGATGATTCCAACTCCGAGAAGCTTGCTTAAGTCCATAAATGGAACGCTTAACCTTGCATACTTTCTTAGGATGTTTAGGATCTATGAAACCTTCGGGTTGCACCATGTACAACTCTTCCTCCAAATAACCGTTTAAGAAGGCGGTTTTTACATCCATTTGCCAAATCTCATAATCATGAAATGCGACAATCGCTAAGATTATCCGAATGGAACGTAGCATGACTACAGGTGCAAAAATCTCATCATAATGCAATCCTTGCACTTGAGTGAAACCTTTTGCCACAAGTCGTGCCTTATAGATATCTGGTTGCGCGTCTACAGAACGCTTTATTTTGTAAAGTCATTAGCACTGTAGAGGTTTTACCTTATTAGGTAAATCAACTAGATCCCATACGTTATTCTCATACATGGAGTCCATCTCGGATTGCATGGCTTCAAGCCATAGCTTTGAGTCGGAATGTTATAGCACCTTTATAGGTTGCGGGTTCATTACTTTCTAGAAGTAAAACGTCATTCTCCTCGATCATACCAATGTATCTGTCCGGAGGATGAGAGTCTCTACCCGACCTCCTAGGTTCCTCAGGAATATTAACCGTATCATCACTTGGAGGTACAGCTTCCTCCATCTGTTCCTCGGTTGTTGGTTCTGGAATCTCCGACAGCTCGAAGGTTCTATTACTCGTCTTGTTTTCGAGAAATTCTTTCTCTAAGAACGTCGCACTAGCCGCAACAAAAACTCGATGTTCGGTAGGCGAATAGAAGTAATGACCAAATGTTCCTTTTGGATAACCTATAAAGTATGTCTTGACCGATCGCGGGCCGAGCTTATCCTCGTGTCTCCACTTGACATAAGCCTCGCAGCCCCAAACCCGAATAAAGGACAAGTTAGGTACCGTTCCCTTCCACATTTCATATGGAGTCTTGTCGACAGCTTTAGACGGACTTCGGTTAAGTATAAGAGCGGCCGACAAAGAGCATAACCCCATAATGATTCGAGCACTCTTGTGTGACTCATCATGGATCGAACCATATCAAGTAAGGTTCGATTTCTCCGTTCGGATACACCATTTAATTGAGGTGTTCCAGGTGGAGTTAACTGTAGAGCGATTCCACAGTCTTTCAGGTGTTGATCAAACTCATTTGAAAGATATTCGCCACCCCGATCTGACCGGAGTGCTTTAATCTTTCTACCCAGTTGGTTCTGTACCCTATTCTGGTATTCCTTGAATTTTTCAAAGGACTCACTTTTATGCTTCATTAAGTAGACATATCCGTATCTACTCAAATCGTCCGTGAAAGTGATAAAATATCTATAGCCATCTCTAGCGGTAATTGACATAGGTCCACATACGTCCGTATGTATGAGTCCTAATAGGTCACTAGCGCGCATTCCAACACCTTTGAAGGAAATTCGAGTCATCTTGCCAATGAGACATGATTCACACGTGCCATATGCAGAAAATCCGAATGAGGGAATAGTCCCATTATCGACGAGTTTCTTTACGCGTTTCTCATTTATGTGTCCCATTCGACAATGTCATAGATAGGTTTGATCTTTGTCACCAACCTTTAATTTCTTATTATTCATGTGTAATACTTCCGTGGTTTGATCTAAGATGTAAATTCCATTCATGGAAACTGCTTTGCCATAAATCATTTCATTAAAAGAGAAAATACAACTATTATCCTTTATTGAAAATGTAAAACCGTCTTTAGCAAGTACGGAAACTGAAATAATATTCTTAGATAAACTGGGTACATAGTAACAGTTATTTAAAGATAACTCAAAACCACTAGGGAGTTGGATTACATATGTTCCCTTCGAGGCGTGACTACTCGTGCTCCATTCCCGACTCGCAGGTCCACATCACCTTTTTCGAGAGGTATGATGTTCTTTAGGCCCTGCAAATGATTACACAGATGAGAACCACAACCAGTATCTAGTACCCAAGTTCCGAAACTTGCATGGTTAATCTCAATCATATGAATATAAGATGACATACCAACAGAACGACGCGGCTGCCTTGATGTCCTCACGGTAGACGGGACAGTTCCTCCTCCAATGTCCAGTCTTGTGACAATGGTGGCACTCTATGTCACCGCCCTTGCTCTTTGTCTTGCCCTGTGAGCCACTAGTCTCACTAGGCGCACTCTTACCGTTTCCTGGCTTCTTAAACTTTGGCTTACCTACAGCTAGGTCGCCATGAGCCTTGCCCTTACCTTTACTCTTGTTGTGAATCGTGAGAACATCCTGCTTCATGCTCCCACTCAATTTCATATCCTTCTCGGTCTGTACGAGAAGGGAGTGTAGCTCATGAGGACTCTTTTTCAAGTCATTCATGTAGTAGTTCGCCCTGAAAAGGGCAAAACCATCGTGAAGAGAATGAAGCATTCGGTCAATGACAATGCTCTCACTGATTCTACAATTCAGTGACTCCAGTTTCTCGACATTCTCAATCATGTGAAGAATGTGTGGGCTAACCGGTTGGCCCTTCTGGAGTTTCGCATCAAAGAAGCGAGAGGTATGCTCATATGTAACGATTCTCGGTGCCTTTGAGAATTCGTTAGTGAGCGTGGTGAAAATCTTGTTTGCACCTTGGGCAATGAAGCGTCTCTGCAAATTGGTTTCCATTGCAAAGATGAGTACGTTCTTTATCGCACCCGCTTCCATAACGAAGTCACTATAAGCAAATGACTCGTCGGCTCTTGCATTTGGGCCTGGGTTGACCGGTATTGGCTCAGTTAAATACCTGAGCTTACCGTCAGCAGTGGCAGCATTCCGTAGTGCCGCCTCCCAGTCCGCAAAATTGGACCCCTCATTCTTCAGTCGAGTGGACTGATTCATTTGGTCCATAAACATTTTTAGCCAGGACGAACGATCTAGTGTGGCACTAGGTATTGGGATTGCGTTATTTCCAGCCATTTGTTGTAACAGTATTATTGATAATAAGCGTGTTCTACACTGCGAAAGAAGAATAAAATAATAAGCATGCATCGTTTTTATTTTAAGTCTAATGAACTAATGTCATAACGCGAAGACTCAAAAACATTTATACAATTGACCTCCCTCAAGAATTATATAAATGACTCCAAGACTCAATTATCTGTAAATTGATAAGCTAACCTTTTAGCTAATTCTACCGTTAGAATTCTTGGTCGATAAATTTCTGTAAATACTATCTTTAGTCCATCATAATCACGAGAAACTCTTCGGACTACAATGTTGAGGTAAACTAAGTCAACACAACTACTTACCCAACGTAGAAGGGGTCATATTAGGCCTACCGACGAAGAAGGGATTCATAGATGTTTGCCCTTATAAAGACTAATCTCAATTTCCGTTTTAGAGGAAGATCCCATCAACTTTTTAATTCATTTTAAGTGAACTATAATCTAGCATGCGAGAATGATTTAAACTAAGGTGATGGCTTAAAGATCGTGACATCTCGCATGTCCATGAAAACTAACATACAACCTATATGAGTCAATTTTCATGCATTTTAGTAGTAGGTGGTTTGGTTTTAGGCGGAATATGATGCAATTACTAGCATGTGAATGAAAAGCAATAAAATGAAAAACGTAAAATAAAACAGTAAAAGTCCTAGTGTGGCCTATCCTATCAAAATGAACAAAAATACAAGTTTGGAATCCATCCTTGGACCCGAGAAGCTTGTCTTGATGTTCCATCTTGATCCATGTAGCGGGAGTGAGCTTGAATCTTCATCTTTAGTCTTCTTTGAAATTACAATAATTAAAATTACATAATTGACCTATTAATTACATTCTAATTTCAAAACCCAAAACTAAAATAAAGGAGATTCGAGATCTCATAATTACATAAAAATTATGTTTCCATCATTACGAAAACATAATTGACTAAGGCCACACTAAGTATTACAAATTACAACCGATTGCAAAATTAAATACGTAAATAAAATTCATTCATTCGATTCATTCAACATTATTAAAAGCATCAACTAAAATTAAATTAAACATACATAATACAATAAATAAATTATGTTGATTAAATTATCCAAACCACCTATTTAAATTAAATTAAGTGACAATTCCGCAATTTAATCACATTAATTTCAAACATAATCCATATTAAACTTGTAATATGAATTCTATCCGTCAAAAATTTTAAACTGCTTTAAAATAGCTCGGTATCATTAAATTGTGAACCGATTCACAATAACTAATTGGCCAAAATAAAAAAACAAAATCCAATATATTTTTTTTAAATTGGTCACGGCAAAAAAAAAAAACGATTTTTTTTTTTTTTTTTTTTTTTTTTTTTTAAAGTTTCAGCTGCACGGCTGAAAAGTTTTTTTAAAAAAACTTTTTCCTATTCAAATTAGGTAAATAGGAAAAACAAGAAAAACTTTCCTAATCTTTTTCTGATTCGGTAAATCAAAAATACCTAAAAACAGTTTTTTTTTTTTTTTTTTTTTTTAGAACACTATTCACGTGAACAGTACCGAACGAAAAAAAAAAAAAACAACGGCAAAAAATAAATAAAACAGCCGTCAAAATTAAAACTTGCGGCAAGAATTGCCCTAAAACAAGATTTGATGATCAATTGTTTACCTTTGCTATTAGAACATGATTAGCATATGACATAATAAACATGGTTAATTTATATGCCAAAATTTATATAGTAAAAACAATCTTTTAATCATAAACATGACGATTCCATTTGATTTTAACTTAATCTGCATTAAATCAAAAACTACCAATTCTTCATATGATAATTTTAACTGATTATAAACTATAATATGAAAAATAGAATGGAAGAACTATCATCAAACGGGAAAAAAACGGCACAACCAAACGGCATAAAAAAATTTTGATCCAAAAATCGAAACCCTAAATTTTTTCTTCTCGAAAATCTTATCGTTTACATACAAATTTTATGAAAATCATCAAGATTAAAATCGTAGCCAAAGGCTCTGATACCACTTGTGGGAAATAATCTGTATACTTCCCTTTAACATGAAGGATTATAACGATGTAATAAAGATGATCTACGGTCATAAAATAAAATACATAAGCATAAGTAAAAATATTTAGAATTAACCTCGGGTCCTTGCAAAATTGGCCTAAGAACAATATCAAAATTGATATTCACCTATTAGTTGCACCCAAGACGATCTAAGATATACCCTTTGATTATGCTAGAAATCAATCTAAAATTTTCTGTAAAATTTTATTGTCTTTGTGTTTTGTGATGAGAAAGAGAGGCTAGGTCAGAAAAAGCATTAGGTTAGAAATAATTCTCCCCTTCTCTCTTATATAGACCGAAATACCAATCAGATTAGGAAACATAGTGTGTTAAATTGTCATCTAGTGAGGATCGAACCCGTGACCTCTTGGTATGTGTACCCTCACTATTACCACTATGACACATTCAACTTGTTGATTATTAAATACAACTGATTATATTTAACCACGAATTAACAGATTAATTCGTCCAAACTAACCTTATATATATATTTAATTAAATATAACTTATTATATTTAATTTACGAATTTACAGTTAATTCGTCTCAACTTAATATTATTTAATTTTCACTAAATAATTTTCTCATCAACACATTGACTAACTTTTTAGTCATTTTGGGCATCAATGTAATTATATTTCTATAACCACATTTCTCAAATACGTCCTATAGGTGTGACCTTTAGGGACCAGTTGATCACCGCCATCTGTATGATAATAACGTCAAACTTTCTAGCAAGCCAACCGTTATTAGGTAAACGTTAATCAACTGATTAAATATACAAAGTATACCCTTGTGAACCTGTAAGAGATTTACAAATGTTATCAAACTAATTTGTGGAGGACACCAGCTCCAACAGAGCCCTCCCCGTACTCACGAGAGGACAGCATCGCCGGAGCACCGACGAGGTGCAGACCGGGGGAGCCAGAGAAGCCCAACTCAGCAGAGTCGGGGAAGGAGCCCGAGTCAGAGAAAGAGCCCTTCCCACTACGAGGAGAGGAGCCGGACCAGAAATGCGAGGAGCCAATCGCCGCGTACCATTCGACACGTGGTCAGACAGCCCCTCAGTGCTTACGTCCTTGACATCGCCGTGCCAACTAAACTGAAGTTTCCGGCATTCACGTACAAAGGAGACAGTGATCCGACCGACCACGCCGAGGCTTTCGAGTCCTACATGTCGGTATGGGAGCAGCCCGATGAGGTCTGGTGCCGAGTCTTCCCAACAACTCTGCATGGGATGGCTCAAAGTTGGTACAAGGGGCTTCCCGACGGTTCGGTATACTGTTTTGCCGACCTAAAGAACGCCTTTGTAGCCCAGTACTCTTGCAACAAGAGGAGAGCCGTGGAGACGTCGGACCTCCTAACTATCAAACAGGAGGAGGGCGAGTCTCTACGAAGCTATGTGAAGAGGTTCGACGGCAAGGTTCAGCAAATTAGGGAGATCAATCCCGAGCTGGCGGCTTTCGCACTGATGAAAGGTCTCCCAAGGGGAGACTTAAAAGATGAGCTCATCAAGTACGGGGGCCTGGGCCTAGACGCCGCTAGGAAGATGGCCGACCAGGCCATCAAGGTGGAAGATTACCACAAAACCTGGGTAGGCCACAGCGAGACTGGGCACTCAGAGAAGAGGAGTCACCGGGAGAACAACCCGGATGAAAGGCGCCGTGACGACAATAGGTCACGGTCCGACAAGTCCGACAGGAAACAGAACCCGGCGGGCGCCGGGGGGAGTCCAACACCATACTACCGAAAGCAGTACAATGATCACACCCCCCTGGTCGTATCCGCCGCAGAGGTCTTCGCCCTGAGCAAAAGCGAAGGTCAGAAGTGGGAAAGGCCCCCCAAGCCGAGGGGCGACGGTGACACAAGCCAGTACTGCGAGTACCACGGCTACACCGGCCACCTAACAAACGACTGCCGGCATCTGAAGAATGCCATTGAAGAGCTGATCCGGAAGGGGAGCTTAGGCAAATACATTGCCGGAGGCCAAAGAACAGACGCCGACGGATCAAATAAGAAATCCGTCTCAGAACGGAAAGGAGTAATCAATGTTGTCATCAGGGGCAACAAGAACGGTGAGTCCACTCGTAGGTACAAACGGCACCTGAATGAGCTATATCAGGCCGTCAACTCCGTGCCCAACACAGCAACCCCCGCTTCCGACATCCCCGACATGACCATTGGGAGGAGGGACTACGATGGAGTCATCGTCCCTCACATCGATCCACTTACAGTCAACCTGGGCATAGCCAGTCACCTAGTAAAGAGGTGCCTGATTGACACGGGCGCCTATACAAACGTCATGTACAGAGAGTGTTTTCTCAACCTCGGCTTGAAGGTTGAGGACCTGAACCCCTGCACTAACCCGTTATACAGCTTTTCGGGAGCCGGCCTGGTACCCATGGGGAAAATCAGACTGTTAGTCAGGTTCGGCGAGGGGAGCGCGACCAAGAATGTTATGTCTGAGTTCGTGGTTATTGACGGCTCGTCCGACTACAACGTTCTCATAGGCCGAGTCACTTTAAGCGAGGTCGACGCTGTGATGTCCGTCCGGGCCCTAACATTGATGTATGTCTCGGACCAGGGGGAAGCGCATAAGCTCGTCTCGGAGAACGAGAGAGATCCCGGCGTATGGGAGGTTCTCGCTAACGGCGTTTCCACAACGAGTAGCTCGAAGGCCAGCATCGTTATTATTAGCCCAAACGGAGACATGTTTGAGCATGCCTTGAACCTTACCTCATCGGCTTCGAACAACGAATCCAAGTACGAAGCGGTGTTAACCGGAATCGAGCTAGCTAAAGCCGCCGGGGCGGAGCATGTCATGGTAAAATCAGACTCTTTCCTAGTAACCAGCCAGATCAGAGGGGAGTACGAAGCTCGGGACCATGGGACGATGAAATATCTAGAATGGGTGAGAGCTAGCGCTTCAAAATTGAAATCCTTCCAGATACGGTACTCCCCCAGGTCCGGAAACGACCGAACCATCGGCATGGTCGAAGGAGCGGAGACCGAGGAGGTTGAGATTGACCTGGGCCGCACCGTAACTGTCGGTGTCAACCTGGAACCAAAATTCAGAGCCGACCTCCTCGACCTGCTGAGGAAAAATAAAGATGTTTTCGCCTACTCAGCGGCCGAGATGCCAGGCGTGAGCCGGGAGGTGATTGTTCACAAGCTGAACGTACTCTCCACCGCTCGCCCAATCAAACAGAGAATGAGGAACTCCTCGGCCGAGAAGGATGAAGCCATCAAGGCCGAGGTAGATAAGTTGCTAGCGGCGGGCTTCATTATGCCATGTACTTATCCTGAGTGGTTAGCCAATGTCGTGATGGTGAAGAAATCATCGGGGGCATGGAGAATGTGCGTAGATTTTACCAACCTTAATAAAGCATGCCCCAAAGATTGTTACCCTTTGCCTCGGATAGACAGTTTGATCGACGCCACGGCAGTTACACCATGCTTGAGCTCTTTGGCCGGACGCCTTCTCAGGGTATCACCAAGTATTCATGGCCCAGGAAGACATGCCTAAATGCGCATTCATCACCGCGAACGGCACATACATGTACAAAATGATGCCGTTTGGCTTGAAGAACGCCGGTGCAACGTATACAAGACTGGTGGACAAAGTGTTCCAAAGTCAAAAAGGGCGAAACATTGAGGCTTACGTCGACGACGCTATTGTGAAAAGCAAGTCTGACAGCGAGCACCTGGCCGATTTGCACGAAACATTTTGCTCACTAAGGAAATACAAGATGAAACTCAACCCAATGAAATGCAACTTTGGTGTCCGGGCAGGTAAATTCCTCGGTGTACTTGTCAGTGCCAGAGGCATCGATGCAAATCCAGACAAAGTCCGAGCAATCCTAGACCTGCCAGAACCGAGGAATCGAAAAGAGGTTATGATGCTGACCGGGAGAATGGCGGCTCTCGCCCGTTTCATCTCTCGGTCAGCCGACAAGAGCACCCCATTCTTCAAAGTGTTGAAGGGGAATAAAGACTTCACTGGGGGAGGAACAGAGCACGCTTTCAAGCAACTAAAAGCTCATCTTCGGACTCTCCCAACTCGTCTGTGCCGATCGGGGAGACGCTATACCTATACATAGCAGTTACCTCGGCCACGGTCAGTGCCGTGATCATCAGGGAAGAAGACAAACAGCAACACCCTATCTACTTTGTCAGCCATACGCTGTTGCCAGCCGAGAGAAATTACCCACTAATTGAAAAAGCGGCTTTCGCCGTCGTCGTTGCCGCAAGGAAGTTAAAACCCTACTTCGACGCACATCCCGTGACAGTCCTAACTGACCAGCCAATGGAGAAAGCCTTGGAGAAATTCGAACAATCCGGTAGGCTTATCAAATGGGCAGTAGAACTCTCCGGCTTCGGCATTCAGTACAAACCAAGGCCTTCGATAAAGGGGCAGGCACTTGCAGACTTCCTGGCCGAATGTACATATCAAGAAGAACCAAACCCAGGTGTATGGGAGGTTTACACCGACGGCTCCTCCACGACGAACAGCTCGGGAGCCGGCATCCTTATCATCAGCCCAAACGGGGACGAGTTTGAGTACGCCTTGAAATTTACCTTCTCGGCCTCGAACAACGAGTCCGAGTACGAGGCGGTGTTAACCGGGGTCGAGCTAGCTAGAGCTGCCGGGGCAGAACACATAGTGTTGAAGACAGACTCCCTCTTGGTAACTAACCAAATCAGAGGAGAGTTTGAGGCTCGAGACGACGGAATGGTAAGATACCTGGAAAGGGTGAAAATAGACACAGCAAAGTTGAAGTCTTTCAAAATTCAGTGCATCCCCAGGTCCGAGAACAATCGAGCCGACGCTCTCTCAAAACTTGCCAGTTCAACCATTAAGAACATCAGCCGAACCGTGCTAGTGGACATCAGGACCGTTAAAAGCATCACCGACACACTCTGCATGGTGGGCAACATCGAAGCCGAAACGACGTGGATGACTCCGATCATAAAGTACAAGCTCACAAATGAATTGCCGGATAACCGCAGTCTGTCTCAGAAAATAAGAAGGATCGCCGCCAGGTACTTGTTATTAGAAGGAGAACTGTACAGAAGGTCCGTAATAACACCCCTCTTGAAATGTGTCGGCCCAGCCGACGCGGAATTAATTCTGACAGAGATTCACGAGGGCATCTGTGGTCATCACATGGGGGCAAGAACACTAGCCCACAAAGCTCTCCGAGCCGGCTACTTCTGGCCCACCATGCTTCAAGACTCCAGAACGAAGACCAAGAAGTGCACGAACTGCCAGATGCATGCCCCGGTGATACATGCTCCTTCCCGAGACCTACAACCGGTGCTTAGCCCCCTTCCTTTCGCACAGTGGGGAAAGGATATGCTAGGGCCGTTTCCAACGGCCTCCGGAGGAAGGAAGTTCTTGATCGTCGCCGTTGATTACTTCACCAAATGGGTTGAAGTCAGCAGATGCAGGCGAAGACCACAATGGCGCCGTCGAAAGGTAATCTGGGAAAATGTTATAACCCGTTTTGGATTGCCCCAAGTCATGGTATTTGACCACGGCCGAGAATTTTGGAGTGACCTGATAATGAACTGGTTAGAAGAGCTTGGCATCAAGTATGCATACTCCTCCGTCTGCCACCCACAGAGCAACGGACAGGCGGAGGCAGCCAATAAGACGATCCTCAACGGTTTGAAGAAGACAGTGGAAGACTTTAAAGGAAGATGGGCCGATGAACTACCCGGTGTCTTGTGGTCCCTACGGACCACGGAGAAAGAAGCAACGGGGTACACTCCTTTCCACTTAGTCTACGGATCCGAAGCAGTCATACCAATTGAAGCGACGGTGCCAACATTCAGAACGGCTACCTTTAACCCAGTCGAAAATGAGGAAGGCCTTAAAGCCTCCCTGGATCTGGTCGAAGAAAGCCGAGATACAGCACGCCTCAACTTGGCAGTATACCAAAACCGAATGAGAAGAGCCTACAACCGAAGAGTCCACAAGAGGGACTTAAAAGTAGGATATCTAGTCCTAAGAAAGTCGGCCGCCACCAACAAAGGAAATATTCATGGTAAACTAACGGCCAACTGGGAGGGTCCCTACAAGGTGGTTGAAGAAATGAGGCCGGGTACATACCGGCTGACAGACATGAAGGGTGTGCCTTTGATGAGCCATTGGAACACCGACAACTTAAGAAAGTACTTTGTATAGCGGCGGAGGTGTCCAAACCCAATGTGGACACCCCAACGCGTGATCATAAATGAAGAAACAACCAAATTTTCCATCCAAGTGCTTGTCCTCTCCATAATTGCCACCCAAAGAGAAGAATTGCTATCGAGCCGTAACCCCGATTACCTCGGCTACTTGCCGAGAGCGACGGGGACACAACGACCGGTATGCTAGAAGAATTGCTATCGAGCCGTAACCCCGATTACCTCGGCTACTTGCCGAGAGCGACGGGGACACAACGACCGGTATGCTAGAAGAATTGCTATCGAGCCGTAACCCCGATTACCTCGGCTACTTGCCGAGAGCGACGGGGACACAACGACCTTGCTAGAAGAATTGCTATCGAGCCGTAACCCCGATTACCTCGGCTACTTGCCGAGAGCGACGGGGACACAACGACCGGTATGCTAGAAGAATCGCTATCGAGCCGTAACCCCGATTACCTCGGCTACTTGCCGAGAGCGACGGGGACACAACGACCGGTATGCTAGAAGAATTGCTATCGAGCCGTGACCCCGATTACCTCGGTTACTTGCCGAGAGCGACGGGGACACAACGACCGGTATGCTAGAAGAATTGCTATCGAGCCGTAACCCCGATTACCTCGGCTACTTGCCGAGAGCGACGGGGACACAACGACCGGTATGCTAGAAGAATTGCTATCGAGCCGTAACCCCGATTACCTCGGCTACTTGCCGAGAGCGACGGGGACACAACGACCGGTATGCTAGAAGAATTGCTATCGAGCCGTAACCCCGATTACCTCGGCTACTTGCCGAGAGCGACGGGGACACAACGACCGGTATGCTAGAAGACGCTACACAGTTGAGATATGCATTCAAACTGCCTCGGCCATACCAAAGGTAAAAACGAAGGCACTCAATTAATAAACGCAAGAGAACAAACAAGGGATTGTGATCAAAGCCTCGGCCAAGCCAAAGGCCAATGGGACAAACTTTGTTAAAAATAATTGAAAGAAGAATACAGACGACGGCCGTCCCCATAGGGGTAAGCCTAAACACAACCTACCAAGAAAGTTTTTACAAACAAGGAAAAGAAAAGCAAAAGATTACAAGCATATCAATTGAAGCGTCAAAAGGTGGCAGGGAGGAAAGGCTCAATAGTTGGCCCCCGAACAGCTAAAGCTATCCGAGATGCCGGGTGAGTCTGGTGACGACCGCCCGTCTCCCTATGCCTGTCGCTGCCTTCCATCGGTAGCAGCAGCATCTTCGGTGGCCGGCTCTGAAGAAGGCTCGACATTTTCAAGCGCCTTTAGCCTCTCATCCTCCCTCACCTTTGCATCATAGGCCGCTTTGGCCTCAGCTATCTGAGCCGCCTTCGCCGCCTCCGCCTTCTTCGCAGCTCTGCCGCTCCGCAAAGATCGCCATCTCATCCAGGAGCTGGTCAAATTTATCCCACGGGAAGGAGCCGTCGGGGATGAGCTTTCGATTGCCTCCCGGGTCGCCTCCTCGGCTGGTCCCTAATTGAACGCACATTTTAGGGAGGAGATCATCTTGAAGCATTTCAATATCCTTCTCTTTTTGAGCAAGGATAGCCTGTGTGTCCCTGAGCGTCTCCGCCTGCTTCTGGAACAGATCCTCCCACTCGTCCCTCTTAGCAACCATAGCGTCGTAGGCGCCCTTGTACCTGTCCCGCTCCTCCATCATCTTGGCCGTGGCGCCATCAGCATCCTCAACTTTGGCCCTCTCGGCCCTCAGCAGCTTCTCAGCTTCCTCCACACGCTTCTCGGCAGCAAGGAGATCCCGCTTAGCCTTCCCGGTTTCCCCCCTCGCAGCAGAGAGATCAAGCTTAAGCTTTGCGATCAGTGGCCCAGATTGGGCCATGGTCTTTTCCTGCTCCATGACGTGGGAGCCGGCTAGACGGATCCACTTCCCCAACCTTTTGTATATTCTCTCACCCTCCGCCACGAGCTCGGTGGGAGGAATTTTCTGAGCTGAGGAGTCAACGGTGATATTTCTATCACCCGCCTTCTCAATAACCTTCTCAGGCTGCTTCCCTGATTGCCGTTCAGTCAGAACGCCGGCGGCCGATGGTGGATCTACAAAAAATTTACACAGAGCATCCATGTCGCCATGCATTGACACATCAGAAAGTCTGTCATCAGGAATGTCCAACGAACCGGCTAAATCCGAACCACAAGTTAGATCCGTACCAGTTTGGACCCTCTTAGTTGGAGGGCTGGTGGAGGCAGGCTTCTCCCCGGCAACGGTGGAAGCAGACGGTGGCTCTTTCCTCTTCTTCGGAGAAGGGACCTTAGCAACGGTCACCTCCCCCTCAGTAATATTGATGACCTCCACATGATCCTTTTGGACCACTGGGGTCGAAGAGGGAGTTGGCATTGAAACCGCCGCCGACTTGGACGCTGCCTTCTTTGATCTCTTCGGCACGCCTCCGAGAACCCGTGCATGGGCCGTCTCCTGATCCAACCCCCTCGTCTGCTTGTCCATGATTTCGTTGGGGGCTAGTCTGCGATCACGAAAATCAGCTGTAGGACGCCGCTGAAGGACCTTCCCGTCCTTGTCAAGCCCTAACCTCTCCAAGTCCCTCTCAGACAGATCCTGACCAAACCGATCTGCAAGAAATCAAACAAGAGTTACACAAAGGAAGTAAAACAAAGCTCTAAAAACAGGAATATAGCAAGCAAAGGTGGGCCTCACACCGACCCCACTCACCCTGGTTGAGGGCCGGTATGAGGCCGACGCGGCAAAGCAGCTCGTCTTGGAGAATGATCTGAGTCGGAGGCAGCCATCCTTTCTCAGCGTCAAACACCGTGACGCCCGCTTCTCATCCGCGGTAAGGGGGACCAACGAAGCGTCCAACTTAACCTTACCCCGGGAGGTACATTTCTCGTATTCTTCCCGGGTCTCACACCGTAAGTAAACGGGGCTCTGGAAAGACCGAGGCAATGGGTAGTCCTCCGGCACTTGGACGTACACCCATCGCCCTTGCCAGTCTTTGCAAGAAGTAAGTTTGTTCACGGAGACATAACCTGGCTCCGTCTGTACGCTATACCACCCCACTTTGCCGGATTTTGACGGCCGAAGACTATGGAGTCGGCGGAACAAGTTAACCGTAGGGGTCTCCCCCTTAAAAACACAGAGCCATACAAAGCCGACTATCGTCCTCATGGCCAACGGATGCAGTTGGGCCACGTCAACGTTCATAGCTTTGATGATGGCCATGACGTGTTCATTCAAAGGAAACCGGAGCCCATACTCCAGGTGCCTGATATGCACGCCGATATGACCCGGGGGAGGGCAGCAGACCGCCTGACCCTCCCCAGGGATAACAATTTTATACCCCTCACCGAGGGAGAAGTGACCTCCGAAAAGAGTCTCTCCGGAGCTGCTTGCGAATTTATTTGTCCAGACACGGTCGAGGCCAGTCGTGCAGGCCTCACCATGATCCGGGATAGTCGTCCTCTCACCATCAACAGGAGTCCTCTCATCGTCATTAGCATCATTGGCATCATCCTCATCCTCCCATTCCTCCGAAATGGGCAGATCAGCTACGGGAAGAGGAGACCTAGGGCCCCCAAACCTTAGCGGGATGGCCTCTAGTACCCCCTCCTCATCAAAACGCGACGGGGAACCCCCCGGCGCAGAAGTACTAGCCCCGGCATCAGCAGAAGACATGTTCACAGCAATTACTAACGAAATAAGAAGTGAGAAAATTTGTTTGTTTACCTCGAAGAAAAACACTCGCCGGATCGAAGACTGAAGATGGGAAGGAGAGGAAGCCCTTGAAAGTTTAGAAAGATGAAGATTTTGGAGAAAATTTGAGAAGATGAATTTGGTGGCCAAAATCACGGAATAACTGCCCTATTTATAGGGAAAAGCCCATGAAGAATGACCAATCAGGGCACAGCCCATGAAGCGTCAACCAATCAGCGAACAGACACGTGTCAGACATGCAACCACGGAATGTCAATCGTTGCAACAGTTAAATGTCAATCAATGCAACAGTGACCAAGCGTATTCAATACGCCCATTCACATCTCTTCGCCTGTTTATCTTCCTCAACAAATTCCTAGGTACCTGCTCTCCGCCGGCCACATGATCAACCAAGCTAGGAAGCACCGGCCGGGGGCAATCAAAAACAACCGGCACTCTCAGCCCTGGTCTCGGCCAGCGTCACATTCTTTTCCACATCGGATACCCTTTATGCATCCATGTGGAGGGGGGATATGGTACGGCCTAACAAGAACCACGCCGATGCATCAGAAGAAGCCGATACCAGAAATTTTGCAAAAATACTTGCGCAGAATATACGCTCAACATACATCGGAGCCCATACCACGGCATAGACTACGCTGGGGGCAAATTGATGGGGCATATTCTGCACCGCTGACCAAGTCAACATATTGAGCAAGGTCAAGGGTATCCACAGCAAAGTCAACGGCTTAGACAGTCTAGCCGATGCAATCCATCGGCCTGTAACCTGGGTCTCGGCCAGGCAACTGACCAGCCGGGGCACATATCCGCGTACTCATATCCAAGACCCCTCGGCCAGCCTGCCATAAGTCCATCGGCCGAGGGTAGAACGGTCTTTCCACCTGCTAGCCACTTGGCCACTTGGCCACTACGTGACAAAATGTGAAAGTCTATAAATACTCCTCAACCTTCATTGATGAAAGGATCCACAAATTAACCTAAAAACCACTATTCATCTGGTAATATCTCTCTTATCTCTCTACAATACACGTTTAGTCAAGTAACACATACTTAGCCCTTTAAGTTTACTGACTTGAGCGTCGGAGTGAGTACGCTCGGCAAAAGCCGAGCCCTCAGTTTGTTCATCGTTTCAGGAGAGATCAAAGGAGGATTCAAGCAAAGATGTCATTCTACAAGCTACGAGTGGTAACAAATATCTGCTCTGGAATTACACCCGGAACAAAAGCAATTTGAATAAATGTTAGTTCGTTGTTAACATTGGCATTATTAAGCTAATTTGTTATCGAATCATCGATCAAGTTAATATATAATCTGGTCACGACTCATCTAAGATCAGTTCTGGTTTGAAGAAATAGAGTATTGATTGTCGATCCAAAGCGTCTTGCTTGTGACGGGCTAATCCCGTCACAAGCTGAAGACCTCTCACAAAAAGGGAGATGGGACAAGGTGGGGCACCCCTCATGTGCTTCCCCACTCACCTCTCATGGGTATTTTGTGAGAGAAAATGGTATCCGTCACAAGCTTGTGACGATATCGCCGTCTTCAATGAGATTTTGTGTTGTCGATTAGACCTCAATAACGCAGAGTTCATTCCAATTTATTATGTCGCGTCAATTTCTACCAATTTTAAAGAGTAGTCACACCAAACAGTTAATTTCTAATTCGTTCTTAATTAGTATCGTCTTGTGTTTTTCTCAATTTTTTTTATCTATTTATGAACAAGGTTTACTATTTTTTACAACACAATTTTTTGTTTAACACACGTATATCCGTCTTAACTCTTAACCATGAAACAAATCAAATATATAAATGAGATTGAAAAAAATAGAATTTCTAGCCTATTAGGTAATGACAATAAACTTGTCCCATAGGCTTATATACGGGACGATTAGTGGATAATCCTTACTTATATAGTTTAGCATGAAATAATTTAGAATAAGTATTGGATAGATTAGTTAATTAGGTTAGTTAACTCAATAACTAACCAACCTAAGTTAGTTAAAAGAACTCTAACTAACTCCCTTAGTTAGTTGAGGAAAGTTGTTAGGTTGTTACTATAAATACCAAACATATCAATCAATTGTAAGATACTTTTACATGATTCAATAATACATTCAACTAGATTTTGTGCCCGTACGTTGTACGGGTTATAATATTGACTCGCCTCTAATTGTATCTTCTCAATTGAGAAATTATGGTTACTTTCTTAACATTAGCTTTGTTGTGAGAATGCGAGTATATATAAATAAATTGACTTTTTTTTTAGAATATGTGTATATAGAAATAAATTAACTTTTTTATGATTTGTGTATATAGAAATTATAATCACTTTTGTGGGAAGTCTATGATTCTAATCAAACTAAAATTTTGAAGTAGAGCTTTAAATGCGGGTTTGGGCCGGACATGGGTCGGGTTGTAAAGAAAAAAGTTGTTCTTTAAGACCTTAGTGGATGGGTTGGGCCTTAATTATTGGTCAATTATCTTTGCCCTTGCCTGCCCTTTAGTCAAAGTCGGGCGAACTATGGGCTAATGGGTCGTAACACGAAAATTCAATTTAGATGTTTTATTAATTAAAATATATAAAGGTACCCAATATATAAATATTTTTGTTATATTTTAACCTTTATAATTTACGTATTATTTTAGTTTTCCTCATCCATATAAAATTGATACAATTTTCTTTGAAAATGTCTTTTTTTTAAAAAAAGTAAAAGTGAAGGATTTAAATAGTAAACGGACCTAATGGGCTGGCCCACGGGTTTTTCTTGTTGTCCATACCCGCCCATTTAACTTGGCGGACTGGGCTTGGCCCGCCCTCTTAATTTTTCAGGTAAAAAATACTTGTCCAAGCCCAGATAATAAGCGGGCTGGACGGGCGGGCCTAATAGGCGGGATGACCCATAAACTGGTATGAGTTTTAATATATATATATATATATATATATATATATATATATATATATAGTTGCACGGATACTAAAATAATTTGCTAACAATAATGTGTTACACTTCTTCATATTATTCTAATATGAGAATATGAGGTTAGACTTTTAATACAATTATTAGTACTAATAATATAGGATAAAAGTTCGGTAGACATGATAGAAATTCTCTTACTTGTTTTTGTTAACAAATTGTGTTTCAAAAAGATAAGAAAATTTACAAATTTTTTCTATCCAATCGATTTTCTTAAGATTTTTAAAACTGATGGTGTCCTAACATTCCACACACTTTACTTATTAATAGACTTTAGGGTAAAATAAAAAAAAAAATTATAGCAGATTAACTTGGTTAGATATTTTAAGCTAAATTTAAATTTTAAGTGTTTTAAATAGTTGGAGTCATGATTGACTTAGACTAATTGTGGAACTCTACTTAAAAGCGAATTTACAAAGTATTTATTTTGACCAAAGTTAAATTTTATCTCATAACTAAATAAATACGTATTTATTTTGACCAAAGTTAAATTTTATCTCATAACTAAATAAATACATGTGATCGTAAATATCTTTTTCATCTTAACTTATTGAAAATAAGATTAGAAAAACAAAGTATAATACTCACAATAAATCATGTTGGTCTTAGAAATCAAATCTTTACACTTGGTTCCTATTTTAACCGATCCTTAGGTTAACGAACTCATACATAACCCGTTCGACCGTTCCATTTGATAAATATATGACTACGTATAATAGCAGACAAAGTATTAGGAATCGAATTCAAACCCCATCTCTCGCTGTTTTGATTCGTGATTGCAAACTCGTACTATTGGATGAATTAAACATTATGCATATATCTTTCTGGGCTCAGAATTCATTTGCAGAGAAATCCAACCGCATCTCACGCTATTTTAATCTCGTGCGTGGTATATTTAGCCTTACTCAAAGTACATAACAATAGAGAAAGGTCGCCCCAAGCCCCTTCTCATTAAGTTAATTCACTTTCGTGATCGTATATATGTATATGAATCTTCATCTTAGTGTAATGTGATGCGTTTTTATCACGAATCTTCAAATATTAAACAGTGGAAATTATCATTGCCCTCCCCACATCACAACATTCATTCACATTACGTAACTTAATGTTTCCAATTCCATCGTTGATAGAAAACACTCAAGTTTTGCTCTATATGGCCAATCAAGATGTCACCGTAAGTAACGGCTCTGATCATCGTCGAAGCAGTGTTCTGTCTTCCACATAACTGAGGATATGATAGTGTGATACCTCATTGAATGTTTCATCAGTTAAATCAAAGCGAGAATACATAACCTTTTTATAATCCAATGCGTCTTCCCGTTAACAATGTGCCTTGCGTATATCATCAAGGAAAATACCATCTTCAAATAAAAATTTGTAATCATTAGTAGTTCCCGAGTATCCAAACGTTGCGATACATGATTCGAATAGACGATTCACTTTAGGAAAGATAACTCCTCGGCAGTTTCGAGTGGTCGGGTTATAAAAATAGAGCCTTTTCCAGTCAATATTAAGGCATAGTAAGCCATTACATGAATCGATAAACTCAATCCGGGAGCCTTGACTTATCGGGTCATGGTCAGGGTTTAAGTCTCGATGAACAACCACGTCTTGGGACTTAATACTACCATCATCTGCATGATTAAGAAAGAATATTGAATGCTATGCGTGAGCAAGGTAAGATGTTGGCTGGAGATCGATCGATGGAGATTGAAGTTTAGTAATGATAATGAGGGAGGGAGAGAGGGGATGTACAATATCAAAGGCTTTTATAGGGTAGTATCCTAGTTCAACGTAAATAGGCAAGTGTTGTAGGACTCTCATTATATTATATTTTATTTTTCCATTAGATTATCTTTTAAGTGAATTAATTAATAAAAATAAAAAAAAGTGTTTTGAAATAGTTGGAGTCTCTCACGGTGCCTGAAAAAAGCCTCTTTTATATATATATATTGATTGATTCTCTCAATGTCTTAATCCTTACTTTTAATATGGTATCAGTCTACCAAGGTGATTGATCCTTCACATCTTCATCCGTCCTTCACATCTTCATACTCCCTTCTTCGCATCTTCATCTGAATATTCATAAATTCTTCATATCTTCATCAATATATCTTCATCCTTCTCACGCTTCCGCATATCAAATCACAATCATACTTAATCATAATCAAGATTTCAATCTTTCATCATGCCTGAATCAGATTCTACTCCCACTAATAACAATACCAACTACGATTACTATGATGATCCGCTGTTTCTTTCCACTTCTGATCAACCATTCTCACAGCTCTCTCAATCTCTGTTTGATGGTCATGATTTTCTTGGGTGGAAACAAGATATCATCATGGCACTTGCTTCGAAGAATAAACTGGGTTTTATTGATGGGTCTTGTTCTCAACCTCCCAAGACAGACAGGAAATACAACCAGTGGGTACGCAGTGATCTCATGGTGATGCGCTGGATTCTTAATTCTTTGGTGAAGCCTATCAGGGAAAATCTCAAGTATGTCAGATCAGCTGAGGAATTATGGAGTGAGATTACATAGAGGTATGGGCAGGCCAATGCTATTGAGGTATATCAGTTAAAGAAAGATCTTGATGCTATTACTCAATCTAATATGTCTTTAGTTGATTACTATAGTAAGCTTAAAGTTGTCTGGGAAACTTTGGATAGTGTTGACCCTTTACCTCAATGTTCATGTGGCAAATTGTCTCTTTGTTCTTGTAATCTGATGAAATCTATCATCACAAGAGAAAATAATGCTAAACTCATACAATTCTTGATGGGACTTAACAATGGGTATGACACCATTAGGACACAAATCTTGTCTATGGACCCCTTGCCAACTATCAATAGGGTGTTGGGAATGTTACAAAACATTGAGAGACAGAAGCAAGTAACTGAATCAGTAGAAGTCTTAGCTGATGCTACTGCCTATGCTGCATATAAATCTGTTAATACTTCAGTCAAGAATGTTAAGTCTGCTGGAGAGTCTTCTAAGTCAGTTAAGAAATATTGTTCACATTGTAACATGGATAACCATAATCTTGATGAATGTTTTCGAGTAAATCCATGTGCTTATTGTGGCAAGGAAGGCCATAAGATTGAGAACTGTTACAGGCTTGTTGGTTTTCCTACTGATAAGGGTGCTGATAAAAAAGGGAAAGGGAAGACTCTGCCACCAAAGGGGGGATACAAGAAAACTGCACACAATGTTGATGTTGTTCAAGGTGTTTCTCCACTGGATACTCAGGATGATGGTCAGGGGTGTAGCACTTCTCAGGGGTTTTCTGTTGATCCTAGTATGCTTGATGGATTGGTCTCTTCTGTTATAGATCAGGTTTTAAAGAGGATCAATGAAAACACACCTTCTTCTTCAAATGCTAATTTTGCAGGTATGATTCCAAACTCTCATGTTAATTCAGTTAGTAGTAATTTCATGTTGCATGATTGGATCATAGACACAGGTGCATCTGATCATATGACCTTCAATTTACGTTTGTTGCATAATGTTAGAACTTTATCTAAACCCATGATCATAGGACTGCCTGATGGAACTCTTAAGACCGTTTTCAAGATTGGTGATGTGCATTTAACATCTGACATTTTGTTACATGATGTATTATATCTCCCTGATTTTAAACAAAACCTACTGTCTGTTAGCAAACTTATTGACAAGAACTCTTTATATGCTGTGTTTACTGTAACCAAATGTTTATTTCAGGACCATTCCAGTAAGACTGTGGTTGCCTCAGGGAGCAGGGTAGGAAATCTATACAGATTCCAGAATTTTAACACCAGGGCTCTTGTTGACAAAGTAGTTACTATAGTTTCACAAAAATTAGCATCTAATAAACCAGAAATTGTTCCTAAGTTTCAGCTTAATAAATGTACTGATCAAAGTGTATCTTTTGTTAATTCTGTTGCTTTGATTCATAGTAGATTAGGTCATATGTCTTTTGACAGACTGAAGCATGTACCTGGTTTTTCTGATCATAATAAAAGAAGTGTTCACTGTGAATCCTGTGTGCTTTCTAAACATCATTTATTGCCATTCCCTGTTAGTTCTTCTCGAGCTTCTTGCCTATTTGAATTGATACATATGGATGTATGGGGACCTTACAAGGTTCCATCTTTGTCTGGTGCTAAATACTTTTTGACTATTTTAGACGACTATTCTAGGAATACTTGGACAATTCTGTTTCAAACCAAGGATCAGGTTGCAGGGTTAGTTAGGGATTTCTTTTCTTACATTGAAACACAATTTGCTGCCAAATTAAAAGTAATAAGAACAGATAATGACACTGAGTTTTTGCAACAAGTTTGTGGGGACATTTTTAGGTCTAAGGGTCTGTTACATCAAACTAGTGTTGTTGGTAGGCCTCAACAGAATGGTAGGGTAGAACGCAAGCATAGACACCTACTTGAAACTGCTAGAGCACTTAGATTTCATGCTTACTTACCTATCAAATTCTGGGGAGATTGCATTCTCACTGCTACTCATCTTATAAACTTAATGCCGACTTCTATCATTGGTTGGAAAACACCTTTTAGTCTATTGTTTAACAAGGAACCTGCATATGATAATTTGAGAGTCTTTGGGTCTTTATGTTATTCTAAAATGCCACCCACTTTCTCAGACAAGTTTGGCCATAGAGCTAGAAAATGCATCTTTATTGGTTACCCTCATCAACAGAAAGGATATAGGCTTTATGATCTTTCTACACATAAAGTATTCATTAGTAGAGATGTTATTTTCAAACATAATATTTTTCCTTTTCAACAATCAAATGAGTCCAGGAATACCCTTGTTCAGTCAGATATTTTTGTCAATCCTGCTACAACTACCCTAATTATACCAAATAATACTTCAAATATTAACAACAATATAACTTCTAACCAAACTAGTCCTATGACTGGTGATACTACTAATACTCCATATATTACTGAACTTACTGCTGCAAGCCCTCACGGCACAGCAGTTGATGATCCAATTCCCTCAAATACAAACATGGAAACTTCTGAACCTTCAGTCAGACGGTCTGCAAGAGATACACAGGTCTCAGTTTGGTTAAAACCATATCATTGCCCTGTGAAGTTGCCAACAAGAAGTTCTTCAACCAGGCCAGCTGCACTTCATGCTACTGTTCTAAGTGACCTTCAAGATTTTTCTCCATCTTATGTAGCATCTTTGGCATCTACTCTGCAAGAAGTTGAGCCGTATACTTTTAAACAGGCCAGCAAAGATAAAAAATGGGTTGATGCTATGCAAAAAGAGATCAAGGCATTAGAGGAGAATAAGACTTGGGAAGTAGTTGATTTGCCAACAAGGACATAAACCTATTGGTTCTAAGTGGATTTTTAAAATTAAATATAAGGCAGATGGTACTATTGAACGTTTCAAAGCAAGCTTAGTAGCCAAGGGCTACAATCAAATCAAGGATAAAGACTATAAAGATACATTTTCTCCAGTAGCAAAATTCACTACTGTTAGAACTCTACTGGCAGTTGCTGCAGCAAGAGGTTGGCAATTGCATCAACTAGACATCAATAATACTTTTTTGCATGGCTACCTTGATGAAGAAGTTTATATGAAACCACCAGAGGGTTACTCTATTCCTAATGGTCAAGTTTGTATGCTAAAGAGGTCTTTATATGGCTTGAAGCAAGCTTCAAGACAATGGAATAAAGAACTCACCAAGTACCTAACCAGCATTGGTTTTCAGCAGTCTAAACAAGATTACTCCTTGTTCACAAGATTATGTCCTACAACAAGTGCTTTCACAGTTGCTTTGGTATATGTAGATGATGTTCTACTTACAGGAACTAGTGAGTCAGCTATCAAATTGGTAAAAGAAGGTTTGGATTCAGAGTTTTCTATCAAAGATTTGGGGAATATGAGATATTTCCTAGGATTGGAAGTTTCTAGGAATGAAACTGGTATAATGATAAATCAGAGGAAGTATATCCTTGATATATTAACTGATATGAACATGGAGAATTGCTCTCCATCCAATTTTCCAATGCCAAGAAATCTGAAGTTATCAACTGATGTTGGCGAGCTACTCACTGATCCTGAACAATATAGAAGACTGGTGGGGAGGTTGTTGTACCTCAATTCTTCTAGACCTGATATATCATATGCTGTTCAACACTTAAGCCAGTTTATTAGTCAACCTCGTGTCCCTCACATGCAAGCAACTGTCCATGTATTGAGATATCTCAAGACAACAATCAATACAGGACTCTTTTACTCAGCAAAATCAGATTTAACACTCACAGCATTCAATGATGCTGATTGGGGTCAGTGTGCATTCACTTGCAGGTCTTTGAGTGGGTTTTGCATTTTTTTAGGACAATCCTTAGTTTCCTGGAAAACTAAGAAACAAAGGACAGTAAGTAAGAGCTCAGCAGAATCAGAATACCGCAGCCTCTCTTACACTACTTCAGAAATAGTTTGGCTTGACAGCATTCTTCAAGATCTAAGGGTTGATATTCCAAAGCCAATTCCCTTATTCTGTGATAATAAAGCAGCAGAACACCTCACCCAAAATCCTGTGTTTCACGAACGCACAAAGCACTTAAACATTGACTGTCATTATGTTCGAGAGAAGCAACATGATGGGTTCTTGCATACAAGGCATGTTCGTTCAGGATTACAGTTAGCAGACATTATGACTAAAGCATTGGGAGCTGATCAACATCACTTTCTCTCTTCCAAGCTTGGTCTCATTTCCACTCCAACTCAAGCTTGAGGGGGGGCTATTGGATAGATTAGTTAATTATGTTAGTTAACTCAATAACTAACCAACCTAAGTTAGTTAAAAGAACTCTAACTAACTCCCTTAGTTAGTTGAGGAAAGTTGTTAGGTTGTTACTATAAATACCAAACATATCAATCAATTGTAAGATACTTTTACATGATTCAATAATACATTCAATTCTCTCAATGTCTTAATCCTTACTTTTAATAATAAGGCTATGTTTTCTTCGGCTTATAAAAGCTGAACTGAATTGAAATTAGCAGAAATTATCCGAAAAGAACAGGTCTAAGACTTAAAAAGTTCAAAGATAATCTTACTATATAGTTTAGCATGAAATAATTTAGAATAAGACCCTATTCTTTTTGGCTGATATAGGAGCTAAACTTAACTGATAAAGCTGAATTGAACTAAATAGAGCCGAACTAAACTGAAATTAGCTGAAATTAAGCCGGAAAGAGCAATGAACTCAAAGAAGATATATAATTACACACTATGACACACAAATTGCAGCCATACATCCTATGATTCCTATCCAATACAGTATGCAAAGAGCAATGCTCTCCCTTTCACCATTTCTTCACCCAAATTCCATCTCCTCTCCATCCCAAATCCCTCACTTTAATCCCACTTTTCTCACTTCAAAACCCTTTACAAAACCGCTTCGTTCATCATCCCAAAACTCCCCTACACAAGAACAAGAAGACGATTTTCGCGTATTAACCGCGACAAAAACAGAATACAACAACATAGTAATCCTAGAATCCTCAACTTCCAAAATCCTACTATTAGATGATTCCTGCAATGTTCATAGCATTCTGTACAAATCCGAAAAATGGACTAACTCATATTGGGATGAATTCACTACTTTACCTGCAATAATCCCTGATGGACCCATTGCAGTATACGGCCTTGCAGGCGGAACAGTTGCACACCAACTGTTACATTTCTGGCCTGGTTTAACCATTCATGGATGGGAACTAGACGAGATTTTAGTCGATAGAGCGAGGCAGTTTTTCAGACTGTCTGAACTCGAACAGACGAATAGTTCAGGTGGAATTCTAAAAATTCACGTAGGGGATGCATTGTCTAGGATGGCCAGTGTAGAAGGTGGTTACGCGGGAATTGTCGTAGATTTGTTTTCTGATGCTAAGGTATTGCAGGAGTTGGAAAAGGCTGAGACGTGGCTCGAAATGAAGGAGAAGGTTATGCTTAATGGTAGGATTATGGTGAATTGTGGGGGTGAGATTATGTCGGATGAAAGTGGTTGGGAGACGAACTCGACAATTCGAGCTATGTGTGAAGCTTTTGGGAAGGAACTGGTGAATTGGAAGAAGATGCCTTTGGATCAAAGTGGGAATTATTTAGCATTTACTGGTTCTTTGCCGGATTTTGATTTGTGGTGTAATGCTGTTCCTGAGAGACTTGGATCGACTGTCGCGCTCTGGAGGGCGTGTGGATAGACCTGTCAAACGGGTTACTCGGGTTGGATTATTATTATTCTGAGTCATTATAGCAGTTTGTTTGGGTGATGGGTAATGAATGTTAAATTGTTTTGATTAATTTCTGAATCAGGACTAATTCTGATTGTTTTCTTCGGGTTTGGTCAATTTTGTAAGTTAGTACTAGTAGATTAATGGGGCGTTTGTTTCAACTCATAAAGGTATGTGGTATGAGTTTGAAATGAGAAACTCATACTAGGTGTTTGTTTGGTAAAAATAGGGATTTTATACCCCCCATATCTCAAAAAAATTCATTTAAAATCATGAAACCCCTATTTTAAAATGTCTCATATGAGTTTTTTTTTTCTATTTTGGGAATATTTTTGATGAACAATTTGATTATTCACACCCAATTTGGTCAATTTGTTATCAATAATTGGTCATCTGCTTTTTTTTTTTGACTTTGTGCCAAAATAAAAGGTAAACAAATGATCGGGACTGACGGATACAATTGAGCCTATTTCTACATATAAGACCCTATACTTTTGAACTGAAACTACTTGACCTGAATTGAACTTATTGGAGCTGAACTGAATTTAATGGAGAACTGAAATAGTTAATTTGTGAATAGAATAGCTAAAATGAACTGAACTGAACTAAAAAGAGCTGAACTATACTGAAATAGGCTCAAGTTAATAAAAAGAACAAAGGCTAACTCCATGTAAATAGGGATGCCAATGGATTGGGTTCGGGTCGGATCGGGTGAAGCTTCATTTGTCATCTATCTGTCCTTTTAAAATCTCATCCAACCCGTCCATCAGCCGTGAAACATATCATCCATCATCCATAGATGAAACGGGTGGATCGAGTGATAAACGGGTGTTGTGTATTTATATGTCTAAAGTTAAAAAAAATGATGATTTTTTATTCTCTACAAAAATAAAGTTAGATGATTATTTTAGTTTAACTTTCTAGTAGATAAATTCACAAAATATTTATATTGAGAGTATAAAAATATGAAAACTTAAATATTTTATATCTTAATAATGCGTTAAATATATATAAAAAAAATTAAATAAAAAGTAATAAAATCGGATGATGGATGGATGGCGGGTGAAATTTCTTCTTCCAACCCATCATCATCCAGATTTTCATCCATCTTTTAGGATCGGGGGTGGATCGAATTTCAATCAGATGGGTAGACTACAAGTCTACAATCGGTCCATAATACTCCGTATGAAACTCGACCCATAAGCTGAAGACCTCTCACAAAAGGGAGAGGGGGACATGGTGGGACACCCCAATGTGCTTCCCACTCACTTCTCCATGGGTATTTTGTGAGAGAAAACCGTATCCGTCACAAGCCCGTCTTCAGTGAAATTTTGTGAAAAAATTTGGCCTCCATGAATCATCTCAAACATCTCCTTCTTCCGAGGAAGATGAACAAATCGGTATACTTGGTTGTTGAAATCAGTAAACACCACAAGAATGACTTACGTACGGCAAGTTAAGGGCAAATTGATTGTGCGTCAAGCTTATAAGTCATTCTTTTTAGGGTGGTTTGAGCGAGAGCGGATTCTCTGTCCCATTTTGTGTCGAAATGATCATTTCTCGCAAAATAAGAAAATACTGATTGCATCCTTCAATGACTCACTCCGAGCCAACCGAGTCAGCCATTCACGGTTGCAATCAATATTTTCCTATTGTGCATACCAAGTGTTCGACTAAATGCCTCGCAAAATTAAGAAAATACTGATTGCATTGTATTTTCTTATAGTGCATACCAAGTGTTCGACTAAATGCCTTAGAGAAATATGTGTCAGCTCTGTGTGTTATTATGCAGGGGAATAACAGGAGACTCGTAATCGTTGTTGCATGGTGCTTTGTTGTGCCATTGATGGCTCGTGATCGTTGTCGCATGGTGCTTTGGTTTGCCATTGATGGCTCGTGATCGTTGTCGCATGGTGCTTTGGTGTGCCATACTGCCATTGATGGCCCGTGATCGGTGTGGCAATGCTGTCACTTTTCCATCTAAATTTTATCAGTTGCAGGTACTATTTCTTTCTATTTCTAATTTTTTCGGCGTAATTTTGATTAAGATATCGGAATAATTATACATTGGTCAGCTAAGTTGTGTTATTTGGTAAAGAATTTTGAATTGTGGTATTTTTGCGTTTGGTTAGCTGCCTCCGCCTTTTTAATCGTTTGAATTTACGTCTCTATTGACAAGTGAATTGTAGAGCCTTAAAACGAAAGGCGAATAGTTCAGGTGGAATTCTTAAGGTTCATGGAGGGGATGCATTGTCTAGGATGGCTAGTTTGAGGGTGGTTATGACTTATGTGGGCATTGTGGTGGATTTGTTCTCTGATGCTAAGGTATTGCAGGAGAGACGTTGTTCGAAATGAGGGAGAAGCTTATAACTAATGGTAGGATTATGGTGAATTGTGGACTTGTGGTGGTGAGATTATGTTGGATGAAAGTGAATGGGAGACGAACTCGACAATTTGGGCTATGTGTGAAAGCTTTTGGAAAGGAATTGGCAAAGTGGAAATTATTTAGCATTTACCGGTCCTTTGCCGGTTTGATTTGTGGTGTAATGCAGTTCCTGAAAAACTTGGATCGACTGTCGTGCTTTGTAGGGCGTGTGGTAGACCTATAAACGGGTTGGATCATTTTAGTTAAGAGTCATTCCGGGGCTTTGGTTGGATGAGGGGTAATAATTAATAATAAAGGTTAAAAGTTGTTTCGATTAGGTGATCAGGATTAATTCTGATTGTTTTCTTCGGGTTTGGTCAATTTTGTAAGTTAGTACTCGGTAGATTAAGTAGTTTCACGGCGGAATCAGGTATCCTGTAATTGCGAACACATAAATTAGCAATTGAAGTTATGTCACACAATGACATTGTATTATGTAACAAAAATTGTTTCTTTGTGACAATCTATTTGCATATTGCTATAAACTAGTAGACCATGACAGCTAATTAAATAACCAATCATGCATATCCCGGAAGAGCGAGATGGATACATTGTAACCAACACCGGCTCATTTCCTTTGAACAAAGGTTACCTGATTCGTTAAGCATACACCATATCTTATGCGCGATACACTCTTATAGTCTTATATCACGTCTTTATTAATTCCTACTAAAAATAATATAATTGGTCATTCGACCAAAATATACCCGTCCTTAATCCGTCCACTCGACCCGTCTGACAAGTCTAAGATAAATCATTAACCATAGGCCCATACTAATAATTAACCGATAGTGGGAGACTAGGAGTGTGTTAAATTACTTGTTAATGAAGTCTTTGGCCAACTTACTTTTATGTAATTGTTCTTTATGTAAAGAAAGACAAGGAAGAGTACGAACCAATTAGCACATTGAATGTCACTGTTTTTCCCTCTACTTTTAGTCTTTTATGTTTCTTTCTTTTGATTGTTTCATCAACTGTGACTCTCACAATTCAGATTATCAATCCAAAAACTGAAATGAACTGATTCTAGCGTGATCCTTGAGACAGCATTGATCGTGTGTCGTGACTCGTGAGTTTGCGAAAATCGTCACCTTTTAGTTCATTATTTGAACGTCAGGTAATGTTATTAGCAGTATGTGCTATTTATAATTTCGGTCGCTTTTGCTGTTTTAATCTGTTCAAGTCATCGCTTGTACGAATATCTAGTTTGGGTAATTTAGATTCATTTGAGATGGTTGTAAGCGTGAAATGAATCTAAATTACCCAAACTAGATATTCGTATAAGGATACAGAGTATTAACATAATTATAATTACTTGACTCTCTACATAAAACTTGACCTCTTAGCATCAGCAAAAGCGGAAAACACGATGGGTCAAGTATTCTCTTACATATGGAAATGTATTCATCGTCCAAACATAGAAGCCGACACCACCACAACAACTCCCCAAAATGATCAATACGCCCACATGGAGGCGCAGAGCTACTACTTCACCATCCCTGACGGAGATATGTATACAGCTCAGCCGGATGCTATTACTGAAGTACTACCCTTCATTGCCGTTAATTTGGTAAACGACCGGGCAGAACAAGATGAGGAGGCGGAGGGGGAGGAGGAGGAAGAAGAAGTCGTCAAGAGAATGATACAAGTAGTAGTGCAAGAAGAGGTGACTAGTCAAGTATTTGATAGGCCTATCTCAGAAGAAACAGTTTGCAGGATCGGACCGTACAGTAGCATTCAGAAAATTCTGCTGGTTGGAGAAGGTGATTTTTCATTTTCAACTAGTTTGGCTGTGGCTTTTGAATCTGCTTCCAACATGATCGCTACTTCCCTCAATTCTCTAGGTATGTTTTATCGTTGGTTTACTTGAATGCAATACTCGACGTAATTTTCAGTTTACAAAGGTTGATTTTGGTTTACTCGAATCTCTGTAGAGTTTCTGACAAAACATTACCGCAAGTTCCGGACAAACAAGAAAAAGCTGGAGAGTCGTGGTTGCACTGTCATCCATGGCGTCGATGCCACAAAAATGATTCAACATCCTCTACTTGGGAACTTAAGATTTGATTGTATCATTTACAATTTCCCACATACCGGAAACTTTGGTAAAACTGACGCTAATATGCGGTAAGAATTTAAAAACCTTCAGTTAGTCTTACTTATAACCGTTCTAACTGAAAATGGAGGGGCCAAAAAAGTACTCCCTCCGTCAGGTCATTTGTTATCCTTTGGTTTTGGCACAAAGACCAAGCAAATGAGTCGTTCAACTCCCCATTTATCGATTGTATATAAAACCAATGATGGGTTGGAACTTGGAAGTAAGAAAATTCTACTGTATCGTCTGTATGACATAATGTCAAGTATTGAACAAACTGAGTTTGTTTTTCGCAGCAAAAATCAGAATTTAGTACGAGGTTTCATTAGGAACGCGAAGGAGATGATGAAGGAAGACGGTGAAATACACATCACACATAAATCAAGCTGTTTTTACCGAAAATGGGATATACCGAAAATAGGATGTGATGAAGGTCTACATCTGATTGAAGAAATCGGGTTCAAACAGAGAATGTATCCTGGATATAGGACCAAGTTAGGTTTCGGAAGCAATAAGGATTTTTGTTGCTACCCCAGTAAAACCTTCAAATTTGGCTTACATTCGGAATAGAGTATAAAAACATAAATTGCTTTGTCTGTACAATAAGTCTTGCTTGTGACGGTTATGACGTCTCAGAACCCTCTTTCCTTTTTAACTTTATGTAAATCGGTTTGAGTGTTGATTTAACTTGTACTTATTATTGACAATTCATCCCTGTTAATGGTGATGGCTCAATGAAGAGAAATTAATTGGCTTGTTTATTGAACTAGTGTACTTAAAACAAATATTTATGCTCTTAAGTGAGCCACAATGGTAATTTTGATGTAAACGAGATTTGAACCCATGTCTACAGCTT
The DNA here is from genome assembly GCF_048544455.1 of Silene latifolia. NCBI lineage: Eukaryota > Viridiplantae > Streptophyta > Magnoliopsida > Caryophyllales > Caryophyllaceae > Silene > Silene latifolia. The sequence goes on along the minus strand of NW_027413142.1, from coordinate 257,852 downwards.
GTTGTTACGACCTTTTATCAGCAGCTCCAACTTGAGGGGGCTGTGAGTCAGGGACAGATGATGCAAATACACAGCAACAGCACCTTAGATATTTGTATAGAAGCTTCTAGAGGTTGGAAAGTTTGTTATGATTGTAACAAACTTTGACCGCTGTAACTGATTTGACTAGGATTAGTTAGTTGCTCTTCTTCTTGTATATATATACTCATACTTGTACATTCATCATAAGTTAAGTCAATACATTCACAAGTTTTATTTACTCTTTGTTTCCTCTATAATTCTCTTCATATTTTCTGTTACTAAGCTCGCAGTGTTCATCAATGGCGTTTCGTGAGTTTTATGCCGCCATTGTTACATACATCTTAATTTTACGACCAGTTCTTGTTTTCCTCTAAATTTTACGACCAGTTCTTGTTTAAGACCATCTTAATTTTAGACTTCTTAGTTCTCACCGTCTTTTCAGCATTTATGTTAATCGGATGTGAGAACTGTCATAAGTTAAGACGTCTTAAACAAGAACTGGTGATAATACAAGCTAGTGGAAGGGTGTTAAATTACTTCTTAATGAGGTTCTCTTCGTCTGCTAACTTTAATGTATAAAATGACTTTGAGAAGCACGAACCTATAAGCTCATGAAACGTCATTCAAGAATTATTTTTGATCCAATCCGCAGGAATCAATAAAAAAGGCAAAACCCTACTTTTTTTTTGCTTTTCAAGTCTTTTTTGTTTCTTTCTTTTGCTTCATCCACTGCACTGCCACTCTCAACATTCACATTAACAACACAAATTCTTATTTCAGACCGCCATATCTGTCTGAAATGGTAAGACGGATACTATTTCCTCTCATAAAAAAACCCATTTAGGGTGTGAGTGGGAAAGCACATGGGGTGTCCCACCACCCATGTGCTTCTCACTTGTGAGAGGTCTAATTACGGTCTGAAATAAGACGGTCTGAACTCTGAAGCAAGACGGACTGCATTAATAATCACAAAACTAAAAACATCGGGGATTCGGATTAGCCAATATGAAAAGAAACTTGCATGATCTATGAAAGTATGAAACGATGGGCATTTGATCGTGACTTCGTGACCTTCAAATTCTTGATTGCAATATCAGGTTATCTATAAGGCATTACTTGTACGATAATTATTGTGTAAGACGTCTTAGGTACAAAATAGGGAAACTCCCCTTATTTTATTCAATCAAATCTCACAAAATGGGTTAACTTTATTCATATTATCACAATTTGGTATGAAACCGACCCGCCTCTCCCTTGTGACGGATAGTGCAAGTCACAACTCACAAGGGAGACTAATTGATGAAATTGGGGGTTCGATTGTCACCCACGACATTGTGCGCTTAGTTAAAGAAAAAAAAAAGACAAACATCTAGTACTCTCCATATCTCAGTCAATTGTTGTCCTTTATCTTATATACTCATTAAGACAAATAATCAAACAAGATCACCTACGACTATATTTTACATTATACATTGGAGTTATTTTAAACACTCTCTTCCTGTATGAATAGTTTCCAAAAACAACAAAGGACAATAATTAATGGGATGGGGGAGTAGGATAAGAGCCGGTGCTAAATTACTTCCTTCATAACAAAGTCTTTGGTCAACTCATGGAGGAAGTAGGATAAGAGCTCGTGTTAAATGACTTCCTTCTTAACGAAGTCTTTGGCCAACTCATTTCACATCAAGTCTCTCTCGTAAAGGTCATATCCATTACAAGCTTACGATGGGTCTAATATTACTTATATTGGTAGATAAAACAAAACATAATGTTACTCACTAGGTACTCTTTTTCTGTCTTATCTACTCACATAGATATGTTTACCGTACCGCAAACTTGTGACAGATATACCTGTCACAAATGTGAATTCATTTGTGCTCATTTTAATGTAAAGAACAAACTAAAGGAAGTACGAACCAATAAGCTTTAGTTCCTTTATGTTTCTTTCCTTCAATTTTTCCACTGCCACTCTCACAATTCACACTGGAGAAGAACCATTATAAATTTAAAGTTGCTTGATCTTTGAAAAGGCGTCCTATCGATCACCGGTATTCATAATTGTAACGTCAGGTAATGTTACTCTATGCGTATTTCTTATTTTTCTCAAATTCTTATTTAAGATATTTAGTTACAAGTATATTATATGCGTACAACGGTCTTGTACAAAACTTGTTGGAGTTCAAAGTTGCTCCAAAACTTAAGTGTGATAACATTTGTCCCACATTGGAAAAATAGCGGGGGAATGTTATCTTTATATATGAAGTGGGTTAACAAGACTATATAGGATAGACTATAGTCTCTCCACGCGTGCTGCCGCCGTCCGGCTCGACTCGGCTCGTGACACGTGCGCGGTGTGATTGAGAACAGTTCCACTTTAGTCTTTGGTGTGCAACAATGTACGGAAGTCTAACTGATTTGAGTTGTTATTGAATGCCAGAATCAGCTAACCTCTGAGCATCGGCAAAACCAGAAAAGACAATGGGTCATGTATCCTCTAGCATATGGAGATACATCGGAAATGAGGAAGAACAAGAAGCCGTCGAAAAAGTGAGAGACGTAGTAGTCAAAAGAGAGGTGACTAGTCATGTATGTCCAAACGACAGCGGAAATGAGGAGGAACAACAAGAAGCCGTCGAAAAAGCGGTACACGTATTAGTCAAAAGAGAGGTGACTAGTCATGTATGTCCAAACGACAGCGGAAATAAGGAGGAAGAACAAGAAGCGGTCGAAAAAGTGATAAACGTAGTAGTCAAAAGAGCGGTCGAAAAAGTGATAAACGTAGTAGTCAAAAGAGAGGTGACTAGTCATGTATGTCCAAACGACAGCGGAAATGAGGAGGAACAACAAGAAGCCGTCGAAAAAGCGGTACACGTATTAGTCAAAAGAGAGGTGACTAGTCGGCAGGTATTGGAGACGCCTTATAAGGAATTTGGTGTCTCAAGAAAAACGGTTCTGAATAGAGAGGTGACTAGTCTTCAGGTATTGGCGAGGCCTTATAAGGAATTTGGTGTCTCAAGAAAAACGGTTTCGAATAGAGAGGTGACTAGTCGTCAGGTATTGGAGAGGCCTTATAAGGAATTTGGTGTCTCAATAAAAACGGTTCTGAATAGAGAGGTGACTAGTCGTCAGGTATTGGAGAGGCCTTATAAGGAATTTGGTGTCTCAAGAAAAACGGTTCTGAATAGAGAGGTGACTAGTCTTCAGGTATTGGCGAGGCCTTATAAGGAATTTGGTGTCTCAAGAAAAACGGTTCTGAATAGAGAGGTGACTAGTCGTCAGGTATTGGAGATTCCTTATAAGGAATTTGGTGTCTCAAGAAAAACGGTTCTGAATAGAGAGGTGACTAGTCTTCAGGTATTGGCGAGGCCTTATAAGGAATTTGGTGTCTCAAGAAAAAAAACGGTTCTGAATAGAGAGGTGACTAGTCTTCAGGTATTGGCGTGGCCTTATAAGAAATTTGGTGTCTCAAGAAAAACGGTTACGGTTCTCAGTAGGGGACCATATACTAGCATGCAGAGAATTCTGTTAGTTGGTGAAGGTGATTTTTCATTTTCAACTAGTTTGGCTGTGGCTTTTGGTTCTGCTTCCTACATGATTGCTACTTCTCTCAACACTGAAGGTATATTTATTATTTGACTTACTCGTATCCATTTTCAGTGTCCACGTAATCACTTTTTATTTTTATTTTCAATTTTTATACAAAATGTTAAGAAACCTTGCGGCTTTACAAAATGTCATCGTATAAATATTTGTATCTGTTTTATTATTAAAAAAAAAAATAAAAGCAAGGCCGCTGAGAACTTGAGCGGCTTATTCCAAAGTTTCCAACAACATGCATTAGCTACAGCCTAGGGGTGGTCAACACCGCGGGTCGGCTGGGTCCGGGCCGGGACAGGTTTTGGGAGACCCGAAACCCGGTAAGGGGCCGGGCCGGGTCAGAAGTGACCCGTGAGGCGGGTCAAGGGCGGGTTTATGGGCGGGTCCGGGTTTGACATTTGGGGACCCGTAACCGGCCAGGATATAGGGTGGGTCGGGCCGGGTTCGAGTCAGGCGGACCGGTTTCATCAGCGGGTCACAAGCGGGTTGGGTCCAGGTTAGCAAGGCCGACCCGCACTGTTGACCACCCCTAAGCTACACTACAACATGACCGTACTAATATGATAAGCAGCTAAGATTCCTAGCGGTTTTGCCTTATAGGTTTCTTAGTGGTTCCATATAAAAATTGGAAAATAAAAATGATGACATGGACACTATGGACCCAAATAGTTTCAAGTGAACACTTATTACGTAATTATTTTGCTAATTAACGCTAATTAACCAAAAAATTCTTTTTGTTAGAATATAAACCGATCTTGAGATTCCAACCATCAGCTTAAGAAGTTGGAGTCATATTCTAACAATATATATCTCGAATTTGTAGGGTTTTTGATAAAAAATTATAGCAAGTTCTTGACTAACAAGAGAGAGTTGGAGATCCGAGGTTGCTTGGTCATCCATGGTGTTGATGCCACAGATATGATTGGACATTCTGTACTCGGGAAGTTAAAATTTGATCGTATCATATACAATTTCCCACATGCGGGATGCTTTGGTAGAAGTTTTTCTGATATGCTGTAAGAATTTTATCACACAATAACAATGTGAAATTCATGTAGCATAGTGTTGATTATTGTTTTCCTAAATGTGTTCGCTTTTGACAGCAAAAATCGGAACTTGGTAAGAGGTTTCGTATGGAACGCAAAAAAGATGATGAATGAAGATGGTGAAATACACATCACACATAAATCAAGCTACTTACTCAATTTATGGGATGTACCGAAAATTGGACGTGAGCACGGTCTCCATTTACTTGAGGAAATCGATTTCGACTGCAGTATGTTTCCAGGGTATAATCCCAAGTACGGATTTGGAGGTGACAAGAATTTTGATTACGATCCCAGTAAAACCTACAAATTCGGATTGCATCCTAAGTAGATATAAACCTGCTTATGGCGAAGTATTCAAGCATGTTAAGGGGTGATAGATCCTCTCTACTTCCTCTCACAAACCCATTTAATAATATTATCTCATCTATACTCTATTAACCCTTTATTTTTATGCAAAAATCGTGAACCGTTCGATGTTGACAGGATACAATCTGAGCCATTGATAGGTAACTAGTATAGACCACGTGCAATCTATGCACGGTATAGATAGTATTTTACTTTTTTAGTGTATTATTTATAGATTTTAAATTGACAAATCCCATTAATTTTTCATGTTTTTTACAATATATTTTGATTTAAAAATTAAAATTACATTTACTCAAATTAAAATCGTAATAAATCTTGAATAACTCATTTAAAATATTTTGTGGGGAACATGATATATTGAATCTTAAAAATATTTACATTTAAAATTATGCCTTTTTATAACTCATTAGACATATAATATCGTACTCGTATATGCTAAAAATACAAAGTCCAATTTTAGGAAATATTTTTTAGGCGGGAAAAATGATACTTTTTTCTATTCTTTTAGTAGATAGGGGATTATAGCAATGATTGACAGTATACAAATTTTTTGGCAGTGATTGAGGAATTTATTTTGGGGAGTGCTAGGACGACACCGGGTGTTACCGAGTTTCGGTAACACCCTAAAAAAAAAAAAAAAAAAAATTAAAAATTAAAAAGTTATTTTATTTTTTGCGCCAAATATCATAGGGATAAAACCGGTAATTCACTATATATTAAAAAATAAAATATAAAAGATACTAACTATAATTAAACTACCTATATCTAATACTCTGTAGTCTGTAGTATAGTAGAATACATATCATAAAAAACCAATCTTCCTCCCGTTATATGTTTACCGACAATTAACACAAAATAACGGAGAAAATTTTAATTTATTGTCATACCTAAAATGACAAATACTTTACGAAAAATTCCTTCAATAAATTCATAGTTGTTAACGTACGTTCAATTATACGAACCTCCGACTACTCACTACCTCCCATAAGTTAGTACCACAATAGCAAAGTGATTTGTATGCACAAACAGTTGAATCATGGTCTACATGATTGTGTGAGTAGTGATTTCTATGGTGAATGCTACTAGTCAACATATATTTTTCCACACTTCCATCAATATAGCACAAAATATCGTACAAAATCTTTCATTTTATTTTGTTAATTTTATTTTGGTTTTTCTATCCTATGCTCACTAGGCATAGGATAAGAAGCTAAAATAAGAAAGTATTAAATGTATTTTTTGTGAAGAAAATTAAAAGTGATGAGATATTACAATTTCCCATGAAAATATCATTTAATACTTTCTATTTTTGGTTTATTATCCTATGCCTAGTGGGCATAGGATAGAAAAACCCATTTTATTATTATCATTAGGGATAAATTAATTAATTAATATTAATTTCCTAAACTACCCTTTACCACTAACAAAATTTTAAATTTTGATGGAGGGAAAACAAAATACATAAGTAAATTACAATAATAACCCGAAAGTCGCTCAATTTGAGTAACACCCAGTGTCGCCGACTCGCCGTCTCATCTTCCATTTATTTTATACTTACTCCCTCCAATTTCCTATTATCTTCCCTCTTTCTTTTTTCACACAAGTTTGATTATCTTCCCTCTTTCAATTTTTGGTAAATTTCATTCATTTTTTTTATTAATTTCTCTCTCCTAAAAAATCAACAACTCTCATTACTTTATCTATTCTTTATTCATTATTCATTCTTTATTATTTTATCTCCCTTATAAATTTCACAACTTACAATACTTTATTCTACTTTATTCCTTTTTTCTTCCCCTTTTTTAATTTTTGTGCCCAAAAGAAAGGGGAAGATAAAAGAAAATTGGAGGGAGTATTTTTTAGCAATCAAATTTTACGTTATTTTTGGGCAAGATCATTGATCTAGATTTCGCACAAACCAACCTGATGTAGAAATGTATCTAGAGATGTGTCGTATTACTATAAAAAAAATTTAACGATATTGAGGTTAAATAACAAAGTTAGTTTATAAGCCCATAGTATAATGCAAAAATTAAGCTCATTTAGAAGTTAATATTTTAGACGCGAAAAAAGTAGAATCACCTATTCATTTAGTAAATAGGGAATAGCCTTTTCATTTCTTTTTAGAAAATGAAGAGAATTTTGGCTATCGGTTATTTGGTAGCTCTTTACTCAATACTAATCATTAACATCTAGTAAGACAACGAGAACAAGATCAAGTCTTAAGATATTTTACTCCCACTATAAAATTGGAGGTTCAATTTTCACCCATAATATTGTGCACTTATTTGAAGAAAAAAAAAATCTAATACTCCCTCTATTTCAGTCAATTATTATCCTTTATTTTACGTACTCATTGAGACAAATTAAACAAGATAACTCACAACTATATTTTACATTATGGATTGGAAGTTATTTTAAACACTCTTCCTGTATGAATAGTTTTCAAAAACAAAGTACAATAATTAATGGGACGGGGGAGTAGGATAAGAGCCCGTATTAAATTACTTCCTTCTTAACGAAGTCTTTGGCCAACTCATTTCACATCAAGTCTCTCTCGTAAAGGTCATATCCATCACAAGTTTATGATGGGTCAAATATTACTTATGTGGGTAGCTCTACCAATAAACATAGTTTTATGTGCTTAAGCGCAACAGAAGAAAGCATCAAACATTTAAATCAACTACTTGAAAGTGTAAAACTCCGCTAGGAAAAAGGACATATTTTGAAACATGTTTTCACAATTGTGGTTACAAAATTCATTGTTGACGCTAATTGGGTCTTAACCATCATCTTAAGAGTACCACGTTTGGAGGTTATATTTGTCGCGTTTATAGATTCAACATTAGTTCCATGCCGGTAATTGTAATCTATTCTGATACTGTCAATCTAAAGGGGGCATCATCATCGTCGTCAAAGAGATCTATTATTCTATTTCATCTCTAATAGAAGTAGCCGAGTAAGACGTCAGTCAAAACATGGTGAAATAAGGGTGGGGGTTCAACTCTAGTATCTAACTCACATGTAGTGCCATGTTCGTTTTGCTTCTAGAGGTTGTTGGAAAGTTTGTTATGATTGTAACAAACTTTGACTGTTGTAACTGATTTGACTAGGATTAGTTTGTTGCTCTTCTTCTTGTATGTATACTCGTACATTCATCATAAGTTAAGTTAATACATTCACAAGTTTTATTTACTCTTTGTTTCCTCTATAATTCTGTTCATATTTTTCCTGTTACTAAGCTCACAGTGTTCATCAATTGCGTTTCCTGAGTTTTATGCCACCATTGTTACATACATTCTGGCACCATTTCACACTTTCCTATCGTATCGCAATGAAGAAAAAGTCATTAACTTGTTTTCCTCTAAATTTTACGACCAGTTCTTGTTTAAGACCATCTTAATTTTAAACTTCTCAGTTCTCACAGTCTTTTCAGCATTTATTTTAATCGGATGTAAGAGATGTCACAAGTTAAGACGATCTTAAACAAGAACGAGTGATAATACAAGCTAGTGGAAGGGTGTTAAATTACCTCTTAATGAAGTTCTCTTCGTCTGCTAACTTTAATGTATAAAATGACTTTGAGAAGTACGAACCTATAAGCTCATGAAACGTCATTCAAGAATTATTTTTATCCAATCCGTAGGAATCAATAGAAAAGGCAAATTCCTACTTTTTTTTTTGCTTTTCAAGTCTTTTGTGTTTCTTTCTTTTGCTTCATCCAATGCCACTGGCACTGGCACTACTGCCACTGCCACTGTCACTACCACTCTCAACATTCACATTAACAATCCAAATTCTTATTTCAGACCGTCATATCCGTCTGAAATGGTCAGACTGATACCATTTCATCTCACAAAAAACCCATTTAGAGTGTGAGTGGGAACGCACAGGGGGTGTCCCACCACCCATGTGCTTCTCATTTGTGAGAGCTCTTATTACGGTCTGAAATAAGACGGTCTGAAGCAAGACGGACTGCATTAACAATCACAAAACTGAAAACATCGGGGATTCGGATTAGTCATTATGAAATGAAACTTGCATGATCTATGAAAGTATGAAACGATGGGCATTTGATCGTGACCTTCAAATTCTTGATTGCAATATCAGGTTATCTATAAGGCATTACTTGTACGATAATTATTGTGTAAGACGTCTTAAGTACAAACCTAAAATAGGGAAACTCCCCTTATTTTATTCAATCAAATCTCACAAAATGGGTTAACTTTATTCATATTATCACAATTTTTTATGAAACCGACCCGTCTCTCCCTTGTGACGGATAGTGCAAGTCACAAGGGAGACTAATTGATGAAATTGGGGGTTCGATTGTCACCCACGATATTGTGCGCTTATTTAAAGAAAAAAGAGACAAACATCTAAGACTCCCCATATCTCAGTCAATTGTTATCATTTGTCTTACATACTCTTTAAAACAAATAATCAAACAAAATTACCTACGACTATATTTTACATTATGCATTGGAAGTTATTTTAAACACTCTCTTCCTATATGAATAGTTTCCAAAAACAACAAAGGACAATAATTACTTCCTTCATAACAAAGTCTTTGGTCAACTCATGGAGGAAGTAGGATAAGAGCTCGTGTTAAATGACTTCCTTCTTAACGAAGTCTTTGGCCAACTCATTTCACATCAAGTCTGTCTCGTAAAGGTCATATCCATCACAAGCTTACGATGGGTCTAATATTACTTATATGGGTAGATAAAACAAAACATAATGTTATTCACTAGGTACTCTTTTTATGTCATATTTACTCACATAGATATGTTTACCGTACCGCAAACTTGTGAGAGATATACCTGTCACAAATGTGAATTCATTTGTGCTCATTTTAATGTAAAAAGAACAAACTAATGGAAGTACGAACCAATAAGCTTTAATTCCTTTATGTTTCTTTCCTTCAATTTTTCCACTGCCACTCTCACAATTCACACTGGAGAAGAACCATTATTATAAATTTAAAGTTGCTTGATCTTTGAAACGGCGTCCTATCGATCACCGGTATTCATAATTGTAACGTCAAGGTAATGTTAGTCTATGCGTATTTCTTATTTTTCTCAAATTCTTGTTTAAGATATTTATATTTATTTTAAACTTAAAACGGGTTAAATAGTATGATTGGAAAAAAAAAAATGCTGGGAATAGGCACTAGCTAAAGTTTGCCCTATCTATACAAGTGCAATGTTATTTGACCCGTTTTAATCTCGATAATTTACAAATTGTGTCGCAAGATCATGCTTAACGACCTCCGAAGTTATGCATGGTGATAATGTCTTTGAATCATAAAGGTTAGTAATGATTGTTGAACCATGTTCCACTTTAGTCTTTGGTGTGCAACAATGTGCGGAAGTCTAACTGATTCGAGTTGTTATTGAATGCCAGAATCAGCTAACCTCTGAGCATCGGTAAAACCAGAAAAGACAATGGGTCAAGTATCCTCTAGCATATGGAGATACAGCGGAAATGAGGAAGAACAAGTAGCCGTCGAAAAAGTGATAGACGTAGTAGTCAAAAGAGAGGTGACTAGTCATGTATGTCCAAAAAACAGCGGAAATGAGGAGGAAGAACAGGAAGCCGTCGAAAAAGTGATAAACGTAGTCAAAAGAGAGGTGACTAGTCAGGTATTGCCGAGGCCTTATAAGGAATCTGGTGTCTCAACAAAAATGGTTCTGAGAAGAGAGGTGACCAGTCATGTATGTCCAAAAAATAGCGGAAATGAGGAGGAACAACAAGAAGTCGTGACTAGTCAGGTATTGGCGAGGCCTTATAAGGAATCCGGTGTCTCAACAAAAACGGTTATGAGAAGAGAGGTGACTAGTCATGTATGTCCAAAAAACAGCGGAAATGAGGAGGAACAACAAGAAGCCGTGACTAGTCAGGTATTGGCGAGGCCTTATAAGGAATCTGGTGTCTCAACAAAAACTGTTCTGAGAAGTGAGGTGACTAATCGTCAGGTATTGGCGAGGCCTTATAAGGAATTTGGTGTCTCGAGAAAAACGGTTACGGTTCTCAGGAGAGGACCGTATACTAGCATTCAGAAAATTTTGCTTGTTGGGGAAGGTGATTTTTCATTCTCAACTAGTTTGGCTGTGGCTTTTGGTTCCGCTTCCAACATGATTGCTACTTCTCTCGATACTCAAGGTACACTTTACTATCTCCCGTGTATCTTGATAGATGAACCATCTCAAAGAAAAACCTTATTCCTATTACGCCCCTTTACTCGAATGCCCATTGGGCCTGAAGAGTGGTTAGAGCACAGACTCCCTCAAACCATGTGCTGAAATTCCAATGAACCATCTCAGCCAAAACGTTAAGGTGATAATTGGTGTCCAACTATTATAAGTACGAATTTAGGATCGATACAACATGAATTGAACTGAATGGAAATTTAGTCGTTCAAACCGAATAGGCTCCGTTACATTTTGTAAGAGTGATATCTCGTATGTGTAAGAGTGATGATATCTCGAATTTGTAGAGTTTTTGACAGAAAACTATAGCAAGTTCCCGACTAACAAGAGAGAGCTGGAGCTCCGCGGTTGCATGATCATCCATGGTGTCAACGCCAGAAAAATGATTCGACACCCTGTACTTGGGAACCTAAAATTTGATCGTATCATTTACAATTTCCCACATACCGGATGCTTTGGTAAAAGTAATGCTGATGTGCGGTAAGATGTTAGGCTGAAATTCTGTAAGAATTTTATCATACATATAAAATGTAACTTGTACTAAAATACGGTTCGTTATTCACAGCAAAAATCAGAAATTGGTAAGAGGTTTCGTAAACAACGCAAAGAAGATGATGAATGAAGATGGTGAAATACACATCACACATAAATCAAGCTCTCTTTTCCGACAATGGGATATACCGAAAATTGGAAGCGATCAAGGTCTACATTTAACTCAGGAAATCAAGTTCAAACGCCGTATGTTTCCAGGATATAGCCCAAAGTACGGATTTGGTGGCGACGACAGTTTCCATTGCGATCCCAGTAAAACCTACAAATTTATTTTGCATCCTAAATAGATAGATACTTTCTTTGTCTCATTCATTTGTTTACCTGATGTATTCTTCTTTGTGAAGGGTATTTTAATCGGAGGTAAACAAATAATCGTAAACGCAGAAGTATAAGCGTGTTAATTGCTTTGTTTTTTAAGTTTGGAAGTTTGTCAAATTACTGGAAGATGTTAAGGTATTGTGATGTATGTAAAATATATAGGATGTGAAGAAATCGGGTTCAAACGCAGCCTGTATCCCGGATATCAAAGGCGCTAAATGGATAAAACACATATCGCCCCTGAACTCGTTTAACAGGGTTTATCGCCCCTGAACCCGTGTTTTCTGTTAGTAGAGGTTATCGATATAAAAACACATACTCCTATTGCTTTGCTTGTAAGAGTTGAAACAATGTTAAGGACTTTGTATCATATATACCTCATTGAAGAGATATTCATTTGGCTTGTTTATTCAATAAACAAGACAAAGTAGAATATATCTTGGCTCTTATATACGAGTAGTTTTTTTGTTGTAAGGGGGCCTTAATATCGATGTTGATGCTAACGGGATTTGATCTCAGGTCATAAACACTACTTTTTATGACTTAATCAACTAAACTAATTGACATCTGGAGTAACCCAATACTAAACCAGAGTAACCAAATTCACATTTATAAAGGGTACAAGCAGTCTGCCGGTCCATGCTAATCTGCAACCAGTGTCTGTCTATAATGAGCTGGACTGCCCGTTTGCCAGGTCCAACAACAAAGCATTATTTTATGGATAATGATAGGGCGTCACCGGGTGGCGCATAGATTTGGTGTCACCCTCTCACATGCATCCATTATTGTAGGGTTCTCCACTTATTGTATATAAGAAAGTGACGCCGAAATTGGGTGTTAAATTACTTATTAACGAAGTCTTCTCCGTCCTCTAGTCACTTTAATGTAGAAAATGACTGTGAGAAGTACGAACCTATAAGCTCATGAAACGTTATTGACTTACTGTTTCTCCCTACTTTTCTTGCTTTTAAGCCTTTTATATTTCTTTTGTTTAGCTTCATCTTGTGCCACTCTCTTAAAAAATGGAAAAACCCGGGATTACGAAACGGCGGGTATTGATCCTGAATTTATAATAGTCGTGAGTCGTCGTGACCTTCAATTCATGATTGCAACATCAGGTAATCTTCAAGTCATTACTTGTACAATAATTATCAATGGTCATTTTATATATAAAAAATCTCGTTTAACCAATAGAAGTACGGTCTCCCACTTCATGTTACTAGTGCTTACTCATTTGTGTTCTTAGGGGTCGTTTGGTTGCCCACTAAATTACACAGGAACTTTAATTCATGTGAATTGCAAAATGGGTAGGTTGTTTGGTTACCCCAATTCACATGAATTGGAACTTCCCATGAATTCCAATTCCTCCATAATGGAGGAAGTTGCTTACCTAGATCCCCCTAGGTAAGTGGGAATCTTACTACATGAATTACAATGCCTACATGTAACCAAACAACATTTTCTAATTCACATGAATTCTAAAATCATGTGATATGACACTTCCTAGGCATTGTAAGTTCCCGTATGTAACCAAACGACTCCTTAGATGAATCTATTAGAGATATATTAGGTTAGGATTATATTGTTAGAGATAATATAGGAAAAGATATAATAGATGATATTATGAGTATCATAATATCTCCGGAATATGCTAGGAATATTACTTGGTCATTGTACTATATATGTAACCGATTTCATTAATAATAAATCACTTCATTCAGTTATACTCTCCCTCCTATTATTAACATGATATCAGCCTAAAATCGATCCCCACAAAACTTCCGCTTTGCTACAAAATAGTGCGTACACCACCGGCCGGAGATGGTGGTCTTATACCATCTCCGACAGGTATACAATCCGTAGGCTAAAAGTACTTTGACCTTTCTTTATAGTAGTCGTATTAAATTAGGAAATAAATAAAGAGGTTTTGGTCTCATGGGTTCCACCAACTACACCCTTCCCACCAAATTCCCATACCCCGTAACCTCTTTGAAGAGTTAAGAACGATTAACACTTAAGAGGGGGAGGGGGTGAATTAGGTGTACCTTTTAAAATTTTATTCTTAACTTGGTTAATTAATTAACTTAAGTAAAGAATATTTGAAGTACAAAATTTGAGAAACTTAATTAAGTGTAAGTCCACATGAAGGTACAACTGTTCTATGTCACAGTATAGGTGACTATGACACAGAACTTGATTAGGTATATGCGAGAAATAGCAAAGTGGAAGAACGTAAAAGTAAATGAACAAACAAACGACATTTTAAAAATTGGTTCAGCCTCTACTCTGAGGCCTACGTCCAACCGTTATTTTATTGCTTGTTTAGAAATTTACTCAAACTACTAAACCCCTTATAATGAAAATAACTCGCCAACCTACTCCGGTTGCACTTAAACTTAAAGCTAATCCGCTTCAAGAGTTTATGGGTTCTATCTCAAGGTGTTACAGAATCTTGAATCTCAAGAGTTCACTTAAATGAACATGGAGATTACAATGAAAATCTAACACGAGAATCATGGAACAAACTCATTATGTCACAGTACAGCGAACTGATACTTGGAGGTTTTACAGCTTTTTCGAAAACAATTTTGAAGACTTAAAATCAGAAAACCGTTTTGCAAACACTTGAAGAACAAAACTTTAAATGCACAAATGATTTGCAAAGTTTTTACAATAAATACTTTGGAAGTCTTGAGAAATAAAAGTGACTAAGACACTCTATTTATAGTGAATTTAGTCTTAGGTAAGTACAACTTAGAAAGATTAAATCCAATATTAAAATGATAGCTTTGAGTGATGGTAAGTGTTAGACTATAGGCTTGAGGCTTAAGAAATCAGAAAACTTAAACTACTACACTCAACATGTGACAATTTACCAAAATGGCAAAAAGTTTTTCTTACTTTAGAAGTTTGACAAGTCTTCTTTGTCATTTTAGTAAAAGGTGTTTGCACAAATCTAGAGGCTTAGTCAAGTGGGCTTGTGACTCCAAAATTTCAGATTATTTTCAAACTTTTGAAAATTCAAATGTTTAAGGTTTAAAGTTTGCAAAGTTTTGACACTTAAAAACATTTGGTCGAAATTCCTCCTCCGTATGATAGTAACAGAAACCACAGTACAACGTACTGTTGCATGGTTTTGCCATTACTTGACTTAAATGAGAATGTTACACTTACTCTTACATTTTTCGACTAAGGCTTGGAAAATATCATTGTCTTGACTTCCTTGATTAGGTTGATCATCTTGAATCATTGTTGAAAGTCCATTTGATTGCTTCAATCACTAATTATTTCAACTAAGAACAAACAATCAAATAACAAAGGGACTTGGCATCATCAACCCAATGTGTTCTAACAAATTCCCCCTTTGATGATGACAAGTCCAAACATGTGTGATATTCCCCCTTAGCCCATGGTTAGTCGATCTTTGGTCATTTCAACATAAACATGATTTATAAACATGATCAAGGTAGTCGAAAGGTGCAACATGGTTGGCTAAGGTAAAACTTCTAATCATGGAAGCTAAGACATAGTCACGATGAACGTTAGCCTAAAAGTTAGAAGATCACACATAAGCATGATTAATTACTTCCCCCTCTTGACATCATGAAGGGAGGAGAAAACATGTTCAAAAGTTAAACAACACGATTTAAACACACACAAATAGTTCAAGCAAGATAAAAAACAAACATCCGAAAGTGCAAGAGAGTGTCTTAAAAACAACAAAGAGCCAAAGTTCATAAAGAGATAAACGGGTTAGGAGGGCATGAGCTTAGGAGGCATTCGACTTGGTAATCTGAAGACGTTCAAGTAGATCTTCATTCATACTGCGAAGATCACCCACCTCATCCCTTAACTTGCCCTGTTCTTTGACCAACCGATTGACAATTCCAAGAAGTTCATCCAACTTTGCTAGCACCACACCCAATTCAACAGTAGAACCCGCTGTAGAACCCGACTGATTTTTCCTTTCCAATTTCTCATTCTTAATCTCCAAATTCATCCGAGAAAGAAGGCCCGGTGTCATTTCATCACTCAATTTTTCAATTGCGGGGCTTCCCTTCAACACTAACCCCTCCCTCATAAAGATAATAGAGAGCCACATACCATAAGGGACCACGACATTTTTGTCAAAGTTGCCGCTTTGGAACTCAGTGGACATCTCAAAAATTCGGTGAAACATAAGGCGAGGAAGGTTAATGGGTTTGTGTTTGACAATGTGATGAATAAGGAGCATATCAAGGAGAGAACATATCCCACGGCTATTGTTGCTAGGAACAAGGTTACGAAAAACAAGGTTAAAGATGAACCTGATGGGTGCGGTTAATTCAAAGGCATATATGTTGGTTGGGTCATCGTCATCATGAGGTCGAAGAACCTTCATGACCTGGGTAGAGGTAACCTCGTCAACTTCACCCCAATCACGTTTGGGAAAGGAAGTAAGCCCGACATCACATATGTCCAGATGGGCAGCAAGTTGGTTGATTGTAAGGACAAAGGGTTTCTGATTTATATAGGCAGAGAGAGTTTCAAATGCAACATCTACCTTGAATGTTGCATAGAATTGGATGATTTCGGACAAGTATATAGGACTATAGGTGTCCAACAAATTCACCCAACCCTGTGCATACATAGCCTCTTTAAAGTATTTGAAAGTAAGAGAGGTGTCATACCAAGATTTCTTATAACGTCTTCCACTGTGGAAGCAACAAATCAGCATACCGTGGCATATCTTGAAAATCTCATCCGGAAGATCGAGAGAACTAAGATGGTTGAGGACGTCATTCTTGATTGATTCACCATAAGGAGAAATAACAAGGTCCATGCATGCGTTGAGTGGAACCTTCTCCTCAATAATCCCATTCTCATCTATACTTGGCAAATCCCGATGATAACGAGCCCGTTTGGGTGCTTTGGTCTTTGAACTGGATCCCCTTTTCCTTTGAGTGACTTTGGGTTTAGGAGGGGATGCCTCCGGTGTTACATCATCATCATTATCACCGAAGATCTCGATCATCTTTCGCCTGGACCGGGTTCTTGATGCCAGTTTTGAAAATAATGGGTCAAGCCCATAATCAAACATCTCTTTGGCATCACCATGGTCCTCAACATCAACTACCTCTTCAACATACGCCGTCATCGTTGAATCAGTTTTTGGATCTTCAATATTGGGACCGATTTCTCTTTCAACAGTTGAAGCCATAGTTGCATCAATTTTACTCATCTCATCCTTCTCCAAGTTTTCACTCACCAAATCTTTTAAGAGCACATCATCATCATTCTTTTCAAGTGCATCATTTTCATCATCACTAATCTCCTTCTTTTCCTTTTCTTTTGAATCACCTTCATTCTCTTTTGATTTTTCCTCACTTTCTTTTTCTTTTTCTTTGTCTCCCTCTAATTTTTCTTCACTTTCTTTTGATTTTTCTTTGTCTCCCTCTGATTTTTCCTCACTTTCTTTTGATTTTTCTTTACTTTCTTTTCCCTATTTTGATTTCTCACTTTCAAGTTCCCCCTCTTTCATCTCACTTGATTGATCTTCTTTTTCATTTGTTTCGGGAACATCACTTGGTTTTCGAATGTCTTCATCCTTTTTGGTTCCCTTAGAACCGGAGTCCTCTTCATCGGTGTCAAAGTCCACTTCAGCATCTAATTGGAGATAAATAGGAGGATTCCTACTTCTTCCTCCTCTGCCACGACCACCGCCCCTTTTGGCGGTTGTCTTCTTTCGTGTAACGGTTGGTTTGGCAGTGGCAGAGAGGATCTCATTTGTTTTGGCAGCGATTTTGGGAGCCATTTTCTTTTTTGGCAATGTATTTTGGGTTAAATATATCTCTGAGTTGAAGAATCTCTTTTGAGAACCTTGGAGGCATTTTAAGAGAGTGGAGAGGGAAAGGGTATTGACAGTTTTGGGAAACCGAAAAAGGTGAAGGTTGGTTATTGTTTAGTGGGTAATAGGGAGTTTTAGTGTGGAAACAGGGAAATAAATGAGGGGTTGGTGTAGTTAATCAAGGTGAGTGGACGGTTGAGTGTTGAGAGAATGAGGCTAGGGTGTAGACTTTAGGTGATGGGACATAAAGTGATTTTTGGAGGCTCAATGCAAAGATTAACACAAGTGCACATAGACGTTTGTTAATCTTATTTTGTTCGACATTTGCATGCATTCAACCATATTAGCTAAAATTTAATTACATGTAAATCCTTCCTCTAATCAATCATTGGAAAAAGTAACTTAATTTAGCGATATGTCACCTAATAAACTAATTTCCGGCCGGAGTCTTTCGAATTGTTCTCTTTCTAACGGTTTTGTAAAAATCACTAGTAGAAAAAACCCCTATCGTGACGCCTTTATCGCGGCGGTTCTAATAAAACCGCCACAAAAAGCCCAAAAATTTGGCGGGAGAGAATTTTTCATGGTGTAGAAGGTCTTTTGTGGCGGTTTAAATTAAGAACCGACGTAATAGTAGTAGCTATTTATGGCGGTTTTATTTAAGAAACGCCACCATAAGTCAATTGTGGCGGTTGTATTAACAACCGACGTTAATAACGACGCTAAAGGTAATAATACATGACAATACTTTTTAATAAAAAAACCGCCATCATATGTTTTTGTGTCGGTTTTAACAAGAACCGCCATAAATACCCACTAAAAAATAAACACAAAACCCTTTAGATTTCATAACCGACATAAATCACCATTTTTTTTTTCTTACCCCACGCAAACCCTGTTCACCTTCCTGCGCAGAAATCTCCATCTCTTAATCACTTCTGCTAAAACCTCAATATTTAGTCACCGTCGACCACCAAGGTACCGTCAATACAGTGTCCGCCTCTACCCCAATCCGAATATTCGAACTACTTCTACACGGCACTTTCACTCCGAATGTTGGACCTCCTCGCTAATACTTTGTTCACCGGCCCTACTGGTTGTTTCCGGCTAAACCGCGCCCTCCTCTGCCTCAATCAAAGGTAATCTATTTTGCCCCTATATAATTCCAATTTCAGTTCATTAAAATTATACAATACCATCTTTATCAATTTCATCACATTGATTGTTATTTGGGATCCCTTGTTATTTTGATTTATTGAATTATTGTGTATAAGTAGCATCTGTACAAGGATAATAGTATGAGCCGTATTCGTTTGAGCCGTATTCGCTTTAGTAGCATCTGTAGTAAGTAGCATCTTTATCAACCTTGTGAATTATTGGATTATTTTGATTCATACGAAGTAGCATCTGTATAAGTATAATAGTATAGCTTGGAATACTTGATTTAGGTTCTTGATTAAATATTGAGTTTAAAGTCGGGCATTTATTGTCCCGTATTCGTTTTAGTATGAGCCGTTTTGCCGGTTATTTTGTCTCAAATTGCAGTGTGTTGAACGAGGTTGTTAAAGGGGTCGAAGGGTATGAAACTAGGTTGTGTTTCATGACGTTTTAGAGTTGAAGTAGAGGCTGACGGTCCCTGTTCTAGTCAATTTGCATTGTTGTAATTTCTGGTAGTGTATTATACAATTGCCAATAAGTAATGCCAAAATCTGGGGTTGACAGTGCATCCCATATTCGATTTTTGTGCTATTATACTGAGAATATTATTGAGTATAGCATAGTTCATTGTTGGTATAATATCATCTATATTATACAATCACAATTATTGAACCTTTGCCTGGACAGTGGATTTTGCATACTGCACAGATTCCATCTCTTCCTTTATGGCTTCAGTCTCATCCACAATATCACCATTCTCGTACATTTCTATTATCTTCTCTCGTTGACGGTGAAGAATAACAGTATTCAGATGATTGGGATTGACATTATGATCATCTAGTAACGCTTTTGGCATTGCAATAACACCCAAAGCTTCTTGACAATTATTGACATAAGGAAAGTCAGACTCTTCCAAGCATAACTGCAGTTTTAAAGCCGCCCATTATTCTCCATCAGTTAATACTGGCAAATCCCTGCTGATACTCAGTATTATTTTATCAGCAGAAGTTCTAGGAATACAGTAGTCTAAAGACAGCTCAAACTTCTCAGCCAGATTAGAATTAAATCTGACTGACTGGACACACCGCTGATCAGGATAACGGTTGTCATGGAGTGAAATAGTCACTGTTGTGAATACTGAGTGAGCAGACACAAGAGGTACAAAGAGTCCCATAACAGAACCTAGCCTTATGTATTCCTTGCCTCTTCTTGGAACAGCTTTGTCTAATGTTAACTGCTTACTAGCTTTTGTTAATTTAATTATAGGCAATTTACCCTCAGGAATCAATGTCTTGTTGACAGCAGCTGAAAACGTAACAAGTCTCCTGATCCTAACACCATAGTTTTCAGATGCATTCCCTGTCAGTGCCACATATTGAAACCGCTTGCCAGGCTCATATGTCCTTGACAGACCATCAAAACCGGTTTCAGCAGATGGCAAAGAGAATTCATACATTTCCTTTTTGTTGTTTCTAGTAGATGCTTCAGCGATTATGGGATCTGTCCCCATCAACATCTTACTCTTCCTCTTGCTTTCTTTCTGAGACTTGACTCTCAGGTCCTGGTGCTTCTTTGCAGGAAAGCTAGAAAAGAGTTTCCCCAACATTATAGGCAGTTTAGAGTATTGAGATTATGTTGCTTGTAGCAATGGAATCTGTGTGAAATTCTTGCAGTTGTATTTATTGGAGTTGTATTTATTGGAAAGTTTGTTTATGTGATGATGGGAGTATGTGTGCTGATCTGAACTTATTTAATATAAGAAGCAAATTGAGTAGTGATTGAAATGGGAGGTGAGTGATGTAGGTCGAGCTGTTCTGTTTTGGTCAGAGATTCATGTGAACTAGATTTAGTCTTATGTAACATAAGCAAGACTAACTAGGCTTTCATTCTTTTGACAATTCTCCGTTTTGTAAATCTCCTTTTGATTTATATTATTATTACATTTTAACAAAAAAATAAATAAATAGAATGATTGTAATAAAACAGTAGTGCATAAAGTAGAGTGACATCAAAAAAGAATAATGGAAAAGCAATAAAACTTAATTATATTCAAACTTGTTACATAAGACTAAATTGATTGTGGATGAGCTCAATTTAACTTGTGTTTAGTCTGGTAGTTTTTATACTTGTTCGTTATGTATTATTCTTCATTTACTAATATAATCAATGTACAATGTACGTAGTTTCCTGCATCAATGTGCTACTGAAAGCGAAGCAACAAAAGTAGTCGGATACCTGTGTGCGGTGAAACTTTCTGAATATATGCAAAGGGGACGACAATGTGAAGATTATATTGCACATGTTTGGAAGATTCAAGAGGAAAAGAATTATATCTTGGGCGCATTTTATGAGAGGTAATAATTTATGGGTTATTTAACAAGAATACTCTGAACTATTAGGGTCCTACTCTAATTACTTCAAACTATAATTTAACTCGCATTATAGTCAACTATCACACTCCTTATCTTTTAATAGAATTGCGTCTTTTATAACCTGAAATAATATTCTAGTTGAGAAAATAAATTAATTAAGACAATTAATTTGAATTTAGATAAGCCTTATCATGTGCCTATTGGGCACATTATAGAAAAACCCTTTTAATAATATATGATTTATTAATATTAATTCTAATTATGAACATATATGTGTAGCAACCATTGGATGTTGATCGTTACTTGTTTGGGGCTAAATACTATTTATATTTTGGATTTGGATCAAAAAACAACAAAGAAATTGGACATAAAAGGAAGACTAAAAAACGCTTAGTTCTTACATTGCGCTCAAGGCGGAAGGCGTAATTTTGCTAGAAAGAATAATAAGCTCATCATAAAAGATGACGTCGTGGTAAGTGAAATATAAACTACTTTTATATTGTAACAACTAACTTTAAATTATAATTACATTTTACATTCTATATAATTAATATCATGTTTTTTCTATAAATTTTAGTGTCCTCAACAACCAAGTGATTACGAGTGTGGTTACTATGTTATGAAGTGGATGTATAATAACTTTTTTATTTTCGAGAAGCAAAGAAGAACAATTTGAGAAGGTATGTATTATTTAAATTTTTGGTATGGTTTATTTATCTAGTTCTAGCTTTATTCTCTTACTCATTGTAGTTCTAGCTTTATTCTCTTACTCATTGATCTATTTGTCAACTATAGCTTATGGCAGATTCATCCATGTCCGATGGCGATATTTATGAGATCAAAGAAGAGTGGGCTACCAAATGTTTAGAGAACTTGTAGATTAGTTTATCAGCTAAGGCGTGTGTTATTCATACACTTGGATGTATCTTTGGTGATTGTGATGATGTTATTTTGTTGGATGTGATGACACATGAATGTTAGTTTGTTGGACTCGTGTTGTTTGAAATATTACAAATGTGGTTACATTTCTATTCACAGGTCTTGTGTGGTTCATATAGTATTTGGAATCGTTAAATTTATGGGGAGGTGCTGCTGAAATTTTCGTAGAAATTAAAATATATATAATTATTACGACGGTTTCATGGTTTCATTAAAACCGACGTCAAAAGGTTAAATTTTTTTTTAAAAAAAAGGCCTTTAATGGCGGTTCTTCACCAAACAACCGACGTTATAATTACCTATAGCGGCGGTTTCCTAGTTACAACCGACGTTATAGATAACATGTAGTATCGAGTTTGAGTGGTAAATTTTTTTTGAAATACCTATGGTGGCGGTTTTAAAGAATTACAATGGCGGTTCTTGGTTAAAAACCGTCGTATTAGATAGGTTTATAATGGCGGTTTTGTATAAAAACCACCACTATAGGAGAGCTATAGCGGCGGTTCAACAACCGTCTACAACCGCCGTAAAGTTTATACGACGCCGCGATAAACGACGCACCCTAAATCTCTACAAACCGCCACAAAAGGTCATTTATAACCGCCACCGTAGGGGTTTTTTCTACTAGTGAATGTCCGCAATTTGATTTTCTGTTTTATAAAAGCTTAGACATATATTACCTTTTTCAACTTGATCACGTAGAAAATAATGTCGTATGTCGATGTGTTTAGTTCGTGAGTGTTGTATAGGATTCTTTGATATATTAATTGCACTCGTGTTGTCACAAAATATAGGGGTAGTCTCGAAAATAAGGCCATAATCATGCAATTGTTGACATACACAAAGAATTTGTGTACAACATAGAGCGGCACTCACATATTCACTTTCGGCCGTGGACAATGCAACGGTGTTTTGCTTCTTAGAAGCCCATGAAATGAGACACGGTCCTAGGAAAGTAGCAATGCCCGAAGTACTTTTCCTATCCAATGTATCACCGGCATAGTCCGCATCCGAAAAACCTACAAGATCAAGTTCGTAGTGAGTTGGGTACCAAAGATAAAGCCCTTGTGTTCCAATCAAATACCTAAAAATCCGTTTGACGGCTTTGAAATGTGATTCTTTAGGATTTGCTTGGAAACGGGCACATGCACACACACACTAAATTGTATGTCGGGTCGACTAGCAGTTAAGTAAAGTAAGGAACCGATCATACCTCGATATACCTTTTCACTAATGCTCTTACCGTTTTCGTCTTTTTCAAGCTTGACTTTAGACACCATTGGTGTAGGCATAGGATTAGAATTAGTCAACCCAAACTTACTTAGCATTTCTTTTAAGTACTTTTGTTGGTGAATCATCGTTCCATTTTCACTTTGTTTAATTTGAAGACCAAGAAAGAATCCAAGTTCTCCCATCATAGTCATTTTAAATTCCGAAATCATCAAATCAGAAAAGTACTTATAAAGAACATTGTTAGTTACTCCAAAAATAATGTCATTGACATATACTTGCACAAGCAACAGTTCATCTCCTTGTGACTTGATAAACAACGTTTTATCCACGGACCCACGTATGAAACCATTTTCCAATAGAAACTTTGAAAGCCTATCATAACAAGCCCTAGGAGCCTGTTTTAAACCATAAAGTGCTTTATCAAGTTTAAAAACGTGGTTGGGAAACTCCTTGTTTATAAAGCCCGGAGGTTGTTCAACAAATACTTCTTCATCAAGGTATCCATTTAAAAATGCGGTTTTGACATCCATTTGAAAGCTTTATACCTTCAAAAGACGCAAAAGCTACAAGTATTTGTATGACTTCAAGCCTAGCTACCGGTGCAAAGGTTTCATCGTAATCAATTCCTTCTTGTTGGTTAAAACTTTGCACCACTAGTTTAGCTTTATTCCTTACGATTTCTCCAACATCATCTAGCTTATTGCGAAAGACCCACCGTGTACCAATTACAGTACGTTGGGAGGGCCTAGGGATAAGATGCCATACCTTGTTTCTTTCGAATTGCTCCAATTCCTCTTGCATTGCAATTACCCAACATTCATCAGTCAAGGCTACTGTGACATGGTTTGGTTCAATTTTTGAGATGAAGGCATTGTGTGCACAGAAATTTTGGAGCGATGATCTGGTTTTTATTCCAGAGGTTAAGTCACTGGTTAGATTTGATAAAGGATGTGAGCTTTGGTGTTTCCATTTTTTGGGAATAAGTGGGTCAGTGGATTCGGTTTGTTAAATGCATGAGAGGATCATTGCATGAGGATTGTTTGAAGGAGGTGATTGTGGTTCATTTATGCTTGGATTGGGCTGTTCTTCACCATCCTTGTTCCCCCTGGATGAGGTAGTATCATCTTGTGTAGGAGGACGATTAGTTCCCCCTAAATTTTGGACATCCTCCTCATGCAACAGTGGCTCCAACTGTTACTCAGCCTCTTCCACCACTTGATCCATATCATGTCGGATCATACCAATCACAAAATCATCATCATATTCATCATCCTCATCATCAACCTGTGTGTTTGACACAAAAAGACTAGATTCGTCAAATATTACATGAACGCTTTCTTCAATTTTCATAGTCCTTTTGTTATAAACCTTATAGGCTTTACTATGATCGGAATAACCAACAAAAACTCCTTCATCACTACGAGCATCAAATTTGCCAAGGTTGTCTTTTCCATTATTGTGCACAAAGCATTTACTACCAAAGCATTTTAAATGTGAAAGATTAGGTTTTCTTCCTCGTAGTAGTTCATAAGGAGTTTTCTCAATGATTTTTCTAATCATGACACGGTTGTAAATATAACAAGATGTGTTTACGGCTTCGGACCAAAAATTCTTAGGAACTTTAGAGCTAATGAGCATGGTCCTAGCCATATTTTCAAGAGTTCGATTCATTCGTTCCACAACCCCATTTTGTTGTGGGGTTCTTGCGGCTGAAAAGTTATGGCTAACTCCATACTCATTACAATAGGACTCAAATGACGAATTCTCAAACTCGGTTCCATGGTCAGATCTCAATGAGACAAGTTTATAACCAAATTTGTTTTAACCTTTTTGACCCAAATTAAGAACTCATCAAATGTTTGATCCTTAGAACTTAAGAAGAGAAGCCAAACAAATCTTGTGAAGTCATCTACAATGACACAAATAAAACGACTTCCACCTCTACTCACAACTCGCATGGGACCGCATAAATCGATATGAATGAGTTCAAGAGGTAAGGAAGTGCTAACAACCTTTTTGGATTTAAAAGAGCATTTAACTTGTTTTCCTTTAACACAATCATCGCAAAGTGATTTAAATTCAAACTTAATGTTAGGAATGCCGTCAACTAGATCAAGTTTCTTGAGGGTGTTAAGTGTCTTAGCATTTACATGACCAAGTCGTTTGTGCCAAAGCCAAGGGTCGTTCTTTTGAACACTCATGCATGATAGTGATTGACCCGACAATGCATATAAGTTAGTCATGTAGACATCTTTGATACGTTTACCTTCAAGTATGAGTTCTCTAATTTTTCCATTGATGATTCTACATTCACTAGCAATAAATTCAACAATATTACCTCGATCACATAGTTGTGAAATGCTTAAGAGATTGTGTTTCAAACCTTTGACAAGTAACACTTTGTCCACGCATAATGACTTTGACTTACCAACTTTTCCAATACCAATGATTTCACCTTTCTTGTTGTCGCCAAAAGTCACCATGCCACCATATAGGCTTCTAGCGAGAGGAATTGGTTTTCATCTCCCGTCATGTGACGAGAGCATCCACTGTCTAAGTACCAATTGCTGCTGCCCCTCACTAGTGCCTATAAGAAATCAAACATTTAGTTTAGGAATCCAAACAAGTTTGGGCTCCTTCTTGACAACGACCTTTTTGACTTCCTCTTTCTTGATCCACACTTGTTTACCATTTTTAGTGTTTCTTTCTAGGTCACGGACTCTCTTGTCACAACCATTAAACTCATGACCTGTTTTGCCACAATAGTTACAAATGATTTACTCAGGAAGACCATCATACTTTCTTCTTCGGAAGTCTGTTTGACTTGGATCCTGGTTTCGAGTGCAACAGTGTGTGCTACTATTGCATTTGAAACCAAGTCCAGCATTCTTTGCAAATTTTTCGTATTTTTGTGATTTTTTCAAGAGAAACTCCAAAACATTCTGACTTTCTTCCCATTTTAAGTAGAACATCTTAGCCTCATCTAGCTCTTTAGTCAATGTTTCGATTTTAGCAAGATGATTAAGATTCAACTTACCTAAATTGTCGAAAGCTTGTTTTGCAAGTCTTGCTTCGTCACTAAGTAACATCCCAATTTGTTGCAATTGTTTATTATCCCTTTGACATAATTTGAGGTCAGTTAGAAGAGTGTCACGTTCCTTAGTCAAAGAAGACACTAATTTCGTGAGAGTATCTACTTCTTTCTCGACTCAAATGCCACAGTAGAGACCTCTGTGGCATGAGTCTATTCAGCTCTTTTTAACATGTCAACTTGAGCAAGAAGGTCGTCATTTGATTTTTGAGCTCGTTCTAAGGCACTTTTGACATGACTAGACTCATCATTTAACATTTCAGCAATCTTAACAAGATCATCCTTTTCGTTGTTACGAGTAGCTAAGTCAATCAAAAGTTGATCACGTTCTTTAGTTAGTAATGACACATTTCCTTTGTTAGAACTGGATGCAACAGTGCAGGGATCTGTTGCACTGGTTTCATCGAATTTGTTGGCTAAAAACAAATTTTGTTTTCGAAGTTTTTTGATTTCTTTCTCAAGACTCAACATTGAACTAGGTTGATCATTCCCATTTAGACTTTCTTTTAGGACTATATTTTCCTCAGCTATGTCCTCAATTTCGATTTTCATAGCTTCCAACTTATTATTTTGGACACGACATTTATCTATGAATTGATCTAGGAGGAGACAAACTTTGTCTTTAGAGAAAGATCGAACATTTTTCTTGAGCTTAATTACCTCATGGTCTGAATCAGAGTCTGAATCCGCGGAGTGAGCCATAAGACACTTGATGTCTTCTTTCTTTGATGATTTGGAAGCATTTTTTGAGGAACTAGACGAGATGCTAAGTTTGGCGTCTAATTCATCCTCAAGGACATCGTCCTCTTCAGAATCAGACATGCCCCAAATAGCAGTCATTACCTTGTTTTTGTAATCACGTTTTGCAAAGTCACGTTTTTCCTTAGATTTGATATCCTTCCACTTTGGACATTCCTTGATTTGGTGACCTTTGTCAACACATTTAAAGCAACCAACAGTGGAGTTAGATCTTCTCTTAGGAAAACGGCGTTTACTAGAGTTGTTGCTATACCTTTGAGAGTTTCGACCATTGATCATGCCAACAATGTTTTTAGTGAACATTGCAAACTCATCATCTTCATCCTCCTCATCACTTGAGAGAGTATTTAGAGCGAGTCCTTTCCGTTTAGAGCTTTCACTAGAACGCTTCATGAGAGTTAACTCATGAGCCATAAGTGAACCCATAAGTTCATCAAGGGTGAGCAAAGAAAGGTCCTTAGCTTCCTCAATAGCCGTAACCTTCGGTTGCCACTTTTCAGTTAGGCTACGAAGGATTTTACGGACTAAATCCTCGGATTGAAAACTCCTACCTAGACTCTTAAGGTCATTGACAATACTAGAAAAACATGAAGACAAACTATTAATTGACTCATCTCGTTCCATATTGAACATCTCATATTGTTGCATGAGAAGATCAATACGGTATTTCTTGACTTGTGACGTTCCCTCATAAGCAAGGTTTAGGGTGTCCCAAATCTCTTTGGCCGAAGCACATCCAGATATACGATTAATCTCTTGGTCATCGATCCCATATTGAAGAATGGACATGGCGTTAGAGTTTTTCTCGATTTTCTTATAGTCGGTCTCAACATACTTATCCTCACTTTTCAAGAAGCTAGTGCCATCAGCATTAGTCACTTTGATTTTGAGGGGACCCTTTTGAATGATTAACCAACATTCATAGTCCGCACTTTTGACATAGTGCTCCATGCGATGTTTCCACCAGGCATAGTTTTCTCCCTTGAAAATGGGATACTTAGTGTGTTTTGAATTGTCCATAACTATAGGATCAACTTGAGAAACTTAATTAAGTGTAAGTCCACAAGAAGGTACAACTGTTCTATGTCACAGTATAGGTGACTATGACACAGAACTTGATTAGGTATATGCGAGAAATAGCAAAGTGGTAGAACGTAAAAGTAAATGAACAAACAAACGACATTTTAAAAATTGGTTCAGCCTCTACTCTGAGGCCTACGTCCAACCGTTATTTTATTGCTTGTTTAGAAATTTACTCAAACTACTAAACCCCTTATAATGAAAATAACTCGTCAACCTACTCCGGTTGCACTCAAAGTTAAAGCTACTCCGCTTCAAGAGTTTATGGGTTCTATCTCAAGGTGTTACAGAATCTTGAATCTCAAGAGTTCACTTAAATGAACATGGAGATTACAATGAAGATCTAACACGAGAATCATGGAACAAACTCATTATGTCACAGTACAGCGAACTGATACTTGGAGGTTTTACAGCTTTTTCGAAAACAATTTTGAAGACTTAAAATCAGAAAACCGTTTTGCAAACACTTGAAGAACAAAACTTTAAATGCACAAATGATTTGCAAAGTTTTTACAATAAATACTTTGGAAATCTTGAGAAATAAAAGTGATTAAGACACTCTATTTATAGTGGATTTAGTCTTAGGTAAGTACAACTTAGAAAGATTAAATCCAATATTAAAATGATAGCTTTGAGTGATGGTAAGTGATAGCTTTGAGTGATGGTAAGTGTTAGACTATAGGCTTGGGGCTTAAGAAATCAGAAAACTTAAGCTACTACACTCAACATGTGACAATTTACCAAAATGGCAAAAAGCTTTTCTTACTTTAGAAGTTTGACAAGTCTTCTTTGCCATTTTGATAAAAGGTGTTTGCACAAATCTAGAGGCTTAGTCAAGTGGGCTTGTGACTCCAAAATTTCAGATTATTTTCAAGCTTTTGAAAATTCAAATGTTTAAGGTTTAAAGTTTGCAAAGTTTTGACACTTAAAAACATTTGGTCGAATTTCCTCCTCAGTATGATAGTACCAGAAACCACAGTACACCGTACTGTTGCATGGTTTTGCCATTACTTGACTTAAATGAGAATGTTACACTTACTCTTACATTTTTTGACTAAGGCTTGGAAAATATCATTGTCTTGACTTCCTTGATTAGCTTGATCATCTTGAATCATTGTTGAAAGTCCATTTGATTGCTTCAATCACTAATTATTTCAACTAAGAACAAACAATCAAATAACAAAGGGACTTGACATCATCAACCCAATGTGTTCTAACACTCTTCATCTGCCCCACCAATCAGCCCTTCAATGTAACCAAACCATCTCCAGCCGCTCCTACCGCCAAACCACTAAACCACCGCTTGACCTCCGCCCAACCTACCACCATCCTGACCAAACCCACCTGCCACACCATAACCTAAATACAAATAAACCAAACGCCGCCAATCCTTCGCACAACCATGCCGCCATCGCACAACCACCACCCATAACCAGTACTATATATGTAACCGGAGATATTATGATACTCATAATATCCTCTATTCTATCTTTTCCTATATTATCTCTAACAATATAATCCTAACCTAATATATCTCTAATACCAATGACTAGATTAACAAACTAATTAACTCTTTTTATTTAGATTAATTAACTTCTGAGCATTAGCAAAAGCAAGAAAAACAACAATGGGTCAAGTATTCTCTTACATATGGAGACGCATTCGTCGTCTAAACAATGTAGTCGATACCGATAATTTGCAAAATGATCTACTTGCCCCTCTGGATGACCAAAGCCACCGCATTACCATCTCTGACGAAGATTCGGCACAGCCGGATGTTGTTACTGAGGAGGAGGAGGACGATGACGACGAAGAAGAAGCTATCCAAGAAGTGATACAGTTCACTCCTTTGGAGCAGCGAAGTCTCTACATTGACAACCCTGGTAGATATACATTTCAGCCAGGGGTTGTTCCGGAAATTACCTTCATTGGGGTCGATTTCCAAAGCTACAGTGTCGAACATGAGGAGGAGGACGACGACGACGAAGAAGAAGCTATCCAAGAAGTGACACAGTTCACTCCTTTGGAGCAGCGAAGCCACTACATTGACAACCCTGGTAGATATACTTTTCAGCCAGGGGTTGTTCCGGAAATTACCTCCATTGTGGTCGATTTCCAAAACTACAGTGTCGAACATGAGGAGGAAAAAGAAAACGAAGAAGTCCCGGAGAAAGAGATACAAGAAGTCGTGAAAAAAGAGGTGATTAGTCGGGTATTGGGGCCGAATAAGGAATATGGTGTCTCAGAAGAAACGGTTCGTAAGATCGGACCGTATACTAGCATGCAAAGAATTCTGCTAGTTGGGGAAGGTGATTTTTCATTTTCAACTAGTTTGGCTGTGGCTTTTGGTTCTGCTTCCAACATGATCGCCACTTCTCTTAATACTCGAGGTATATCTTACATACTCTTGTTATCAGTTCACAAATAGGATTATACATCCAGCATTGTACAGTCAGGGTATAAGAATCTGAGCTTATATGTATTTTTTCTGAGCTAATTCAGAGTTCGTTTTTAACATATCATAGAACATAATACTTAGATATTTTATCACAAAGCTTAGATTCTACACTGTACAACATATACAACGTAACTGGTTGTATAATCCATGAATTGTTATCAGTTTATGAAGTTTGTGATTGTTGTTGAATCTATTCCGCATTTTATTTTCAAGTCCTGTCGAGTGCGAATGCTGATGGGATTATTCCAATTTGTAGAGTATTTGACAAAAACTTATCGTAAATTCCCGACTCACAAGAGAGAGCTGGAGACCCGTGGTTGCATGCTCATCCACGACGTTGATGCCACAACTATGGTTCGACATTCTGTACTTGGGAAATTAAAATTCGATATTATCATTTACAATTTCCCACATATTGCAAGCTTCGGTAGAGATTCTGCTCATTTGCGGTAATAATTTTTTTACCATCTAGTAGTTCATTCATTATGGCAAAATGTCGATTATTAACCTAATGTGTTTGTTTTTCACAGCAAAAATCAGAAATTGGTACGAGGTTTCATAAGGTGCGCAAAGAAGATGATCAACGAAGATGGTGAAATACACATTACGCATAAAACAAGCTCTTTTTATCGACTATGGAATATACCAAAAATAGGACGTGATGAAGGTCTACATATAATTCAGAAAACCGAATTCATTCTCAGTATGTTTCCAGGATATCACACCAAGTATGGTTACAGGGGCGATAAGGACTTCCACTGTGATCCTAGTAAAACCTACAAATTTGGATTACGTCCTAAGCCGGTATAAGTTCATCTGTTGCTTAGTTTGTAAGAGTTGGAGCAGTGACAAGTTTTGGAACATGTTTGATATTGTAAGTCTGTAAGACTGTAACCTATGTAACTCCGACTCTTCATCTCTGAATATAATGAAGAAAAAGTTATCGGCTTGTTTATTGAATTTGTGAACTTACACACTTATTTTTATTTTTATAAATTTTTATCTCGATTTACTCCCGCGTTACATTTCTAAGAGTGATATCTCGAATTTGTAGAGTTTTTGACAGAAAACTATAGCAAGTTCTCGACTAACAAGAGAAAGCTGGAGCTCCGCGGTTGCATGGTCATCCATGGTGTCAACGCTAGAAAAATGATTCGACACCCCGTACATGGGAACCTAAAATTTGATCGTATCATTTACAATTTCCCACATACCGGATGCTTTGGTAAAAGTAATGCTGATATGCGGTAAGAAGTTATGCTGATAGAGATTCTGTAAGAATTTTATCATACATATAAAATGTAACTTGTACTAAAATACGATTCGTTATTCACAGCAAAAATCAGAAATTGGTAAGAGGTTTCGTAAAGAACGCAAAGAAGATGATGAATGAAGATGGTGAAATACACATCACACATAAATCAAGCTTCTTTTTCAGTTTATGGGATGTACCGAAAATTGGGCGTGATCAAGGTCTCGATTTACTTGAGGAAATTGATTTTGACTGCAGTTTGTTTCTAGGGTATAATCCCAAGTACGGATTTGGAGGTGACGGAAGTTTTCATTACCATCCGAGTAAAACCTACAAATTCGGATTGTATCTTAAGTAGATATATGTTAAGAATACATAACCTCCTGCATATATTCTTTCCTATTCTTTCTCATATTGTTAATATTGTTAATAGTCAATATTAGTTCCTAGTCTTTAGCTAGTAGTTCCTCTTATCTAGCATCTTGTTATTTAGGTTAACTAGGTCTCCTTTGCTATATATTCTGATGTACCTTGTACGTTGTATTTATTCACTCAATATACATATCATTCATATTTTACATGGTATCACGAAGCCTTCGATCCTCACGATCATAAAACCCGAATCCCCGACTTTACTTGTCTCGTATATTCGTCACTCAGTCCAAGTTCCCTTCCTTCTGCAATGGCCAATCACCATCTCCAACTCGCCAATGCCGCACAACCAAACTCGCCCCTCACTCTTGTCACCCTCTCCAACTGTATTCAACTTAAGGATACTATGACCTTTCGACAATGGCGATTTCAAGTCCGCGCCATTATGAACGGTCTTCAACTCTTTTCCTACCTTGATGGCACGAACCCTGAACCACCCAAAACCATCACGGTAGCAGCCACCCCCCTGCCACCGAACCCACCATCGAACCCAACCCAGCCCATTCCACTTGGTACCGTCAAGACCAACTAATTCTTGGTGCCCTCACGGGTACCTTGTCTTCTCTTATCGCTGGACTTATTGTTAATGACAATACGTCCCATGAAGCTTGGTCTACTCTCACCCGGACCTTCGCTAATTCATCCCGTGGTCATCGACTACAAATTAAAGATCGCCTTGATAACATATCTCACACCGAAACTATGTCCATTACCGAGTACATGACATCCGTCAAAGCATGTACCGATGACCTTGCTCAACTCGAACATCCTATGGACATTGATGATATTACCAACAAAATCCTCAATGGCCTCGATCAAGAGAAGTATCGGTCCGTCATTGAAGCGGTTCGTGCTAGAGATACCCCGATTTCCTTTGAAGCTCTACACGAGAAGCTCATTCAACATGAACTCCGTGTCAAACACACCACAACCCCATCCGTCCCCACACCATTTCAACCATCCGCCCATGCTGCTACTCAATCTCGCTATCAATACTCCAACAATAATCAAAATCGCTCCTATTCTTCCTCATCGAAACCTGCCTACAACAACAATACCTACCAAAATTCGAACCGTACCTTCCCTCCCAATTCGAACACCTCCTATTCCCCGAAACCCTACCGCGGCAGATGCCACTTCTGTGATGAGGTTGGTCACGTCGCCTGTGCGTGCCCGCTTCTTCAGAAACTATATCCTAATGTGGTCTTTCCCACCCGCCAAAACAAAGGCCCACGTCCTCAAGCCAACACCGCCACCCAATCCAACACTGCGCCTCCTCGCTCTTGGGTTGTTGACAGTGGCGCCTCTCACCATATCACGGATGACTTGAATACTCTATCCCTTCATAACCCGTATGAAGGACCCGATGATCTTCTCATTGGTGATGGCTCGCCCCTCTCCATAACTCATACTGGTTCCTTTTCTCTTCCTTGCTCATCTCGCTCTCTTTCCTTTTCTAATGTCTTAGTTGTTCCACAAATATCTCATAAATTATTTTCCGTCTCTCAATTCTGCCGTGATAACAACGCCTATGCTAAATTCTTATCTGACTCATTTTCTTTCCATGATATTCAGACGGGCTCAATCCTACTCCACGGCAAGCTCACTGACGGCATGTACTATTGGACTCCGTCTTCGCCTCACGCACACACGGCTAAAGCTTCCGACTCTTCCTCGTGGCACCACCGCTTAGGCCACCCCTCAAATAAAATTATGCAGCTTTTTAATTCTAGGTTTAATTTACGTCTTTCTAGTTTTGATCATTGTATTTCTTGTCAGCTTAATAAAAGTCATAAATTGCCTTTCTCTATTTCTACATTACAATCCTATGCTCCTCTTGACTTAATCTTCTCTGACCTATGGACATCTCCCGTCACTTCTCCCGAGTCATTTAAATATTATGTCATTTTTGTCGATCACTTTACACATTATATATGGATTTATCCGTTAAAACAAAAATCCGACACCGCATCCACTTTTATTAAATTTCGAGCCATTGTTGAAAAATATTTCAACAAGTCCATCAGACAATTTTACTCCGACAACGGAGGAGAATTCATCAAACTTACACAACATCTTCTCACTAACGGCATAAATTTTCTCACTTCTCCTCCGCACACTCCCGAACACAATGGTTTTGCTGAACGCCGGCACCGTCACATTGTTGAGACGGGTCTCTCACTGCTCTCTCACGCCCAACTCCCCACTTCTTTCTGGCCTTATGCGTTTTCCACGGCAGTTTATTTAATCAATAGATTGCCCACACCGACTCTTCAAAATAATTCCCCATACTCTATCCTATTTAAATCCGAACCAAACATTAATAAACTCCATAGCTTCGGTTGTCTCTGTTTTCCGTGGCTTCGCCCATATACCCGACACAAGCTCGAACCCCGCTCTCTCCAATGTATCTTTCTTGGGTATTCCCAAACCCAAAGTGCCTATTTGTGTCTCGACCCGATTACCTCACGGGTCTACACATCTCGACATGTTCGTTTTGTCGATACTGTATTCCCTTACTCTACCCTTCTCCACCTTTCTGAAAACCCCTCCTCGATCAATCCCACTGACTGGTGCTCTTTCTCTGTTCCCGTCCTTCAACCCGCACCCTCACCAGCCACGCCCTCCCCTGCCACCACCAACGAACTCACCCAAAACCCTACCACCTCCTCTGCCACCTCCACTGGACCCAACCACACCACTACCACCTCCCCTGCCATCCCTGCCTCTAACCCCGACGCCAATCAGCCTCACCCCTCCTCATCGATACCTTCATCCTCTACCTCCCATCACAACACTCGTCTCTCCAACAATATCATTAAACCAAACCCTAAATACGCAAAATTATCCTCCGTTCCTACTGCATATGCTACTCCAACCACCGTGAAACAGGCTCTCGTTGACCCTCGATGGCGAGCAGCTATGCAATCTGAATACGATGCCCTCCTCCGCAATAGCACGTGGACTCTCGTCCCTCCCGATCAAGCCCAAAACATTATTGGCTGTAAATGGGTTTTCCGAATTAAATACAATCCCGATGGTTCCCTTAAGCAACACAAAGCCCGTCTTGTTGCCAAAGGATTCCATCAGAGACCTGGCCTAGACTATACCGAGACCTTCAGCCCCGTTATAAAACCCGTCACAATCCGTCTTATTCTCTCCCTTGCCGTCTCCAGTGGTTGGTCTTTGCGTCAAATTGACATTAATAATGCCTTTCTTCAAGGAACTTTGACTGAGTCCGTATATATGGTTCAACCTCCGGGGTTCGCGAATACTGATACTCCAAATCACGTTTGCAAACTAAGCAAAGCTATTTACGGTTTGAAACAAGCACCGCGTGCTTGGTACACTGAACTGAAAAATTATTTACTTTCATATGGTTTTCGAAATTCAATTTCAGACACCTCCCTATTTATTTTTGATCGCGCCAATGTTCGATTAATCGCTCTTGTCTATGTTGATGATATTGTTATTACAGGTCCTAACTCTACTGATGTTGATCAGTTTATTCAAGCCATATCAGCCCGTTTCTCTTTGAAGGATTTAGGGCCTTTGTCATACTTTTTGGGCATGGAAGTAACTCCAACGCAGCATGGCATTCATATTAATCAGTCCAAGTATATTTCTGACATTCTTGTTCGGTTTAATATGCTTGATTGCAGTCCCTCGACAACTCCCATGCTCTCGCATCCTCACTTGATTCGTGAAGATCATCTGCCAATTCTCGATGCTACGAACTACCGAGCAGCTGTTGGTAGCTTACAATATCTTTCTTTAACGAGGCCTGATATTGCTTTTCCGGTAAATAAGTTGGCTCAGTTCCTCACTCATCCGACAGCCACGCATTGGGGGGCGCTTAAGCGTCTTCTCCGTTTCTTAAAGGGTACAATTCATAAGGGCATCTCATTTGACAAACGCAATCAATTCAATTTTCATGCCTATTGTGATGCAGACTTGGCCGGTGATCACAATGACTACTTATCGACTACTGGTTTTATTGTCTTCATTGGTAAACACCCTATCTCATGGTCGTCAAAGAAGCAGCGTGCACTATCTCGCTCGTCAACAGAGGCGGAATTCCGTGCTATAGCCGATACAACTTCTGAAGTTCTATGGCTAAAATCCCTCTTCAGTGAGCTGCATATTTCTTTACCAAAATTACCTGTTATATTTTGTGATAACCTAAGTGCCACGAACTATTCTGCCAATCCTATTTTTCACTCTCGTATGAAGCACTTAGCCTTGGCCTTCCATTTCGTTCGTGAGCAGGTGCATCTCGGGCATTTACGGGTCCAACATATCAATGGAGATGATCAACTCGCGGACACCTTAACTAAACCCTTGTCTAGACCCCGGTTCGATTTGCTTGCATCCAAGATCGGTCTTACACTCCGTCCGTCCGTCTTGAGGGAGTGTGTTAAGAATACATAACCTCCTGCATATATTCTTTCCTATTCTTTCTCATATTGTTAATATTGTTAATAGTCAATATTAGTTCCTAGTCTTTAGCTAGTAGTTCCTCTTATCTAGCATCTTGTTATTTAGGTTAACTAGGTCTCCTTTGCTATATATTCTGATGTACCTTGTACGTTGTATTTATTCACTCAATATACATATCATTCATATTTTACAATATAAACATGCTTATGGCGAAGTATTCAAACATGTTAAGGGGTGATAGATACTTCCATTGCGATCTTATAGAAGCAACCGTGTTCAAGCGCACCATGTATCCTAGATATCACACAATGTGTGGGTTCAGGGGTGATAGGTATTTCCATTGCGATCCAAGTAAAACCTACAAATTTGGATTGCGTCCTAAATCGATATAAAATCATCTACCCCTAACCCATTTGTTTGTAACTTTGTAAGAGTTGTAACTTATGGTACTGTAATGAATTGCTTTGCTATATCATCCCTCAATGATGAGGAATTTACTGAGTTTGTGCCTTCTAGACTTCGAGTCTGCCACCCTCGGGTGACTTATCTGGTATACGTGATTTGCAGGCTATCACGTATACCCGAGGATTTACCCAATGCGTACTGAAGGTAGCGGCTGCGGTACTGTAAGAGTTGAAGCAATGTTAAGGACTTAAAATAGTGCATCATACCTCAATGAAGAGAGATTCAATGTTAGCACCATCTTTTATGACTTTACTGACTAAATTAGTTGACATCTGCTATTAATATATCCCCCTACTACTAAGAGAATAAAAATTCTCTTAGTTTTCCCACCTAAAGTGATTTTTTCTTAATTGGGCCTATTTTTCTGGATACTACTAACACAACAAGATTTGATGGATTGTAAATTGTAGACCATATACGTAGCCCACTTTTTCTATCTCATCTATCAAAGTAAAAGTTATTAATAGCCCATAATTTTGGACTCTACATGTCATATTATAAGCTAGATGAGTGAACTTGATTTCGTATAAATTTAAATTTATATTATATTTATATATTGCCTCTTTTGTAAGAAGTCATCAGTTATTTATTATGTAAATTTTTGTCTTAGTAATATGGACTTTTTTTTTGAAGGATGTAAAAACACTTATGTATTTTCTATTAGAAATAAAAAAGTGAAAACATTATTTTAATATTTCGTAAATCGTTTTTTTCGGCGCGAGGAATAGTTTTTACTGCTTTTCGTTTTAAGGTCAATATACGTTTTAATAAAATTATACAACTAACTTAATAATTGTACTATTAATGTCATAAATTAGTTGCATGTAATGGTATAAAATTATTGTATTATTTTTAATAGTAAAAAAATAACTTAACTTAAAATGTCTTCTTATGGTAGTAGACTTTTTTTTCAACCTCTTATTAATATTATATTTAGTAGATTTATAACATTAAATTAAAAATATACTTCATTCATGTAAATAATTTAATTGATAATATCTCTTTATAAAATAAATCTAAAAAGTACCGTGCTACAGCACGGGAACTACACTAGTTATTAAGTAAGCGTAAGCGTCATGCTTGAATACACACACTAACCAATTCATAATTCTCTTGAAGGGCAACTAAATCCTGAAACCCAACACTAAACCATTTCTTAAGATTCATCAAGGGTACTAGTAGTCTGCCGGTCCATGCTAATCAACAACCAGAGATATAACTAATTTTGAATTTAAGTGTAGTTATGTAGATATCGAAATGACAATAGTTAAAACGGAAAATGCACGCGGTGCTCTTGAATTTTGATGTTTTACCCGAAATACCCAACTTTTTGATCCGGAAAACTTTAAGAGGCTATAACTCGTGTTTACGAGCTCAGTAAGTGGCGATTTTTTTTTTTCAAATTGATTATCTTTTCGAGAAGTACGACTTAAAAAAAAAAATTGTCGAGTTTGATATTCGTGACTAAGAGATATGGTCACTCAAAGTTTGTTCGGCAAAAAAAACTTTGACGTACAAAAGTTCCTAGTCACGGGATCCAAATACGACATTTTTTTTCCAAATCGTACTTTTCGGAAAGATAATCGATTTGAAAAAAAAAATTATCACTTTCTGTACTCGTAAACACGAGTTATAGCTTCTTAAAGTTTTCCGGAACAAAAAATTGGGTATTTTGGACAAAATTCGAAACTTCAAGGACATCGCGTACATTTTCCTTAGTTAAAAAAACGATTCTAGTCTGTCCAAGAATTAGTATAACCCAAATTACACACGATACTTTATCCATTCACCTGACCCGTTTACCAGGTCTGGTCTATAAAGCATTATTTTACACAAATCATTATCAGCTAGTGCAAGGGTGTTAACTTATTGTATATGTATGAGAGGGTGAGAGGGTGGCACCAAAATTGGACACCACCTGACGGCCGGCGCTAACTCATTATCCGTGTTAAATTTACTTCTTAATGAAGTCTTCTTCGTCAACTCATCACTTTAATGTAAAGAATGACTTTCGCACCAAAAAAAAAAAAAAATGTAAAGAATGACTTGAGGGAGTACGAACCAATAAGCTCACTCAACGTTACTGACTTACTGTTTATTTCTCCCTACTTTTCTGCTTTAAATCTTTTATGTTTATGTTTTTTCTTTTGCTTCATCCACTGCCACTCTCACAAAAAATGAAAAAACCGGGGATTTTGAAACGTATATTGATCGTGAATTTGTGATAGTCGGAACCCTTCAATTCATGATTGCAACGTCAGGTAATCTTCAAGTCATTACTTGTACAGTAATTATTGTGTAAGCCGTTTTAAAGTGTGCAATAGTCATTTTATATAATTTAAAAACGGATTATTTAATAGGAATACTCTAAACTATAAGGGTGCTGCTCAAAATACTCCAAACTCTATTTTAACTACCAATAAAACCAACTAATACCCATTTTACTTATATTATACTAGGTCGACCGGCTACCTGCAAAACAAGTGAACTCTCTTTTTACAACTCTTTTACCCTCTAATTTTCACCATTCTTAAATCTATCAACCAAAACAAACGCAGAACCATCACATTACTTGTACATTCACAAAATTTTAGATTTAAAGACTGAAAGATTGAGAAGCAGAAGAGCCATTAAACAAGTTCTCTTGTTCAACCCTATTATTTTTCTCAAAATCCTCAAACTCTAAAGCTTGGATTTTGATATACCCTTTCTCCCATCAATCCTCTTTTTTGGGGATCATTTGTTTACCCAGAAATTAATTTACTGGAATTTCATAAAATTTGGGATCAATATTGATGGTGGAATGAAAGGGAAAATGAAAATGAAAGGGAATTTAATTGGGCACTTAAAAAAATATTGAATTGGGCACTCTAAAAATCAATACTTTGTGGCATAACATCATGTTATGCGGTGCGCAATGTTCGATTCGGAGTTTTTTGCTAACCATATTTTATCTCGCAAAATTATATCATTGTATTCTTATCAGTTCAATGATATTTTCAGATTTGGGTGAGTTACTGAACATCCCATTTGAAGTAATTTGGGCTGTTTTTGGTTGATTGGTGGTGGTGGTAGTTAGGGTGGTGTTGGAGCTTTGTAATGGTAGGAGGAAAATGGTGGCTTCCATGGTTGAGGTGGTGGTCGATGGATGTATGAAATTGGGGAATTTACCATGTTTTAACGTAAATAATTATGGTACAACATTTTTTTCCGCATGAGTTACGTAGTAGAGGGAAATTGAGGAATTGGGTCTTAATCCCACTCTTGTAAATGAGAAAGATGAAAACTGGAAAAGGAATAAAGAAGGGGTGAAAGATGAAGATGATGAAGATTAATTAAGAGGAAAAAAATTACCTGTTATAACAGGTTAACAAAATACCAATTCTATTCAAAGTGAAGCGGGTCATTAGTTGATTTTATTTGTAGTTAAAATAAAGTTTGGAGTATTTTGAGCAACACTCATATAATTCAGAGTATTTACATTAAATAACCCTTTAAAAACTCTCGTTTAACCGATAAAAGTACCGTCTTACACTTTATGTTAGTAGTGCCTACTCGTTTGTGTTCTTAGATGAATCCTTGTTATCTCTGTTAATGTTTCTCGTAGTACTTCTTTGTTCTGTTTTGATCTACAATCATTTTTACGAGTTAAATTAACCATTAAGTCTCTCTTCAGACGGATATATAGAACCATAGATAAAAACAAGTATGTTGCTATTATATACTTCCTCCATTCAATTTCACTCTACTTATTTGTGTTTTGCACAAATATTAAGAAGGGTGGGTTTGGGTGGAATATATTGTACTCCGTAATAAATAATGAGGTATGGTGTAAATAAGTGGGGTATGAGTGGAAAAGGATGGAGTTTAATGTAAAAGTAGTGGGGTATGAGTGGCAAATATTGTAAATAAGTAATGAGGTATGAGGATAAAATGGTCATTTATCATCCTTTTTAGGAAATAGGTAGAGTGGAGTTGAATGAATGAAAAAAGGAAATATGGTAGAGTGGAGTTGAATGGAGGAAGTATACATTTTGTTTTTGTCTTATTTATGAAAGTGATAAATATTTGACCTTCTTAAGCTTAAGACAGATAGTGCTCGTGTTAAATGAGAATTTCCGTAAATTAACATGTGAAAAAATTACCCTAGGTAATTGTAGTTCCAACTCCGTATTATGAGCCAAACGACTACTAAAAGGTTTATTTTTTTCCGAATATTCTGAGTTATGGTATACTCGTTAAACTCTCCAAAATTTTCGATATTTTACAAAACTCGTATGAAATAAGTTATAAGCA
This sequence comes from Silene latifolia, assembly GCF_048544455.1. NCBI lineage: Eukaryota > Viridiplantae > Streptophyta > Magnoliopsida > Caryophyllales > Caryophyllaceae > Silene > Silene latifolia. Next base: position 215,935 of record NW_027413142.1, on the reverse strand, counting down.
TACAATAGTCTTACACGAGACTATTTGCCAATATTTTGTAAGTTTTAATTTTGAAATTTGAGTCGCGTTTGCACGCGATTGGATGAGCTGTGACTCTGTGAGCGTCATTGAATTCCATAGAAAACGGGCATTAGTTAAGAAAATGGGTCAAGTATTCAGCAAAAGCAGAGAAACAATGGGTCAAGTATTCTCGTTAATCTCGTACTTTTGGAGATGTATTCGTCGAATCAAACAAGCTGAAACACCAACAACAACAACTTCGGAGCAGCAAAGCCACTACATCGCTATTCCTGATGGAAAAACAGTTCAGCCGGAGGTTTATCCGAAAGTACCCTTCATTGTCGTCAATTTGGAAAACCACATAGTAAAACTCGAGGAGGAGCAGGAGGAGGAGGAGGAAGAAGAAGTCGTTGAAAAGGTGATACAAGTAGTAACCGAGGGAGACGTGAGTACTCAAGTATCGACTGGCTCGGGAGAAACACTTGGTTGGATAGGACCGTATACAAGCAAGCAGAGAATTCTGATAGTTGGGGATGGTGATTTTTCATTCTCTGCTAGTTTGGCTGTGGCTTTTGGTTCGGCTTCAAATATGATCGCTACTTCTCTCAATCGTCAAGGTACTATTTACTATTTTCGAAATGACTGAAACTATCTGAACTGAACTGAAATTAAGACAAAAGAGTAAGAATTCAGTCGGCCAAAAGTGATCGCTTTCATGCTGAATTGTTTGTAAACTAGTTTAGAACCCGTGCACTACATGCACACAGTATAATTTTTCACATTTCTCATCATTGAATTTTATTTTGTGGAAAAAAAAAATAAGAATTGAAAATTCATCAAGAAAATTGAGTAATAAGCCGAAATGTATTTAATGAAACTATTTTTATACCACAAAGTTAATGATTTCAATTTATAATTTTTTCTCAATTTTTTTTTTGTCATGAAACTAATAACAACGATTTATAGTTTTTTTTTTATTATCTAATAATATTATCAATAAAAGATTTTAATGAAAAAATAATTAAATGAAATAAATTGTAATCATTAGTTTTCTTATTTATTAAATACACTTAATTATCATTAGTTTCCTTAATTAATTGAGAAATGAACTAGTTGTCGATTGATGAATTTTCGTCTTTGGTTATTTGAAAACTGTTTATTTTCGTTTACAAAAGAGTGTAATAATAAGTTGGATTTCGGAGACACTAATCGTTGTTGTCCCAACTTGTAGGGTTTTTGATAAAAAATTATAGCAAGTTCTTGAGTAACAAAAAAGAGCTGGAGAGCCGAGGTTGCATGGTCATCCACAACGTCAATGCCACAAATATGTTTCGACATCATGTACTCGGGAAGTTAAAATTTGATCGTATCATATACAATTTCCCGCATACTGGATGCTTTGGTAGAAGTTATTCGGATATGCTGTAAGAATTCTATCACCCATGACCCATGTCGAACTTTATACATATGGATTATGGCATAATGTTGATTGTTCAACTAAATTAAAAAAATTGATTTTGACAGGAAAAATCGGAGATTGGTAAGAGATTTCGTGTGGAACGCAAAGAAGCTGATGAATGAAGACGGTGAAATACACATCACACATAAATCAAGCTTCTTTTTCAGTTTATGGGATGTACCGAAAGTTGGACGTGAACAAGGTCTCGATTTACTTGAGGAAATCGATTTCGACTGCAGTTTGTTTCCAGGGTATAATCCCAAGTACGGATTTGGAGGTGACGGGAATTTTCATTATAATCCAAGTAAAACCTACATGTTCGGATTGCATCCTAAGTAGATAAAATTAGTGAGATGGTCCTGTGACACTAAATCGCGTTTATTTTTATCAATATTAAGCTTAATAATTGTCGGGTTATCAATCTAATCGAGTCAATATATATTGGGCCGGGTTTTATGTTGGTTAGGGTCAGGTTTCTGGGCACTGATCATCGGGTTATATAGGGTATCAGGTTGTTAATTTTTCGGGTTCTTTCGAATCGGACCAGTTTATCAACTTTCCTTTCAGAATTCAGATGATAGGTGGAAGTCTGAAATGTTCATAGCATTTTGTTCAAGGGTAAAAAAATGGACTAATTTTTCTTACTGGGCTGAATTCACTACTTAGCCTGCTATCATCCCTTATGGGCCTGGCCCAATTGCAGTATTTGGGCTTGGAGGTGAAACAATTGGCCATCAATTGCTTTAATTTCTGTCTCAATCATTTGCTTGCATTTGTTTAAGATGAATACGCTCTCAATTGACATTTGCTTAAAATATTTTTTCCAAAGTAAAAGCCAGCCTGGGAAATATTCCCGTCGTACCGTTCAATTCTTTATTTTAGCCGAAAGACCAAGAAAATAAGAGAGTATTGAGTTCATGCTTAAGAAATAGGAAACGAGAAAATCCGACATGTGCATGAGAACAGTCAGTAAAATCTATGGATTACATATCGAAAACATAAACGTCAAAAGCTACCCGCAATCCCAAAATAAGATAAACGTAAAAGAAAACGACTGAAAATATACTCCGTATTTGATATTACCATTGTGTACATAAGACTTATAAATAGGGTAAGATTGACATTAAACCCAAATTTAGAGGACATTACCTTCCCTTTTTATAATTAGTTGTGGTATCGAGCCCTATTACGCGGGGTATTTCAACATTGAAAATAATATTTCTATTGTGAAATAATAGTGGTGCATCAATAAAAATGACCTTTGCCAAATTCATCACTAAATGTTAAGCAATACTCCCTCTTGTTCCGTGATTAAAATACCCCTTGTATGGAGTAATGAGTTAATGTTGTAGTTTCATGTAATAGAAGAGGCTCTGTTTTCTTGCCTTAATTTCAACTTATTTTAGTCCATATAGCTCAGCTTCATTCAGTTCATTTTCGCTTTGCTATATACAAATTGACTTTTGCTTCAAATCTATTCAGCTCAGCTCAGCTCAGCTCAGTTTCATTCAGTTCAATTCAGCCGAAAGGAATATGGCCTTAATAGAAGGGAGTTCCTTCTTTACTCAGGGCTTAAAAGTGTAGGGATTTATTACATTTTTAACAAATTTTAAATTACTTTCTAGAGGGCTTAAAAATTGTATTTAATTCATTTTACACTTAAATTAAAGATAAAAGTTACTTAAAATAAACATAAAAAGTACATTTTTAGATCAAGTAGTATAATGCCATATGGCCATATCTATGATGGTTTAGTGAAGAACAATTAGTCTTGCTGAAGACGGGTCGGAACAAGTGACGGATAATGCCACTCACAAAACGGATAGGGGGGACAAGGTGGGGGCACCCCCATGTGCTTCCCTCTCTCCTCTATTTGGGTCATTTGTGAGAGAAAATGGTATCCGTCACTCCAAAGTGACTCCAAAGTAACGGATACGTCCCGTCACAAATGAGATTTTGTGAGTGAAGAATCACTCCTATAGGCTATAGTCCTTGGAAGCTAGGAAGTAGGAGCATTGTATTGTCTTGTCGCTCATGACACCCATTACAAAATGCAGCTGACGTCTTCTATTTTCACGCAACAATCGAGTGGGATGGGACATTTTTCTTTTATTTTAAAAGTACGAAGCATTTTTTTCAACACACATCTAGACCTGGCAAAACGGGTCAACGGGTCGGGTTCGGGTCGGGCCAATTCGGGTCGGGTCAATTCGGGTCTCTCGTTGAGTTCGGGTTAATTCGGGTCGGGACGGGTCTTTTCGGGTTTCGGGTCTATTTCGGGTTTGTTGTCGGTCTGCTTTTGGTCAAGCGGGTCGGGTTGTTTCGGACCGGGTCATTTTCGGGTCAATGAATAATAGAGAAATAGCCATTTCAAGTCTTTTCGGTTCAATTAGAGTTATATTTTGTCGGGTCATTTTCGGATTTAGTGGTTTCGGATCGGGTCATTTTCAGGTCGGGCCAGTACGGGTCAAGAAAGCTCGGGTCATGTTCAGGTCGGGTCGGGTCAATTCGGGTTTTCGGGTCACATTCGGGTGATGTAGTTCGGGTCACTTCGGGTCTCGGGTCAACTTTTTCGGGTCGGGTCAGTCGGGTCGGGTTGCTTTTGCCAGGTCTACACACATCCTCTCCATTTCTTCTTCTCTCCATTTCCTTCCATTTCTTTTTTAACGGTCCGGATCATATTTTAGAACGATCTAATGGTGCAAGTAATTGATGAGATAAATGAGGAATAATAATATAATATATGAATGTGAGAGGAAATTGACAAGAAATGGAGAGGAGGAAATGGAGAGGATCCTTGCTCCATTTTTTTCTAGTGCGGGGATATAGCAAATTACCCCCATAACTTATTTACTATACAACTATTATGTGCAATTTAACTCCCTAAGTTTCACTTGTAGCAAATTATCTTCATAAGTTTTCAAAAATGTGCAATTAAGCCCAAATTAATTTTTATACCATTTTTTTTAACTAAACCCATTATTTTCTATTATAAAAATCATATTGAATAACTACTAAAAATTAGATACAATATTTACATATTTTTTCAACAAAAAATGTGAATCAAATTTAAGATCAAAAAAAATTTGGGCATGTACCTTTTCATTGTAACTTGACTAAAAAATAAAAATTCTCATATTATGAATATTTTTTCACCAAAATACCAAAAAAAAAAAAATTGAACATGTTTTTTAATAATTAGGAATTTTAGGATTAATATTTTGATCAATAAATTTGACTTTTAATAATAATAAATATATTTAATTTAGTAAATTTCATTAATTTCATTACTAAAAAAAAATATATATGGTGAATTGCACATTAAGATAAACTTATGGGGCCTATTTACTACATGGGTTTTTCTAAAATGTGCCATAAGAGCACATGTTAATAACCTTAATATGGTAAGATTGACAACATATTCTCATGAGATGTTCAAATATAAACTCATTGTTACCATAATTAGTGGGAATATATTGTTAATATTACCATATTAAGGTTATTAACATGTGCCATTAGGGCACATTTTAGAAAAACCCCTACTGTATTTATAAGTTAAAAGGTTTAATTGCACATAGTATCAAACTTATGGGAGTGATTTGCTATATTCCCGTTTTCTAGAGAGATGGAAGTGGGAATTGGGCCGTGACTCGTATCGACCTACCTTACTTGGCGAAAAATATAAACGGTGTAGAAATGAGAAGGTGCACAACCCACCTAGTGTCGAGTAGTGCTTAGAGGTGGCAAACGGGTAAATTGGATAAGTTTCGGTTCGGGTTCTTTCGGATCGGGTTATTTTGGTTTATCTTTTTTTTTTTCGATTTCAGTTTGGTTCAACTCAGGTTGGATTCAGTTTTCACTTTTAATCGGTTGTAGATATTTCAGGTCGGTTCAGGTTCGAGTTTGGTCAATATCAGTGCAAATAAGGTTCAAGTCCAGTCAATATCAGAGCAGATGAGATTCGAGCCAGGTCATAATCGGATCGGATGTGCTAGAATTTGGACCGGTCGGATCAGATTATTTCGGGTTCGAGTCATTTTCGGATCAACTATTATCAAGTTATTTATGAATAATAATCAATTTAAAATAATAAATATTCGGTTCGGGTTATACTAAATTGGGTCAATTCTGATTTTGGGACAAATTCAAGTATTAAGTTCGTGTGTCAAATCGGGTCAAATTTAGCCGGTCTAGCTTAAAGCCTTAAAGTCACTTTAAACTTTAAAGTACATAAATACTCGGAAGTAGTGAAGTACGAACCAAGTAGCTCATTGGACGTTACTAGACTTAATTACTACTTCCACTATTCCATGAGTATATTGTGGCTCTTTAACTTGTTCAACTGCCACTCTTCCACTAAACATTGAACATCCCAATTCCCAAATATGAAAACACCAAGAATTGACTGTGGATAATAATATCAACTCATGATCTTGCAAACGGCGTCGTATCTCCCACATTTGACTATTTTACCCCAAGTTCAAGTAATATCAACTCTTGATCTCAACAACAGGTCTAGTCTCTACTAACATTCTTCGTCTCCTTCCATTTCGTATTACAAGTCGTTTAACAAATTTTTGTATGTCAATTTATTTTCTCTTGTGTATTATACGTATTTCCTCCGTCTCAGTCAATAATTTACATTTTCTTTTTATATTCACTGTGACAGGGAGTAACTAATAATACCACATTTTAACAATTAAAGTTATTCCATTGTAGGTTAAAGTTTTTAGTTCATGGAATTTGTTAAAAGATGACATAAACAGGAAAAACTTTATTTTAAGAACTACCATTAATAAAATAATTTTGTTGCAGTTAGTCTTGCTATAGACGGATATATCCGTTTATAGTTAAAGACGTGTCAAATAGCTTGAAAGTGATGACAATTTTGCCCCCACTACCCCACTTGTTGCTTGTTCTATTAGAAATGTGGTATTGTATTTGACCTGTCTTTAGTTATAGACGGATATGTGCCGTCTATAATGAGATTTTGTAATTTTGTTGTGTGTTTACACTTTGCGTAAATGTAGTCTTTTCGATTATGTATGTTTTCATTTGATAAAAAGTTGCATATACATTTTATTTATTGCTAATTTGCTATCATTAAATGGGATGAACCGTCTTAGACGATAATTAAAATTTCTGATTCGGCTTTGATTTTGCATGCAGTGAATGAATATCACTATAATCCGTAAAAAAATGGTCGTAAATATTCAAGACAATAAACAACAATGTGTTTCTTCCCAACATAAAACCTTCAATTTCCAATGACTAGATTAACCAACTAATTAACTCTTTTTATTTAGATTAATCAACTTCTGAGCATTAGCAAAAGCAAGAAAAACAACAATAATGGGTCAAGTATTCTCTTACATATGGCGACGTATTCGTCGTCCAAAAAATGTAGTCGAAACCGATACTTTTCAAAATGACCCACTTACCCCTGTGGATGACCAAAGCCACTACATTACCATCACTGACGTAGACGCGGCTCAGCCGGATGTTGGTACTGAGGAAGAAGAAAAACAAGAAGTTGTTGTCGAAAAAGTGATACAAGAAGTAGTCAAAAAAGAGGTGACTAGTAGTAGTACTAGTCAAGTATTGGATATGCCAGTTAAGGAATATGGTGGTTTAGGAGGAACGGTTCGTAGGATCGGACCGTATAATAGCATGCAGAGAATTCTGTTAGTTGGAGAAGGTGATTTTTCATTTTCAACTAGTTTGGCTGTGGCTTTTGGTTCCGCTTCCTACATGATTGCTACTTCTCTCAACACTGAAGGTATATTTATTACTCGTATTTGTTACTTACTCGTATCCATTTTCAGTGTATGACCGTGATTAGGGTTGAGAATCGGTTCAAGACCACCCGACCGAAGACCGAAAATAAAAAGTTAGTGGACCGAACACCGGACCAAACCTGAAATATTTAGTCTGATCCGGTCTTGGTTAAAATTGGACCTAAAATTAGTTTTTTTTATTATTTCGTATACGATAATTACATTTTAATTCCGCTAAATAAAATGCATTTACCACCTAAAATAATTAAACGACTTTTTGAATACTAATTTCTAATGTCTTTTGAAGATAAAATATTAATTTGAATAATAATATTTTTATATTACGTCATTAAAAGCATGAAATTTGGTCTGGACCTAAATTAACCGGTCTTGGACCGGACCGGACCGAAAACCAAACCTTGAAAAATGAGGATTGAGGACCAGACCAAAATAATTCGATCCGGGTTTGGTCCAAACCATTTTTGGCAAGGCTTGCTAACAGAGGGAAACCTAGCTAGAAGCAAAGGGTAGCACTCGCTACCCCAAAATTTCAAAATTTGGTTAAAATTATCGATTTTTACTATACAAAATTCTTATATATGAACTTTAACATGAGTATAAAACAATATTAAAAAAATCCGCTACCCCAAAATTTTATTCCTAGATTCGCCCCTGCTTGCTAAGGCTCTGATGGGATTGTTCCAATGTGTAGAGTATTTGACAAAAAATTATCGCAAGTTCCTGGCTCACAAGAGAGAGCTGGAGAACCGCGGTTGCATGCTCATCCACGACGTTGATGCCACATCTATGGCTCGACATTCTGTACTCGGAAAATTCAAATTTGATATTATCATTTACAATTTCCCACATACTGGAAGCTTTGGTAGAAGTGATGATGATGTCCGGTAAGAACTTTAGTAGCTATGAAGTACTCCGTAATTAGTTCGGTTAAATGGGTTGGTTCTGGGTCGTGTCAAAATACAAGTCCAGTCAGATACGGGTTATGGGTTAGGTTACGGTTTGAATACGGGTCAAGAAACATTTTTTAATGTCTTTTGTTAACGATTTTTTTAATCAAAAAAATACTCCCTCCTATTCTAAATAACTGTCCTATTTGTCATTTTTGTCGATTCACATAACTGTCCCATTTGCCATATTTGGAATGGTTTTTTACTTTCCTACCCTTAGCTCTTTTCTTTATTTATTACCCCAACCAACTATAACACATCATATTCAATACTTTTCATTATTTAGCTCATATATTCTTACCCCTATGCAATAATTTTCATTATTTTAACTATATCCCTTAATTTTCGTGTCATTGTCCAAATGAGACACTTATTCGGAATAGGAGGGAGTATTTTTTAAAAATATAAAATATATTTAAAATTACAAAGCGTCTTGCTTGTGACGGACTAATCCCGTCACAAGCCGAAGACCTCTCACAAAAAAGGGAGAGGGGACAAGGTGGGACACCCCCATGTGCTTCCCTACTCACCTCTCATGGGTATTTTGTGAGAGAAAATGGTATACGTCATAAGCTTGTGACGGATATCGCCGTCTTCAATGAGATTTTGTGTTAAAATTAATATTTTAATCATATTCAATATTTACATTAATTATTAAAATAAAGTATTTTTAATAATTATTTAATTATTAAATATTATAAAACTTAAAAAACTTTTGAACTTTTTAATCATGTTTGTAATTTTCAGTAATAAAAAAATTGTTTAAAAACTGTTTTTTTCAAATATAATATATAAATAATAATATTTTAATAAAATTCTTGATTTAACTTTGATCCAACGGGTCGACTCATTTAGGTCGGGTTTCGACCCAAAATAACGGGTCATTGTGGGTTCGGGTCAAACGGGTAACCGGGTTCAAATTTACGGGTCTTGAACCTAAAAATGGGTCGGGTTGGGTCGGGTTGGGTTTTTAGGTCGAGTGAGAATTTGACGAAGTTCAGCTCTTGATGATGTTTTGTTTTCCGCAGAAAAAATCAGATTTTGATTAGAGGTTTTGTAAGGAACGCGAAGAAAATGATAGATGAAGACGGTGAAATACACATCACTCATAAAACAAGCCGGTTTTTCCGACAATGGGATATACCGAAAATAGGATGTGATGAAGGTCTATATCTAATTCAAGAGATCAAGTTCAAACGCACCATTTATCCTGGATATTACACCATGTTTGGATTTGGGGGAGATAGGTACTTTCATTGCAATCCTAGTAAAACCTACAAATTCGGACTGCGTCCTAAATCGATATGAATACATATATCGCTTTGTTTGTAGGAGTTGGAGTGATGACTTGTATCGGAACATGGTAAGGTACTGTAATATCGACTTATCATTAATCCTGTTAATGCTGATAACTTATGCATTGCTTTGCTATCGTATCTCGATGAAGAAAATGTCATTAACTTGTTTATTGAATTTGAATTTACAGAAGAAATAAACAAAATCGATTAAATAAAGCTAATTAGAAAGAGTAAATATATCCGACACAAGAAAAATAAAAATTTCAGCCTTAAACCCTGGATTTAAGCACAACGGTGGAGTGGTTGCGAACATGCAAGCTAAACTGTCCACATTGCTCCGTTGTATCGACCTTGGACTGCCCGGGAGGGGGAAGGAGGTCGAAGTTTTGGATCAAGCGGCCGACAGTAATGGATATGATTGGGAGGGCAAGGATAATACCAGGGCAACTCCTTCTACCAACCCCAAAAGGAAGGTATCGAAAATCATTCCCATTTGTTTCGACTTTGGACTCCTCTTCCAAGAACCTCTCGGGTCTAAACTCTTCAGGTTTTTTCCAATGTTCAGGGTTGTTGGCGAGCCACCAAGCGTTAACTAATACCTTGCTTTCAGCAGGGATGTCATGACTGCCTAGCTTGGCTTCGTGCACATTCATGTGAGGTACCAGCAACGGGATGGCCATTCGCAACCTGAGCGTTTCTTTCACCACAGCTTGCAAATATGGTAACTTATGTGTGTCTGCCTCGGTTATTTGGTTCCCTTTTCCGAGTACATTGTCTAGCTCTTCCCTCACCTTCTGCTGAATGTCAGGGTGGTTCACTAACTCTGCTACTGCCCATTCTATTGACCACAATGTTGTTTCGATTGCTGTTAACGTTCAGTACAGTTCAACTCATTAGTATTCAGTTCCTAAACACTATACATACAATACAAACAAGTCGTAGCGACGAGCTGAAGAAATTTTTATAAGTTTACTCACCAGCTATGTTGATGTTCTCAACAATGTACATTACGTTTTGTTCCGTGATTTCGCCTCGATTTTGTGCTTCCAGGATGTGATCTATGGCACATTTTGGTTCAGTGTTGTTTGCTGCCTTTGTTCCTGATAATTTCCTGTATTTTTGACAATAATTTCATTAATAATTTGTTTGTTTAAATTCAAAGTTTTAGAAAATACTTGGTGGGAAACTAAAATATTATTCCAACAGGTCTTTGTTTTTCAAGGTCAAACTTTGACTATTTTTGGTCAACGTTTGGCAAACTAAGTGCTTTGACAAAAAATAGTTGATAGACGGTGACAGTGACAGTGTTATCGATAAATACTATCTGATGACGTCCTATCATAATCTAACCCAAAATTACGTGACAGAAAAGTGAAAGGGTAAAAGCAGAGATTATCGTACCTCCGGACGTCGACGAAGTAGTCCTTGAAGAGATTCAATCTCTTATCTCTGATTTTTATACATAACTTGAGATATCCCCTAAGGAATGGTCGTAGTACTGGTATAAAATCGGCGTAATTGTAATCAAATGTTTGAGACAATAGCCCTCTTTCGGCATTAATGGAAATGAGTTTGTTGTAAAGAGGGTCGTCTACACTCTCAAAGCGACGGTTAAACATGATACGGTACATGTTATTGTACATCATGAGCTGGAGACGTTTACGTAGTACAATGCCAGTGGAGGAGGACTCGGGGTGTTTGATAACATCGTCAACCACACTCGCAGCCTCCTCCTCCCAGCCGGACTTGTGTTGTTGTACCACCTTGTTGGTAAAAAAAGGAACTGTCATGATCCTTCTCATTTTTCTCCAGTGTTCACCGTACTCAGTGAACACCATATCTTGTCCTCCCCCGGTGAATATGTCAAACACTAAGTTTCTCGGCCTAGACCCGAATTCAGCTCCCTTTGTCAGTAACACCTCCTTGGCATGTTCGGGAGAGGACACAATAACCACATTTCTAACCCCCATTCTTAACAATACTATATCTCCGAACCTCTTGGCAAGGTCCAAGAGGTTCCGATGGTTAAGATCATTCCCAACCTGAAGCCAATTCCCAAATATGGGAATTGGCAGCGGTCCTGGAGGAAGCTTCAACTTCTTTCCCCTCAGCTTCGATATTGTTATCGCAACCACGATCGCAAAGAAAAGTGCATACAAGGCCTTTTGAACTAGCACGATATCCATTTTTATTGATTGAAAGTGTATGAGGTTATGTTATAAGATTGAAAGTGTATGTATGTGAAAATGTGATGCTTAAACAAATTGAACAATTTTCTCTTATATAGAGGGTAGTGGTAGTTGGATTGCCGGAGAATACGTAAAACAATGTGTGTGCATTGAAAATTACTCAATGCAAACAGTGTAATTAAGTAAGTGGAGGAGGATCCAACCTCCTCGTCATCAAAAAAAAAAAAAAGTAAGTGGAGGAGCTGTTTATGAGTCGTCCCGTTTATTAAATCCGACCCATTAAATAACCGAATACAGGTAAGATATTTTATGTAAAAAATATAAAGGCTTAACCCGGTAACCCGTCCCCAACCCACTAAACTGCTTGTTTATAAGCAAAAAAAATTAAACTTTAACTCGATCATATTCAATCCAAACCCGCATTTGATCGGCTCCACCAACCAAGGGGTGCGGGAAAACAAGTTGCAGCGTATGTATGATCCAGGAAAATGCACCTCTCCATGCACGACTATTATTTGATTCGCGCGTTTAGATAATTGACTTGTCGCATATTCTTAGAATGTGGGGTTGTGCGTCAACCACCCACTTTTAGCAAAAATTGCACTCATATTGGGATTATTATGAGTGACTTGTATTTGGATTTTACTTGTTTCTTCAATTGTTCGATTCTAGAATGTTTAAGATTCTAGAATGTAGGGACTAGGTTAATCCATATTTATAGTTTTTTTTTTTAATAGAATGATTGTGGCAGAAAATATTGATGGTACAGCTAGACACGGCGATGTAGTAAATTATCCTCATAAATTATATATTATGTGCAAATTAATCCCTTAAATTTCACTTATAGCAAGTTAGTCGTACAAGTTTTAAAAAATGTGCTATTAAGCACAAATCAAGTTCTCTACCATTTTTTTAAACTAAAACCTATCATTTTCTGTTATAAAAACCATTTTAAATATATCTAATAAAAATTAAATACAATATTTACATATTTAATGAAAAATGTGAACTAAATTTAATATAAACAAAAATTTGATCATGTAACTTTTAATTGTAACTTCACTAAAAATTCTCATATTATGAATATTTTTTCACCAAAATAAATAAATAAATAAATAATATTTGAACATGCTTTCTAATAATTAAAAATTTTAAAATTAATATTTGATCAAAAATTTTAACTTTCAACAATAGTAAAATATTTATTTTTAAATTTCATTCTTAAAAATAATATAAGTGGTTAATTGCACACTGAGAAAAATTTATGGGGCCGATTTGCTACATTCATAAGTTAAGGGCTTGATTGCACATATATCAAACTTATGGGGGTGATTTGCTATATTTGTAAATGAATGATGGTGAGATTTGAACCCCTAATCTTTCAGCACACAGTATGGAAGATATGCGTTGCATTTACACTTCAAGTTGAAAGGGTAGTCATGTGGAAGGGCACGTTACATTATAAAATCATTCATGGGCCTTCAACCATTATTTCGACCCTATTGGAGTTAGGAAATACAATAAACTAATTAATAAGCTAACTAGACAATAAACTAATCCTATGATGTTTAGGAAACTTTTATTTGTTGAATAATAAACTCCTAAATAACAATAATAATATAATATAAGATGACAATATAAATTAATTCCCGAGCTGAACTTAAGCTAAAATGCTTCCTTGTTTTGCGTGAATTACTTCGCTCAACCCTAACATTCCGAGTTTGATCACTACTCAAACCTCTAGCTCATGTAGCCTTGTCATTTTTGGATCAGATCCTCAGATACGGTAAAGCGGTCACGCCAAATTTAAGGAGCAACAAAGGACATTTTGAGGTGCTTGTATTTGATTAACCAGCATTCGTCGAACCTCGGATAATCGTGAAAAATAGTTTAATACTCGTTATTTGGACCTAAAATCGAATTGCGTAACTCCATAAATGGAGATGTGGTTAAAAAATCCGGATAAAAGAAACATGGTCCGGTACGACCTCCCGAACGACTAAAATCGAAGTGTATAACACACGGTTTTCGAGATTACAGAGTCTAAGAACAAAATTATCCGGAAATCACACAGAAGAATTCTTGGATGAGGTTAAGCGGTCCTACAAAATTTGAGTAGCAACGGAGGACATTTGGGGGTGCCGGTATGCGATAAATCAGCATTCGTTGAACCTGAGATAATCATGAAAAATAGATTTATACACGTTATTTGGACCTGAAATCGAATTCGCTAACTCGAGAAACGACCTCGGACACGTGGTTGAAAAACCTGGAAAAAAAGAAACGTGGTCCTGTTCGACCTCTGGAACGGCGCAAATTGAAGTAATATAATACACGGTTTTCGGGATTACAGAGTCCGGGAACAAAATTCTCCTGAAATCACATTGAAGGATCCTCATATCAGATAAAGCGGTCACGCTAAATTTGAGGAGAAACGGAGGACATTTTGGGGTGCCGATATTCGATTAACCAACATTCGTCAAACCTCGGATAATCTTGAAAAATAGATTAATACTCGTTATTTGGACCTGAAGTCGAATTGAGTAACTCCATAAATGAGCCCGGACACGTGGTTTAAAAACGAGGAGAAAAAGAAACATGGTCCTGCACGAACTTCTGAACGACTTAAATTGAATTGTATAATACACGGTTTTCGGGATTTCAGAGTCTCGGATCAAAATTCTCCGGAAATCACACAAAAGGTTCCTCGGGTCAGGTAAAGTGGCCACACAAATTTGAGTAGCAACGAGGAGATTTAGGGGTGTCGGTATGCGATAAATCAGCATTCGTTGAACCTTGGATAATCGTGAAAAACAGAATAATATTCGTTACTTGGACCTGAAATCGAATTGGGTAACTCATGAAATGACCTGGGACACGTGATTGAAAAACCAGGAAAAAAAGAAACGTGGTCCAGTACGACCTCCCGAAAAGCTTAAATTAAAGTGTATAATACACGGTTTTCGGGATTAGAGAGTCCCGGAACAAAATTCTCATGAAATCACATAGAAAGTTCTTCGGACCAGTTAAAGCGGCCATACAAAATTTGAGAAGCAACGGAGGTCATTTGGAGGTGCCGGTATGTGATAAACCAGCATTCGTAGAACCCATGATAATCGCATATCGAAGTATATAATACACGGTTTTCGGGATAACAGAGTCGCGGAACAGAATTCTTCGGATATCAGACAGAAGGAATCTTGGATCAGATAAAGCGGCCATACAAACTTTGAGTAGCAACGAAGGACATTTGGAGTGCCGGTATGCGATAAATCAGCATTCGTTGAATCTCGGATAAATGTGAAAAATAGATTTATACGTGTTATTTAGACCTGAAATCGAATTGGGTAACTTTAGAAATGACCTCAGACACGTGGTTGAAAATCACGGAGAAAAAGAAAGGTGGTCCGGTACGACCTCACAAACGGCTCAAATTGAAGTGTATAGTACACGATTTTCGGAATTCCAGTGTCTCAAACCAAAATTCTCTAGAAATCACACAGAAGGTTCCTCGGATCAGGTAAAGCGGCGACAATAAATTTAAGTAGCAACGGAGGACTTTTAGAGGTGGCGGTATGCGATAAATCAACATTCATCGAACCTCGAATATCGTGAAAAACGATCTAATACTCGTTATTTGGAAGTGAAATCAAATTGGCTAACTCCAGAAATGATCTCGGACACATGATTGAAAAACATGGAGAAAAAAAACGTAGTCCGGTACGTCCTCCCGAACAACTCAAATTGAAGTGTATAATACACGGTTTTCAGGATTACAGAGTCCCAGAACAAAATTCTTATGAAATCACATAGAAGGTTTTTCGGATCAGGTAAAGCGGCCACACAAAATTTGAGGAACAACGGAGGTCATTTGAGGGTGTCGGTATGCGATAAACCAGCATTCGTAGGACCCATGATAAGCATGAAAAATTGATTAATACCTGTTATTTGGACCTGAAATCGAATAGGGTAACACCAGAAATGACCTTGGACACATGGTTGAAAAAACTGGAAAAAAAGAAACGTGATACGTTACGACCTCCCCCAACGGCTCAAATTGAAATATAATACAATGTTTTTGGGATTTTAGTGTCTCGGAACAAAATTCTCCGAAAATAACACAGAAGGTTCTTCGGATCAGGTAAAGCGACTACAAAAAATTTGAGTAACAACGGAGGACATTTGAGGGTGACGGTATGCGATTAACTAGCATTCATCGAACCTCGGATAATCGTGAAAAATGGATCAATACTCGTTATTTCGACCTGAAATAGAATTCGGAAACTCCAGAAATGATCTCAGACACGTGGTTGAAAAACCGAGAGATAAAAAACTGTGGTTTGGTACGACCTCCTGAACCGCTCAAATTGAAGTTTATATACGGTTTCGGGATTTCAGAGTCCGGAACAAAATTCTCCCGAAATCACACTAAAGGATCCTTAGATCAGATAAATCGGTCACGCCAAATTTGAGGAGCATTGGAGGACATTCAGGGGTGCCAGTATGCGATTAACCAACATTCGTCCAACCTCGGATAATCATGAAAAATGGACTAATACGCGTTATTTGGACCTGAAATCGAATTCGGTAACTCCATAAATTACCTCGGAAACGTGGTTGAAAAAGCGGAAGAAAAATAAATGTGGTCCGGTACGATCTCCGGAACAGCTCAAATTGAAGTGTAATACACGGTTTTCGGTATTCTAGAGTCTCGGAAAAAAATTCTCCGGAAATCACACAGAAGGTTCTTCGGTTCAGGTAAAGCGTCCATACAAAATTTGAGTAGCAACAGAGGACATTTGGGGGTACCGGTATGCGATAAATAAACATTCGTCGAACCTCAAATAATCGTGAAAAATGGATTAATACGCGTTATTTGGACCTGAAATCGAATTCGGTAACTCTAGACATGACCTCAAACACGTGGTTAAAAACCGGGAGAAAAAGAAACAAGGTCCGGTACGACCTTCTGAACAGCTCAAATTGAAGTGTATAATAAACGGTTTTCGGGATTGCAGAGTCCCGGAACAAAATTCTCACGAAAACACACTGTTCCTCATATCAAGTGAAGCGGCCAAACAAAATATGAGTAGAAGGGGAGGACATTTAGGGGTGCCGGTATGCGATAAATTAGCATTCGCCGAACCTCGAATAATCGTGAAGAATGAATTAATACTCGTTATTTGGATCTGAAAGCGAATTCGGTAACTCTGGAAATGACCTCGGACACGTGGTTAAAAAATCATGATAAAAAGAAACATGGTTCGGTACGACCTCCCGAACGACTCAAATCGAAGTATATAATACACGGTTTTCGGGATGCCAGAGTCTCAGAACAAAATTCTCCGGAAATTATACATAAGGTTCCTCGGATTAGTTAAAGTGGCCACAAAAAGTTTGAGTAGCAACGGAGGACATTTAGGGGTGCCGGTGTGTGATAAATCATCATTAGTCGAACCTCGTATAATCGTGAAAATGGATTAATACGCATTATTTGGACCTGAAATCGAATTCGGTAACTCAGAACTTGACCTCGGACACGTTGTTAAAAAACCGGGAGAAAAAGAAACATGGTCAGGTACGACCTCTCGAACGGCTCAAATTGAAGTGTATAATACACGGTTTTCGGGATTACGGAGTCCCGGCCCAAAATTCTCTGGAAATCACACAGAAGGATCCTCGGATGAGATAAAGCGGCCATACAAAATTTGAGTAGCAACGGCGGATTTTAGGGAGTGCCGGTATGCGATAAATCAGCACTCGTTGAACCTCGAGTAATCGTGAAAAACAACTTAATATGCGTTATTTGGACCTGAAATCGAATTCGCTAACTCCATAAATGACCTCGGACACATGGTTGAAAACCACGGAGAAAAAGAAATGTGGTCCGGTACAACCTCGGATATCGTGAAAAACGAATTAATACTCGTTATTTGGACCTGAAATCGAATTGGGTAATTCCAGAAATAACCTCGGACACGTGATTGAAAAACCGGGTGAAAAAAAACATGGTCCGATACGACCTCCCGAACAGCTCAATTTGAAGTGTATAATACACGATTTTCAGGATTACAGAGTCCCGGAATTTTTTTTCATGAAATCACATAGAAGGTTCTTCGGATCAGGTAAAGCGGCTGCATAAAATTTAAGGAGCAACGGAGGTCATTTGAGAGTGTCGGTATGCGATTAATCAACATTCGTTTAACCTCGAATAATTGTAAAAAACGGATTAATACTCGTTACTTGGACCTGAAATCGAATAGGGTAACCTCAGAAATGACCTCGCACACGTGGTTGAAAAACCGGCAAAAAAGAAACGTGATCCGTTACGACCTCCTAATCAGCTCAAATTGAAGTTAAAGTTCTCCGGAAATCACAGAGAACGTTCCCCGGATAAGTTAAAGCGGCCATATAAAAATTGAGTAGTAACGGAGGACATTTGGGGGTGCCGGTATACGATAAATCAGCATATGTAGAAACTTGGATAATCGTGAAAAACGGATTAATACCTGTTATTTGGACCTAAAAGCGAATTCGGTAACTTCAGACATGACCTCGGACACGTGGTTAAAAAATTGGGAGAAAAAGAATCGTGGTCCGATACGACCTCCCGAACGGCTCAAATGGAAGGGTATATATAATACACGGTTTTTGGGATTCCAGAGTCCTAGAACAAAATTCTCCCGAAATCACACTAAAGGGTCCTCAGATCACGTAAAGCGGCCACGCAAAATTTGAGGAGCAAAGGAGGACATATGGGGGTGCCGGTATGCGATTCACAAGCATTCGCCGAACCTCGGATATTCGTGAAAAATGGATGAATACTCGTTATTTGGATCTGAAAGCGAATTCGGTAACTCTGGAAATGACCTCGGACACGTGGTTAAAAAATCATGATAAAAAGAAACATGGTTCGGTACGACCTCCCGAACGACTCAAATCGAAGTATATAATACACGGTTTTCGGGATTCCAGAGTCTCAGAACAAAATTCTCCAGAAATTATACATAAGGTTTTTCGGATTAGGTAAAGCTGCCACACAAAACTAAGGAGCAACAGAGTCATTTTAGGGTGCCGGTATGTGATTAACAAGCATTCGTAGAATCCATGATAATCGTGAAAAATGGATTAATACTCGTTATTTAGACCTGAAATCGAATAGGGTAACTCCACAAATGACTTCGAACACGTGGTTAAAAACCAGGAGAAAAAGAAACATGGTCCGGTACGACCTCCCGAACGGCTCAAATCGAAGTGTATAATAAATGGTTGTCGGGATTCCAGAGTTTTTTAACAAAATTCTCCGGAAATCACACATAAGGTTCCTCGGATCAGGTAAAGCGGCCACACAAAATTTGAGTAGCAACAAAGGACATTTAGGGGTTCCTGTATGCGATTAACCAACATGTGTCGAACCTCAAATAACCGTGAAAAACGGATAAATACACTTTATTTGGACATGAAATCGAATTGGGTAACTTAAGAAATGGCCTCCGAAAAAACCGGGAGAAAAAGAAACGTGGTCCGTTACGACCTCCCGAACGGCTCAAATTGAATTTTATAATACACGGTTTTTGGGATTCCAGAGTCCTGGAACAAAATTCTACGGAAATCACACAGAAGGATCCTCGGATCAGGTAAAGCAGCCATACAAAATTTGAGTAGCAACGGAGCACATTTGGGGGTGCCGGTGTACGATAAATCAGCACTCGTTGAACGTGGGATAATGGTGAAAAATGGATTAATATACTCGTTATTTAGACCTGAAATCGAAACAGGTTCCGGTACGACCTTCCGAACAGCTGAAATTGAAGTGTGTATACACGGTTTTTCGGGATTCCGGGTTCCCTTAACAAAATACTCCGTAAATCACATAGAAAGTTCCTCGGGCCAGATAAAGCGGCGACGCAAAGTTTGAGCACAAACGGAAGACATTTGGGGGTGCCGATGGGCCACCAACCAGCATTCGCCGAAACTCGGATTATCGTGAAAAATGTGTTAAAGCTCGTTATTTGAGTGTGAAATCGAACAGGTTGATTCCTGAAATGAGCTAGGACGCGTGATTGAAAAACATGGAGAAAAAGAAACAGGGTCTGGTACGACCTTCCGAACGGCTGAAATTGAAGTGTATAATACACGGTTTTTCGGGATTTCGGGGTCCCGAAACAAAATTCTCCGGAAATCACATAGAAAGTTCCTCGGGTCAGATAAAACGGCCACGCAAAGTTTGAGCACCAACGGAAGACATTTGGGGGTGCCGGTGTGCCACAAACCAGCATTCGCCGAAACTCGGATTATCGTGAAAAATGTGATAAAACTCGTTATTTGAGGCCAAAATCGAACAAGTTGATTCCTGAAATCGAACAGGCTGATTCCTCAAATGAGCTCGGATGCGTGATTGAAAAACAGGGAGAAAAAGAAACATGTTCCGGTACTACCTTCCGAACGGCTGAAATTAAAGTGTATTATACACGGTTTTTCGGGATTTCGGGGTCCCGGAATAAAATTCTCCGAAAATCACATAGAAAGTTCCTCGGGTCAGATAAAACGGCCACGGAAAGTTTGAGCACCAACGGAAGACATTTGGAGGTGCCGGTGTGCCATAAACCAGCATTCGCCGAAACTTGGATTATCGTGAAAAATGTGTTAAAGCTCGTTATTTGAGGCTGAAATCGAACAGGTTGATTCCTGAAATCGAACAGGTTGATTCCTGAAATGAGCTCGGACGCGTGATTGAAATACAGGGAGAAAAAGAAACAGTTCCAAAGATTTACCTTCCGAACGGCTAAAATTGAAGTGTATAATACACGGTTTTTCGGGATTCCGGGGTCCCGGAATAAAATTCTCCGGAAATTACATAGAAAGTTCTTCGGGTTAGATAAAGCGGCCACACAAAGTTTGAGCACCAACGAAAGACATTTGGGGGTGCCGGTGTGCCACAAACCAACATTCACCGAAACTCGGATTATCGTGAAATATGTGTTAAAGCTCGTTATTTGAGTGTGAAATCGAACATGTTGATTCCTGAAATGAGCTAGGACGCGTGATTAAAAAACATGGAGAAAAAGAAATAGGGTCTGGTACGACCTTCCGAACGGCTGAAATTGAAGTATATAATACACGGTTTTTCGGGATTTCGGGGTCCCGAAACAAAATTCTACGGAAATCACATAAAAAGTTCATCGGGTCAGATAAAGCGGCCACGCAAAGTTTGAGAACCAACGGAAAACATTTGGGGGTGCCGGTGTGCCACAAACCAGCATTCGCCGAAACTCGGATTATCGTGAAAAATGAGTTAAAACTCGTTATTTGAGAATGAAATCGAACATGTTGATTCCTGAAATCGAACAGGTTGATTCCTGAAACGAGCTCGGACGCGTGATTGAAAAACGGGAAGAAAAAGATACAGGTTACGGTACGACTTTCCGAACGGCTGAAATTGAAGTATATAATACACGGTTTTTCGGGATTCCGGGGTCCCGGAATAAAATTCTCCGGAAATCACATAGAAAGTTCCTCGGGTCAGATAAAACGGCCACGCAAAGTTTGAGCACCAACAGAAGACATTTGGAGGTGCCGGTGTGCCACAAACCAGCATTCGCCGAAACTCGGATTATCGTGAAAAATGTGTTAAAGCTCGTTATTTAAGGCTGAAATCGAACATGTTGATTCCTGAAATCGAACAGGTTGATTTCTGAAATGAGCTTGGACGCGTGATTGAAATACAGGGAAAAAAAGAAACAGGTTCCGGTACGACCATCCAAACGGCTGAAATTGAAGTGATACACGGTTTTTCGGGATTCCGGGGTCCCGGAATAAAATTCTCCGGAAATCATATAGAAATTTCCTCGGGCCAGATAAAGCGGCCACGCAAAGTTTGAGCACCAACGGAAGACATTTGGGGGTGCCGGTGTGCCACAAACTAGCATTCGTCGAAACTCGGATTTCGTGAAAAATGTGTTAAAGCTCGTTACTTGAGGCTGAAATCGAACAAGTTGATTCCTGAAATCGAAAAGGTTGATTCCTGAAATGAGCTCGAACGCGTGATTAAAAAACAAGGAGAAAAAGAAGCAGGTTCCGGTACGACCTTCCGAACGGCTAAAATTGAAGTATATAATACACGGTTTTTCGAGATTCCGGGGTCCCGGAATAAAATTCTTCGGAAATTACATAGAAAGTTCTTGGGGTTAGATAAAGCGGCCACACAAAGTTTGAGTACCAACGAAAGACATTTGGGGGTGCCGGTGTGCCACAAACCAGCATTCACCGAAACTTGGATTATCGTGAAATATGTGTTAAAGCTCGTTATTTGAGGCTGAAATCGAACAGGTTGATTCCTAAAATCGAACAGGCTGATTCCTGAAATGAGCTCGGACGCGTGATTGAAAAACAGTGAGAAAAAGAAACAGGTTCCGTTACGACCTTCCGAACGGCTGAAATTGAAGTGTATAATACACAATTTTTCGGAATTCCGGGGTACCATAATAAAATTCTTCGTAAATCACATAGAAAGTTCCTCGAGTCAGATAAAGCGACCACGCAAAGTTTGAGCACCAACGGAAGACATTTGGGGGTGCCGGTGTGCCACAAACCAGCATTCGCCGAAACTCGGATTATCGTGAAAAATGTGTTAAAACTCGTTATTTGAGGCTGAAATCGAACAGGTTGATTCCTGAAATCAAACAAGTTTATTCCTGAAATGAGCTCGGACACGTGATTGAAAAACAGGGAGAAATAGAAACCGGTTCCGTTACGACCTTTCGAACGGCTGAAATTGAAGTGTATAATACACGGTTTTTTGGGATTCCGGGGTCCCAGAATAAAATTCTCCGGAAATCACATAGAAAGTTCCTCGGGTCAGATAAATCGGCCACGCAAAGTTTGAGCACCAACGGAAGACATTTGGACGTTCCGGTGTGCCACAAACCAGCATTCGCCGAAACTCGGATTATCGTGAAAAATGTGTTAAAACTCGTTATTTGAGGCTGAAATCGAATAGGTTGATTCCTGAAATCGAACGGGCTGATTCTTGAAATGAGCTCGGATGCGTGATTGAAAAACAGGGAGAAAAGGAAACAGGTTCCGGTACGACCTTCCGAACGGCTGAAATTGAAGTGTATAATACACGGTTTTTCGGGATTCCGGGTTCCGTAATAAAATTCATCGGAAATCACATAGAAAGTTCCTCGGGTCAGATAAAGCGGCCGCGCAAAGTTTGAGCACCAACGGAAGACATTTGGGGGTGCCGGTGTGCCACAAACCAGCATTCGCCGAAACTCGGATTATCGTGAAAAATGTGTTAAAGCTCGTTATTTGAGGCTGAAATCGAACTGGTTGATTCCTGAAATCAAACAAGTTCATTCCTTAAATGAGCTCGGACACGTGATTGAAAAACAGGGAGAAATAGAAACAGGTTCCGTTACGACCTTTCGAACGGCTGAAATTGAAGTGTATAATACACGGTTTTTCGGGATTGCGGGGTCCCAGAATAAAATTCTCGGGAAATCACATAGAAAGTTCCTCGGGTCAGATAAATCGGCCACGCAAAGTTTGAGCACCAATGGAAGACATTTGGACAGTCCGGTGTGCCACAAACCAGCATTCACCGAAACTCGGATTATCGTGAAAAATGTGTTAAAGCTCGTTATTTGAGGCTGAAATTGAACATGTTGATTCCTGAAATCAAACAAGTTTATTCCTGAAATGAGCTCGGACACGTGATTGAAAAACAGGGAGAAATAGAAACAGGTTCCGTTACGACCTTTCGAACGGCTGAAATTTAAGTGTATAATACACGGTTTTTCGGGATTCCGGGGTCCCAGAATAAAATTCTCCGGAAATCACATAGAAAGTTCCTCGGGTCAGATAAAGCGGCCACGCAAAGTATGAGCACCAACGGAAGATATTTGGGGGTGCCGGTGTGCCA
Source organism: Silene latifolia (assembly GCF_048544455.1). NCBI lineage: Eukaryota > Viridiplantae > Streptophyta > Magnoliopsida > Caryophyllales > Caryophyllaceae > Silene > Silene latifolia. The sequence continues at coordinate 192,318 of NW_027413142.1, read as the reverse complement.
CAAACCAGCATTCGCCGAAACTCGGATTATCGTGAAAAATGTGTTAAAGCTCGTTATTTGAGGCCGAAATCGAACAAGTTGATTCCTGAAATCAAACACGTTTATTCCTGAAATGAGCTCGGACACGTGATTGAAAAACAGGGAGAAATAGAAACAGGTTACGTTACGACCTTTCGAACGGCTGAAATTGAAGTGTATATAATACACAGTTTTTCGGGATTCCGGGGTACCAAAATAAAATTCTTCGGAAATCACATAGAAAGTTCATCGAGTCAGATAAAGCGACCACGCAAATTTTGAGCACCAACGGAAGACATTTGGGGGTTCCGGTGTGCCACAAACCAGCATTCGCCGAAACTCGGATTATCGTGAAAAATGTGTTAAAACTCGTTATTTGAGGCCGAAATCGAACAGGTTGATTCCTGAAATCAAACAAGTTTATTCCTGAAATGAGCTCGGACACGTGATTGAAAAACAGGGAGAAATAGAAACAGGTTCCGTTACGACCTTTCGAACGGCTGAAATTGAAGTGTATAATACACGGTTTTTCGGGATTCCGGGGTCTCAGAATAAAATTCTCCGGAAATCACATAGAAAGTTGCTCGGGTCAGATAAATCGGCCACGCAAAGTTTGAGCACCAACGGAAGACATTTGGACGTTCCGGTGTGCCACAAACCAGCATTCACCGAAACTCGGATTATCGTGAAAAATGTGTTAAAGCTCGTTATTTGAGGCTGAAATTGAACAGGTTGATTCATGAAATCGAAGAGGCTGATTCCTGAAATGAGCTCGGATGCGTGATTGAAAAACAGGGAGAAAAAGAAACATGTTTCGGTACGACCTTCCGAACGGCTGAAATTAAAGCGTATAATACACGGTTTTTCGGGATTCTGGGGTACCGGAATAAATTTCTCCGGAAATCACATAAAAAGTTTCTCGGTTCAAATAAAGCGGCCAAGCAAAGTTTGAGCACCAACGGAAGACATTTGGGGGTGCCGGTGTGCCACAAACCAACATTCGCCGAAACTCGGATTATCGTGAAAAATGTGTTAAAGCTCGTTATTTGAGGCTGAAATCGAACAGGTTGATTCCTGAAATCGAACAGGTTGATTCCTGAAATGAGCTCGGACGCGTGATTGAAAAACAGGGAGAAAAAGAAACAGGTTCCGGTACGACCTTCCGAACGGCTGAAATTGAAGTGTATAATACACGGTTTTTCGAGATTCACATAGAAAGTTTCTCGGGTCAGATAAAGCGGCCACGCAAAGTTTGAGCACCAACGGAAGACATTTGGGGGTGTCGGTGTGCCACAAACCAGCATTCGCCGAAACTCGGATTATCGTGAAAAATGTGTTAAACTTCGTTATTTGAGGCTGAAATCAAACAGGTTGATTCCTGAAATGAGCTCGGACGCGTGATGGAAAAACAGGGAGAAAAAGAAACAGGTTCCGGTACGACCTTCTAAACGGCTGAAATTGAAGTGTATAATACACGGTTTTTCGGGATTCCGGGATCCCAGAATAAAATTCTCCGAAAATCACATAGAAAGTTCCTCGGGTCAGATAAATCGACCACGCAAAGTTTGAGCACCAACGTAAGACATTGGGGGGTGCCGGTGTGCCACAAACCAGCATTCGCCGAAACTCGGATTATCGTGAAAAATGTGCTAAACTTCGTTATTTGAGGCTGAAATCGAACAGGTTGATTCTTGAAATCGAACAGGTTGATTCCTGAAATGAGCTCGGATGCGTGATTGAAAAACAGGGAGAAAAAGAAACATGTTCCGGTACGACCTTCCGAACGGCTAAAATTAAAGTGTAAATAGTACACGGTTTTTCGGCATTAAGGGGTCCCGGAATAAAATTCTCCGAAAATCACATAAAAAGTTCCTCGGGTCAAATAAAGCGGGCACGCAAAGTTTGAGCACCAACGGAAGACATTTGGGGGTGCCGGTGTGTGCCACAAACCAACATTCGGCGAAACTCGGATTATCGTGAAAAATGTGTTAAAGCTCGTTATCTGAGGCTGAAATCGAACAGGTTGATTCCTGAAATTGAACGGGCTGATTCCTTAAATGAGCTCGGATGGGTGATTGAAAAACAGGGAGAAAAAGAAACATGTTCCGGTACGACCTTCCGAACGGCTGAAATTAAAGTGTATTTTACACGGTTTTTCGGGATTCCGGGGTCCCGGAATAAAATTCTCCAGAAATCACATAGAAAGTTTCTCGGGTCAAATGAAGCGGCGACACAAAGTTTGAGCACCAACGGAAGACATTTGGAGGTGCCGGTATACCACAAACCAGTATTCGCCGAAACTCGGATTATCGTGAAAAATGTGTTAAAGCTCGTTATTTGAGGCTGAAATCGAACAGGTTGATTCCTGAAATCGAACAGGTTGATTCCTGAAATGTGCTCGGACGCGTTATTGAAAAACAGGGAGAAAAAGAAACAGGTTCCGGTACGACCTTCCGAACGGCTGAAATTGAAGTGTATAATACACGGTTTTTCGGGATGTCGGGATCCCGGAATAAAATTCTCCGGTAATCACATAGAAAGGTCCTCGGGTCAAATAAAGCGGTCACGCAAAGTTTGATCACCAACGGAAGACATTTGGGGGTGCCGGTGTGCCACAAACCAGCATTCGCCGAAACTCGGATTATCGTGAAAAATGTGTTAAAGCTCGTTATTTGAGGCTGAAATCGAACAGGTTGATTCCTGAACTCAAACAAGCTGATTCCTGAAATGAGCTCGGACACGAGATTGAAAAACAGGGAGAAAAAGAAACAGGTTCCGTTACAACCTTCCGAACGGCTGAAATTGAAGTGTATAATACACGGTTTTTCGGGATTTCGGGGTCCCGGAATGAAATTCTCTGGAAATCACATAGAAAGTTCCTCGTGTCACATAAAGCGGCCACGCAAAGTTTGAGCACCAACGGAAGACATTTGGGGGTGCCGGTGTGCCAAAAACCAGCATTCGCCGAAACTCGGATTATCATGAAAAATGTGTTAAAACTCGTTATTTGAAACTGAAATCGAACAGGTTGATTCGTAAAATCGAACAGGTTGATTCCTGAAATGAGCTGGGACGCGTGATTGATAAACAGAGAGAAAAAGAAATAGGTTCCGGTACGACCTTCCGAACGGCTGAAATTGAACTGTATAATACACGGTTTTTCAGGATTACGGGGTCCCGAATTAAAATTCTCCAGAAATCACATAGAAAGGTCCTCGGGTCAGATAAAGCGGCTACGCAAAGTTTGAGCACCAACGGAAGACATTTGGGGGTGCCGGTGTGCCACAAACAAGCATTCGCCGAAACTCGGATTATCGTGAAAAATGTGTTAAAACTCGTTATTTGAGGCTGAAATCGAACAGGTTGATTCCTGAAATCGAACAGGTTGATTCCTAAAATGAGCTCGGACTCGTGATTGAAAAAAACGGCGAAAAAGAAACAGGCTCCGGTACGACCTTCCGAACGGCTGAAATTGAAATGTATATAATACACGGTTTTTCGGGATTCTGGGGTCCCGGAATAAAATTCTCCGCAAATCACATAGAAAGTTCCTTGGGTCAAATAAAGCGGCCACGCAAAGTTTGAGCACCAACGGAAGACATTTGAGGTGCTGGGTGTGCAAACCAAAGATTCGCCAAAATTCGGATTATCGTGAAAAATGTGTTAAAGCTCGTTATTTGAGGCTGAAATCAAACAGGTTGATTCCTGAAATCGAACAGGTTGATTCCTGAAATATGCTCGGACGCGTGATTGAAAAACAGGGAGAAAAAGAAACAGGTTCCTGTAAGACCTTCCGAACGGCTGAAATTGAAGTGTATAAATACATGGTTTTTCGGGATGTCGGGGTCCCGGAATAAAATTCTCCGGAAATCACATAGAAAGTTCCTCGGGTCAAATAAAGCGGCCACGGAGAGTTTGAGTACCAACGAAAGACATTTGGGGGTGCCAGTGTACCACAAACCAGCATTCGCCGAAACTCGGATTATCGTGAAAAATGTGTTAAAGCTCGTTATTTGAGGCTGAAATCGAACAGGTTGATTCCTGAAATCGAAGAGGCTGATTCCTGAAATGTGCTCGGACACGTGATTGAAAAACAGGGAGAAAAAGAAACAGGTTTCGGTACGACCTTCCGAACGGCTGAAATTGAAGTGTATAATACACGGTTTTTCGGGATTGCGGGGTCGCAGAATAAAATTCTCCGGAAATCACATAGAAAGTTCATCGGGTCAGATAAAAGGGCCACGCAAAGTTTGAGCACCACCGGAAGACACTTGGGGGTGACGGTGTGCCACAAACCAGCATTCGCCGAAACTCGGATTATCGTGAAAAATGTGTTAAAGCTCGTTATTTGAGGCTGAAATCGAACAGGTTGATTTCTGAAATCGAACACGTTGATTCCTGAAATGAGCTCGGACGCGTGATAGAAAAACAGGGAGAAAAAGAAACAGGTTCCGGTACGACCTTCCGAACGGCTGAAATTGAAGTGTATAATACACGGTTTTTCGGGATTCCGGGGTCCCAGAATAAAATTCTTCAGAAATCAAATAGAAAATTCCTCGGGTCAGATAAAACGGCCACGCAATGTTTGAGCACCAACGGAAGACATTTGGGGGGTGCCGGTGTGCCACAATCCAGCATTCGCCGAAATTCGGATTATCATGAAAAATGTGTTAAAGCTCGTTATTTGAGGCTGAAATCGAACAGGTTGATTCCTGAAATCGAACAAGTTGATTCCTGAAATGTGCTCGGACGCGTGATTGAAAAACAGGGAGAAAAAGAAACAGGTTCTGGTACGACCTTTCGAACGGCTGGAATTGAAGTGTATAAATACACGGTTTTTCGGGATTCCGGGGTCCCGGAATAAAATTCTCCGGAAATCACATAGAAAGTTCCTCGGGTCAAATAAAGCGGTCACGGAAAGTTTGAGCACCAACGGAAGACATTTGGGGGTGCTAGTGTGCCACAAACCAGCATTCGCCGAAACTCGGATTATCTTGAAAAATGTGTTAAAGCTCGTTATTTGAGGCTGAAATCGAACAGGTTGATTCCTGAAATCAAACAAGCTGATTCCTGAAATGAGCTCGGACACGTGATTGAAAAACAGGGAGAAAAAGAAACAGGTTCTGTTACAACCTTCCGAACGACTGAAATTGAATTGTATAATACACGGTTTTTCGAGATTCCGGGGTACCGGAATAAAATTCTCCGGTAATCACATAGAAAGTTCCTCGAGTCAGATAAAGCGGCCATGCAAAGCTTGAGCATTAACGGAAGATATTTGTGGGTGCCAATGTGTCACAAACCAGCATTTACCGAAACTCGGATTTTCGTGAAAAATGTGTTAAAGCTCGTTATTTGAGGCTGAAATTGAACAGGTTGATTCCTGAAATCGAAGAGATTGATTCCTGAAATGTGCTCGGACGCGTGATTGAAAAATAGGGAGAAAAAGAAACAAGTTCCGGTACGACCTTCCGAACGGCTGAAATTGAAGTATATATTACACGGTTTTTCGGGATTCCGGGGTCCCAGAATAAAATTCTTCGGAAATCACATAGAAAATTCCTCGGGTCAGATAAAACGACCACGCAAAGTTTGAGCACCAACGGAAGACATTTGGGGGTGCCGGTGTGCCACAAACCAGCATTCGCCGAAACTCGGATTATCGTGAAAAATGTGTTAAAGCTCGTTATTTGAGGTCAAAATCGAACAGTTGATTCCCGAAATCGAACATGTTGATTTCTCAAATCGAACAGTTGATTCCTGAAATGAGCTCGGACGCGTGATTGAAAAATAGGAGAAAAAGAAACAGTTAAGCGACCTTCCGAACTAACAAATTGAAGTGTATAATACACGGTTTTTCGTGATTCCGGGGTCCCAGAATAAAATTCTCCGGAAATCACATAGAAAGTTCCTCGAGTCAGATAAAACGACCACGCAAAGTTTGAGCACCAACGGAAGACATTTGGGGGTGCCAGTGTGCCACAAACCAGCATTCGCCGAAACTCGGATTATCGTGAAAAATGTGTTAAACTTCGTTATTTGAGGCTGAAATCGAACAGGTTGTTTCCTGAAATCGAACAGGTTGATTTCTGAAATCTAACAGGTTGATTCCTGAAATGAGCTCGGACGAGTGATAGAAAAACATGGAGAAAAAGGAACAAGTTCCGGTACGACCTTCCGAACGGCTGAAATTGAAGTGTATATTACACGGTTTTTCGGGATTCCGGGGTCCCAGAATAAAATTCTTCGGAAATCACATAGAAAATTCCTCGGGTCAGATAAAACGACCACGCAAAGTTTGAGCACCAACGGAAGACATTTGGGGGTGCCGGTGTGCCACAAACCAGCATTCGCCGAAACTCGGATTATCGTGAAAAATGTGTTAAAGCTCGTTATTTGAGGCTGAAATCGAACAGGTTGATTCCTGAAATCGAACATGTTGATTTCTGAAATCGAACAGGTTGATTCCTGAAATGAGCTCGGACGCGTGATTGAAAAATAGGGAGAAAAAGAAACAGGTTCTGGTACGACCTTCCGAACGGCTGAAATTGAAGTGTATAATACACGGTTTTTCGGGATTCCGGGTCCCAGAATAAAATTCTCCGGAAATCACATAGAAAGTTCCTCGAGTCAGATAAAACGACCACGCAAAGTTTGAGCACCAACGGAAGACATTTGGGGGTGCCGGTGTGCCACAAACCAGCATTCGCCGAAACTCGGATTATCGTGAAAAATGTGTTAAAGCTCGTTATTTGAGGCTGAAATCGAACAGGTTGATTCCTGAAATCAAACAAGCTGATTCCTGAAATGAGCTCGGACACGTGATTGAAAAACAGGGAGAAACAGAAACAGGTTCCGTTACAACCTTCCGAACGGCTGAAATTGAAGTGTATAATACACGGTTTTTCGGGATTCCGGGGTACCGGAATAAAATTCTCCTGTAATCACATAGAAAGTTCCTCGAGTCAGATAAAGCAGCCACGCAAATCTTGAGCATTAACAGAAGATAAATGGGGGTGCCAATGTGCCACAAACCAGCATTTACCGAAACTCCGATTATCGTGAAAAATGTGTTAAAGCTCGTTATTTGAGGCTGAAATTGAACAGGTTGATTCCTGAAATCGAAGAGACTGATTCCTGAAATGTGCTCGGACGCGTGATTGAAAAATAGGGAGAAAAAGAAACAGGTTCCGGTACGATCTTCCGAACGGCTGAAATTGAAGTGTATAATACACGGTTTTTCGGGATTCCGGGGTCCTAGAATAAAATTCTCCGGAAATCACATAGAAAGTTCCTCGGGTCTGATAAAGTGGTCACGCAAAGTTTGAGCACCAACGGAAGCCACTTGGGGGTGCCGGTGTGCCACAAACCAGCATTCGCCGAAACTCGGATTATCGTGAAAAATGGGTTAAACTTCGTTATTTGAGGCTGAAATCGAACAGGTTGATTCCTGAAATCGAACAGGTTGATTTTTGAAATCGAACAGGTTGATTCCTGAAATGAGCTCGGACGAGTGATAGAAAAACATGGAGAAAAAGAAACAAGTTCCGGTACGACCTTCCGAACGGCTGAAATTGAAGTATATATTACACGGTTTTTCGGGATTCCGGGGTCCCAGAATAAAATTCTTCGGAAATCACATAGAAAATTCCTCGGGTCAGATAAAACGACCACGCAAAGTTTAAGCACCAACGGAAGACACTTGGGGGTGCCGGTGTGCCACAACCCAGCATTCGCCGAAACTCGGATTATCGTGAAAAATGTGTTAAACTTCGTTATTTGAGGCTGAAATCGAACAGGTTGATTCCTGAAATCGAACAGGTTGATTTCTGAAATCGAACAGGTTGATTCCTGAAATGAGCTCGGACGAGTGATAGAAAAACATGGAGAAAAAGAAACAAGTTCCGGTACGACTTTCCGAACGGCTGAAATTGAAGTGTATATTACACGGTTTTTCGGGATTTCGGGGTCCCAGAATAAAATTCTCCGAAAATCACATAGAAAGTTCCTTGGGTCAAATAAAGCGGTCACGCAAAGTTTGAGCACCAACGGAAGACATTTGGAGGTGCCGGTGTGCCACAAACCAACATTCGCCGAAATTCGGATTATCGTGAAAAATGTGTTAAAGCTCGTTATTTGAGGCTGAAATCGAACAAGTTGATTCCTGAAATCGAACAAGTTGATTCCTGAAATGTGCTCCGACGCGTGATTGAAAAACTGGGAGAAAAAGAAACAGGTTCTGGTACGACCTTCCGAACGGCTGAAATTGAAGTGTATAATACACGGTTTTTCGGGATTCCGGGGTGTAATACTCCGTATTTATAAGTCTTGGGGTACTCTATCGAGTAGGCCTTACTCTGTCGAGTAAGGGTGAGTTGCGTTTTAGAAAAGTTTCTGACCTGTTGGGTACTCGATCGAGTAGCTAGGGTACTCGATCAAGTAAGGGGGTACTCGATCGAGTACCTCGGGTACTCGATCGAGTGTCCGGTTTTACGGGGAGTTTTCTCGGGTTTTGTTAATTATGCGATTAAGGTATATAAGCTTTGTCGTCATTATTCTAAATCAATTTTGCAAAACCTAAATTACTGTTTAAGAGAGAAAGCAAGCAAGTTCTTCATCCTAATCGCATAATTAGCAATCCCCGGAGTTTGGAAGGTCAGTTCTCGTCGTTGGTTATACCGTTGAGTTCCTTGCGTCGAGGGTAAGATCTGTGTACCCTTTTTATTGTCTTTCCTTTATTTTGGTTAAACCCTAATTAAGGGATTTGGGGGTTTTTGTATAGTATATGATTCGGTAGCATTTATATGTCGTATGATAGGAGGAGGTTTCATAGAGGAAGCTTTTTGATTCAGCAGTAGAGACCGTCTGATTGTGTGCTTACCAGGTAGGATTTCCTACTCATTATTAGTCCCATAATGGGATATTGGTTGATGTGTTGTGTTTGGTTGTTTGATATAGTAATTATATTGTGATTGTGATTATGATCGTTGTCTATGGTTCGCGAGGCGTGGCCTCGGCTGAGTGTGGTCACTTGCGAGAGTGGCTTCACGCCCTAGTTTCGCCTTCTGTGGAACCCGCCACAGAAGGGATGTGCACATTAATGGACAGGGTTATCGCTCACTGTGTGGAGCGGGGATTTGGTGGGTACGGTTGCGGTCCCCATCGGGGCGGGTAGGTCCAAAGGGATGATCGATGATTGAGATGATTGGATTTGGCGTATCGTGTGTGTGTGACAGTTAAGCTGTCTGTTTATCTTATTGTTAGTATATATTGAATTGTGTGATTAGTACTGACCCCGGTGTTGTTTTGTAAACCTGCGGTGATTCATTCGGGGATGGTGAGCAGATATTGAGCAGGTATTGAGTTGAGTACTGGGATAGCTGGGATTGTCACGACATGATGATAGGAGTCTTCCGCTGTAGTTTATTAGTTATTTACATTTCAGTTAGAACAGTCAGTTTGAGGACATGTATTACACTTTTGGTTTGGTTTTGAGAATTGTAACTCTTCGCTAAGTATTTATATTTAAACGTTGTCTTCATACCTGAGTGGTCCTGGTAAGGCACTTGGAGTATGGGGGTGTTACAAATGGTATCAGAGCGACGATCCTGAAACCTTTAACCAATGAACCTAATGAACATAGGGAGTCAATTAAAATGAACCCGGGGTAAAAGTTGTTGGAGCTAATGCAAAGGCTTGGGAGACGTCCTAAAGTCGCGAACTTGCCCTACAATTTTGAACCGGTCACATGGGGGGTGTATGTCAAGGTTGTATATGTTGCTTAGTTAGCTTGTGTAAGAATGTGATGAAGTGTGTTAATTGTTGGATGTTTGAAGTAGAAGTTGAGAACGTGAAAGAAAGATTAATGATATATGTAGACTCGTTGTTGGAGTGATAACATGTTGGATGTTTATAAGGTGGCATTTAATAGCATGATATAATGATCTCGTAGATCGTACGAAAGGATGCGTAGCATTATATGCTTAGTTATGATATAATATGTGGTTTTTATAAAGTTTTTAGCATGTTAGCATATGATATAGCATGCGGGTAGCGTTTATGAGTTAGCATGACTCGATCGTGTGGGGCTGACTCGATCGGGTGGGTTTTTGACGATTTTGAGTCCAGAATCGTGTTTTTGGGTACTCGATCGAGTAACTAGGGGTACTCGATCGAGTAGGGGGTCACTCGATCTAGCTACTCGGTCGAGTATGTTAGAGATCAGAATGTCTGCTTGGGGTCTGATGTTTGGGTACTCGATCGAGTATGTTGGGCACTCGATCGAGTAGCCCTTTACTCGATCGAGTGTGTTTGGGAACTCGATCGAGTAGGTTCTGGGCAGCGTGTTTTCGTGTTTTGAGGTTTAGTACGTGTGTTTATGTCTACCCTTTCTTATATATAGTTTCAAGATGCCGCCAAGATGATCGCTTTGTATGCGAGAGAGCCGAGCTCATGAACATAGATGACATCGTTAAGATGTTGGAGCATCAGGATGCTCTCACTGAGGCTTTAAAGACTGTGGGGAAAGATAAGGATAAGGATAAGGAGAAGGAGGTTGATCATTCTAAAATCAGCCTCTATATAGCGAGGTTTAACCCGAAAGAGTATAAGGGAGTTGGGGAGCCTAACCTTCTCGATAGTTGGCTTAGAGAGATGGAGAACATATTAGATTTGGTTCACCGTCCCGATGAGATGAGAGTGGAACAGCCGCGTTCTATCCGAGGGAGGCAACGGTGGCAAGTGGTGGGATACAAGGAAAGTAAGTGATAAGGAGATATATACAAACCAAGGCTTACCTGCTATACCTTGGGAGGAGTTTCGTAGGGCTGTGAGAAAGGAGTTTGTACCGGAGCATGTGAGGAGTAAGTTGAGAGAAGAGTTTGACAGTTTTAAGATGACCGCTGAGATGTCTGTGGCCGAGTACTACAGGCAGTTCAATGATAAGTCTAGGTATGCTGAGAATATGGGTTTAAGTGAAGAGAATTTGGCACTGAGGTTTGAGAGAGGGTTGACCCCTAAGATTATGGATAAGTTACCCGTGGGAGTCCTTACTGATGTTAAGGAAGCTTATGGGAGGGCTGGGAGAGCTGAGAGGTTGGTAGAAATGGCTCAGGAGAGGTCAGGTGGTGAGAAGAGGAAGTCTGAGAGCGAGGGTGGTGGCCAATCTATTCACAAGAAAGGCAACCACAATCAGTCTAAGGGGTTTTCTTCTGGGTCAGGGTTCAGTGCTGGGGCTTCCTTTGGGCGTGGCCGTGGAAGTGTTAGTGGTAGTTGGGGTGTGATCTGCTATAGCTGTGGTGGTGTGGGCCACAAGAGGCATGAGTGCACAAGTGCACCGGATCTTTCCGGAGACTGCGCGCAGCTATGCGAGCAACAGACCGGCCGGATTATGGCCAAACCGGGAAGTCGAGTTACCGAGTGGAGGCAACCACAACGGCGGTAATTCTTATCAGAAACCACCGACAAACAACAACAACAATCAAGGGTCGGGTGCTAAGCCGACCACCTCGGCCAAGATCGTCCCAGGAGGTGGACAAGAAGACCAGTGGAAAGTTATTCATGATGGAGAAGAAAGCAGCTGAGGAGGATGCTCAGGTTATCACCGGTACTTTTCTTGTTAATGGTGTTCATACCTTTGTTTTGTTTGATTAGGGGGCTTCTCAGTCGTTTGTATCTTCGAGTCATGTTAACCGGTTGGGTTTGAGGGTATATGAGTCTGTTAGTGAGCAAGTTTTTATACCTTCGGGTGAGTCTGTATCTTGTGGGAGGTTGTTTAGAGATGTATCTATGATAGTTGGGCAAGTTGATCTACCTGTAGACTTGCTAGAGTTTCCTTTTGACGGTTTTGAGATGATAGTCGCGATGGATTGGTTAGGAAAGTATAATGCTAAGATAGACTGTCATCAAAAGAAAGTGTCTTTAAGAGGCCCTAAGGGCGTTAGTGTGTCTTACCGTGGGTTCCTAGTCAAACCCAAAGTTAAGTTGATTGCAGCTGTTACTTTGAAGTCTTATCTGAGGAAGGGATGTCCTTTGATCTTGTGCCATGTGAGAGATGACCGGATAGAGAGTCCGGCAGTGGATGAGATACCAGTGGTGGGAGAGTTTGCCGATGTTTTTCCAGAGGAGATTCCGGGGTTGCCGCCGGGAAGAGAGATAGATTTCACAGTAGAGTTAAAACCAGGGACGAGGCCAATCTCTAAGGCACCTTACCGCATGGGTCCTAAGGAGATGGAGGAGCTTAGAAAGCAGTTGGATGATCTGATAGAGAAGGGATACATTAGACCTAGTGTATCGCCGTGGGGAGCACCATTTCTTTTTGTAAAGAAGAAAGATGGGAGTTTGAGGTTGTGCATAGATTACAGGGAGCTGAACCGAGTGGTGGTGAAGAACAAGTATCCTTTGCCAAGGATAGATGACCTGTTTGATCAGTTGAGTGGTGCATCAGTCTTTTCTAAGATTGATTTGAGGTCGGGGTACCATCAGGTGAAGATTAGAGAGGTGGACATACCAAAGACGGCTTTCACGTCAAAGTATGGTCATTATGAGTATGTGGTGATGCCGTTTGGGTTGTCTAATGTACCGGCAGTGTTTATGGATTTGATGAATAGGATCTTTAGACCGTTTTTGGATAAGTTTGTAGTGGTGTTTATCGACGATATCTTAGTCTATTCTAAGACTAAGGAGGAACATGAGGAGCATCTGAGGATTGTGTTGCAAACTTTGAGGGACCATGAGTTGTATGTTAAGCTATCCAAGTGTGAGTTCTCGTTAGAGAAAGTTGCTTTTCTGGGGCATGTGATCTCTAAAGATGGGGTAGCTGTGGATCCGGCGAAGATTGAGGCAACAAAGTGGGAAGCACCAAGAATGTTGCTTTGGTTAGGAGTTTCTTGGGTTTAGCTGGATACTACAGACGGTTCGTGAAAGATTTTTCCAAGATAGCTAGACCTATGACAGCGTTGATGAGGAAAGAGAACAGGTTTCGTTGGGATGAGAGTTGTGAGACGGCGTTCCAAACATTAAAGGAGCGTTTGACCACAAATGTCTTAGCATTGCTGAAGGGACCGAGAACTTTGAGGTTTATACAGATGCCTCAAAGAATGGGTTGGGATGTGTGTTAATGCAGAACGGTAAAGTGATTGCCTATGCTTCTAGGCAATTGAAGCCTTATGAGGAGAACTACCCTACTCATGATCTGGAGTTGGGTGCGGTGGTGTTTGCTCTCCAGATTTGGAGACATTACCTTTATGGAGCAATCTTTAAGGTATTTTCTGATCACAAGAGTCTCAAGTACATCTTCACTCAAAAGGAGTTGAACATGAGACAGAGGAGGTGGATGGAGCTGACTGGCGATTATGACATGGATATTATCTACCATGAAGGGAAAGCCAATGTCGTTGCATATGCTTTGAGTAGGAAGAGTGTACACTCCCTGTGTACAGCTCTATCTTTGATGAGGTTGAGAGATGAGGTGGGGAAGTTTGGGATACATATGATTCAGAGAGGAGATGTTGTGGGAGATTTGACAAGCGGCTTTGATCTTTATGATGATATTCGAGGTAAACAAGCTTTGGATCCTAAGATGGTTGAGTGGAGAGCTGGAGTAGAGAAAGGGACAGTGTACCGATTTTCTGTTCACACAGATGGTAGTTTGAGGTTTGATGGTAGGTGGTGTGTCCCTAATGATGAGGAGCTGAAAAAGACAATCATGACAGAGGCACATTGTACACCATATTCAAGACATCCAAAGGAGACAAGCTATACAAGGATTTGAAGAACACGTTTTGGTGGCCTGGGATGAAGAAGGAAACAGCTGAGTTTGTGGCCCGTTGTTTGACATGCCAGAGAGTTAAAGGGGAACAGCGACGACCACAAGGTAAGATTCAGTCTTTGGAGGTACCTGAGTGGAAGTGGGAATCCATTTCTATGGATTTTATCGTGGGTTTACCAAAGAGTCAACAGGGTAATAACATGATATGGGTGATAGTGGATCGACTGACCAAGTCAGCTCACTTTGTTCCAATAAAAGATACATGGACTAAAGCACAATTGGCTATGGCTTATCGAAAGAATGTGCTTAAGTTACATGGAGTCCCTAAGGACATAGTGTCTGACAGAGATGCGAGGTTTATATCACGGTTCTGGAAAGAGTTGCAGGAATCGTTGGGAACAACTTTGAAGATGAGTACAACATTTCATCCTGCGACAGACGGACAGACTGAGAGAACAATCAAGACTCTTGAGGATATGTTGCGAGCTTGTGTGATGGACTTTGGTGGTAGCTGGGAACAGAGGTTGGACTTGATAGAATTTTCTTATAATAACAGCTATCACACTAGTATTGGTATGGCACCGTTTGAGGCTTTATATGGGAGGAGATGTAGGAGTCCAATCTGTTGGGACGATAGTGCTGAGGTAGTGGTTTTAGGACTAGAGATGGTGCATGAGATGGTGGAACAGATTAAGATGATCAGGGAACGGATGAGGGTAGCTCAGGATAGGCAAAAGAGTTATGCAGATCTACATCGCAGGGACATAGAGTTTCAAGTGAGGGACAAAGTTCTTTTGAAAGTGTCTCCTATGCGTGAGTTTATGAGATTTGGGAAAAAAGTCAAGTTAAGTCAGAAGTTTATCGGGCCTTATGAGATCTTAGAGCGAGTTGGGGAAGTTGCATATCGTCTGGCTTTACCAGCTGCGTTAGAGAGAGTGCATAATGTGTTTCATGTATCGCAGCTGCGAAAGTATGTGAGTGATCCGTCACATGTGTTAGAGGCAGAGAACTTAGAGCTAGATGAGTCCTTATCATATCTTGAGGTGCCTAAGCAGATTCTTGACCGAAAGGTTAGAAAGACTAGGAGTGGTGAGACAGTTCTGCTCAAGATCCTTTGGTTTAAGCACGAGACCGAGGAAGCTACATGGGAGCCAGAGGAGGCTATGAAAGAGCGTTACCCTTTCCTTTTTGATCAGGTATGTATGGTTACGGGGACGTAACCTTGTTTCTTTTAGGAGGGTAGGAGATGATCGCGAACAGTTTTTAAGAGTTTCATACCCTTTTTGTATGTTGTGTCGGTATGTGTGTCGGGATGAGTTGGGTTAGTAACACGTTTTATGTTGAATTTTGTTTTGGTTGTTGAGTCGGGAATGTATGGGAGTACCTTTGTTTAGTAGTGGTTTGAACTTCGGGGACGAAGTTCCTTTTAAGGAGGGAAGACTGTAATACTCCGTATTTATAAGTCTTGGGGTACTCTATCGAGTAGGCCTTACTCTGTCGAGTAAGGGTGAGTTGCGTTTTAGAAAAGTTTCTGACCTGTTGGGTACTCGATCGAGTAGCTAGGGTACTCGATCAAATGTATTGGTACTCGATCGAGTACCTTGGGTACTCGATCGAGTGTCCGGTTTTACGGGGAGTTTTCTCAGGTTTTGTTAATTATGCGATTAAGGTATATAAGCTTTGTCGTCATTATTCTAAATCACTTTTGCAAAACCTAAATTATTGTTTAAGAGAGAAAGCAAGCAAGTTCTTGATCCTAATAGCATAATTAGCAATCCCCGGAGTTTGGAAGGTCAGTTCTCGTCGTTGGTTATACCGTTGAGTTCCTTGCGTCGAGGGTAAGATCTGTGTACCCTTTTTATTGTCTTTCCTTTGTTTTGGTTAAACCCTAATTAAGGGATTTGGGGGTTTTTTTATAGTATATGATTCGGTAGCATTTATATGTCGTATGATAGGAGGAGGTTTCATAGAGGAAGCTTTTTAATTCAAAGAAG
Source organism: Silene latifolia (assembly GCF_048544455.1). Taxonomy (NCBI): domain Eukaryota; kingdom Viridiplantae; phylum Streptophyta; class Magnoliopsida; order Caryophyllales; family Caryophyllaceae; genus Silene; species Silene latifolia. The sequence goes on along the minus strand of NW_027413142.1, from coordinate 176,538 downwards.
AGAGACCGTCGATTGTGTGCTTACTGCAGGATTTCCTACTCAGTATTAGTCCCATAATGGGATATTGGTTGATGTGTTGTGTTTGGTTGTTTGATATAGTAATTGTATTGTGATTGTGATTATGATCGTTGTCTATGGTTCGCGAGGCGTGGCCTCGGGGAGTGAGGTCACTTGCTGAGTGGCTTCACGCCCTTGTTTCGCTTTCTTCGGAACCCGCCACGAAGGGATGTGCACATTAATGGACAGGGTTATCGCTCACTTGTGTGGAGCGGGATTTGTGGGGTACGGTTGCGGTCCCCCACGCGTAGTGGGTCCAAAGGGACATCAAAGATTGAGATGATTGGATTTGGCGTGATCGTGTGTGTGTGACAGATTAAGTCATCTGCTTATCTTATTGTTAGTATATATTGAATTGTGTGATTAGTACTCGACCGGTGTTGTTTTTTTGTAAACCTGCGGTGATCCATTCGGGATGGTGAGCAGATATTTAGCAGTATTGAGTTGAGTACTGGGATAGCTGGGATTGCCACGACATGATGATATGAGTCTTCCGCTGTAGTTTATTAGTTATTTACATTTCAGTTAGAACAGTCAGTTTGAAGACATGTATTACACTTTTAGTTTGGTTTTGAGAATTTTAACTCTTCGCTAAGTATTTATATTTAAACGTTGTTTCTTCATTGTTTATTTGATTATCATTGCCTCGGGTAACCGAGATGGTAATGTCTTCATACCTGAGTGGTCCTGGTAAGGCACTTGGAGTATGGGGGTGTTACACGGGGTCCCGGAATAAAATTCTCCGGAAATCACATAGAAAGTTCCTCGGGTCAGATAAAGCGATCACGCAAAGTTTGAGCACCAACGGAAGACATTTGGGGTGCCGTGTGCCACAAACCAAAGATTCGCGAAACTCGGATTATCGTGAAAAATGTGTTAAAGCTCGTTATTTGAGGCTGAAATCGAACAGGTTGATTCCTGAAATCAAACAAGCTGATTCTTGAAATGAGCTCGGACACGTGATTGAAAAACAGGGAGAAAAAGAAACAGGTTCCGTTACAACCTTCCGAACGGCTGAAATTGAAGTGTATAATACACGGTTTTTCGGGATTCCGGGGTACCGGAATAAAATTCTCCGGTAATCACATAGAAAGTTCCTCGAGTCAGATAAAGCGGCCACGCAAAGCTTGAGCATTAGCGGAAGATATTTGGGGGTGCCAATGTGCCACAAACCAGCATTTACCGAAACTCGGATTATCGTGAAAAATGTGTTAAAGCTCGTTATTTGAGGCTAAAATTGAACAGGTTGATTCCTGAAATCGAAGAGACTGATTCCTGAAATGTGCTCGGACGCGTGATTGAAAAATAAGGAGAAAAAGAAACAGGTTCCGGTACGATCTTTCCGAACGGCTGAAATTGAAGTGTATAATACACGGTTTTTCGGGATCCCGGGGTCCTAGAATAAAATTTTCCGGAAATCACATAGAAAGTTCCTCGGGTCATATAAAGTGGCCACGCAAAGTTTGAGCACCAACGGAAGACACTTGGGGGTGCCGGTGTGCCACAAACCAGCATTCGCCGAAACTCGGATTATCGTGAAAAATGTGTTAAACTTCGTTATTTGAGGCTGAAATCGAAGAGGTTGATTCCTGAAATCGAACAGGTTGATTTCTGAAATCGAATAGATTGATTCCTGAAATGAGCTCGGACGAGTGATAGAAAAACATGGAGAAAAAGAAACAAGTTCCGGTACGACTTTCCGAACGGCTGAAATTGAAGTGTATATTACACGGTTTTTCTGGATTCTGGGGTCCCAGAATAAAATTCTTCGGAAATCACATAGAAAATTCCTCGGGTCAGATAAAACGACCACGCAAAGTTTGAGCACCAACGGATGACATTTGGGGGTGCCGGTGTGCCACAAACCAAAGATTCGCCAAACTCCTGATTATCGTGAAAAATGTGTTAAAGCTCGTTATTTGAGGCTGAAATCGAACAGGTTGATTCCTGAAATCAAACAAGCTGATTCTTGAAATGAGCTCGGACACGTGATTGAAAAACAGGGAGAAAAAGAAACAGGTTCCGTTACAACCTTCCGAACGGCTGAAATTGAAGTGTATAATACACGGTTTTTCGGGATTCCGGGGTACCGGAATAAAATTCTCCGGTAATCACATAGAAAGTTCCTCGAGTCAGATAAAGCGGCCACGCAAAGCTTGAGCATTAACGGAAGATATTTGGGGTGCCAATGTGCCACAAACCAGCATTTACCGAAACTCGGATTATCGTGAAAAATGTGTTAAAGCTCGTTATTTGAGGCTGAAATTGAACAGGTTGATTCCTGAAATCGAAGAGACTGATTCCTGAAATGTGCTCGGACGCGTGAATGAAAAATAGGAAGAAAAAGAAACAGGTTCCGGTACGACCTTCCGAACGGCTGAAATTGAAGTGTATAATACACGGTTTTTCGGAATTCCGGGGTCCTAGAATAAAATTCTCCGGAAATCATGTAGAAAGTTCCTCGGGTCAGATAAAGTGGTCACGCAAAGTTTGAGCACCAACGGAAGACACTTGGGGGTGCTGGTGTGCCACAAACCAGCATTCGCCGAAACTCGGTTATCGTGAAAAATGGGTTAAACTTCGTTATTTGAGGCTGAAATCGAACAGGTTGATTCCTGAAATCGAACAGGTTGATTTCTGAAATCGAACAGGTTGATTTCTAAAATGAGCTCGGACGAGTGATAGAAAAACATGGAGAAAAAGAAACAAGTTCCGATACGACCTTCCGAACGGCTGAAATTGAAGTGTATATTACACGGTTTTTCGGATTCCGGTGTCCCAGAATAAAATTCTTCGGAAATCACATAGAAAATTCCTCGGGTCAAATAAAGCGGCCACGCAAAGTTTGAGCACCAACGGAAGACACTTGGAGTGCCGGTGTGCCACAAACCAGCATTCGCCGAAACTCGGATTATCGTGAAAAATGTGTTAAATTTCGTTATTTTAGGCTGAAATCGAACAGGTTTATTCCTTAAATCGAACAGGTTGATTCCTGAAATGAGCTCGGACGAGTGATAGAAAATAATGGAGAAGAAGAAACAAGTTCCGGTACGACCTTTCGAACGGCTGAAATTGAAGTGTATATTACACGGTTTTTCTGGATTCCGGGGTCCCAGAATAAAATTCTCCGGAAATCACATAGAAAGTTCCTCGGGTCAGATAAAGTGGCCACGCAAAGTTTGAGCACCAACGGAAGACACTTGGGGGTGCCGGTGTGCCACAAACCAGCATTCGCCGAAACTCGGATTATGATGAAAAATGTGTTAAATTTCGTTATTTGAGGCTGAAATCGAACAGGTTGATTCCTGAAATCGAACAGGTTGATTTCTGAAATCGAACAGATTGATTCCTGAAATGAGCGCGGACGAGTGATAGAAAAACATGGAGAAAAAGAAACAAGTTCCGGTACGACTTTCCGAACGGCTGAAATTGAAGTGTATATTACACGGTTTTTCGGGATTCCGGGGTCCCAGAATAAAATTCTCCGGAAATCACATAGAAAGTTCCTCGGGTCAAATAAAGCGGCCACGCAAAGTTTGAGCACCAACGGAAGACATTTGGAGGTGTTGGTGTGCCACAAACCAACATTCGCCGAAATTCGGATTATCGTGAAAAATGTGTTAAATCTCGTTATTTGAGGCTGAAATCGAACAGGTTGATTCCTAAAATGAGCTCGGACGCGTGATTGAAAAACAGGGCGAAAACGAAACAGGTTCCGGTATGACCTTCCGAACGGCTGAAATTGAAGTGTATAATACACGGTTTTTCGGGATTCCGTGGTCCCGGAATAAAATTCTCCAGAAATCACATAGAATGTAGCTCGGGTCAGATAAATCGGCCACGCAAAGTTTGAGCACCAACGGAAGACATTTGGGGGTGCCGGTGTGCCATAAACCAGCATTCGCCGAAACTCGGATTATCGTGAAAAATGTGTTAAACCTCGTTATTTGAGGCTGAAATCGAACAGGTTGATTACTGAAATCGAACATGTTGATTCTTGAAATGAGCTTGGACGCGTGATTGAAAAATAGGGAGAAAAAGAAACAGGTTCCGGTACGACCTTTCGAACGGCTAAAATTGTAGTGTATAAATACACGGTTTTTCGGGATTCCGAGGTCCCGGAATAAAATTCTCCGGAATTCACATAGAAAGTTCCTCGTGTCAGATAAATCGGCCACGCAAAGTTTGAGCACCAACGGAAGACATTTGGGGGTGCCGGTGTGCCACAAACCACCATTCGCCGAAACTCGGATTATCGTGAAAAATGTGTTAAAGCTCGTTATTTGTGGCTGAAATCGAACATGTCGATTCCTGAAATCGAACAGGCTGATTCCTGAAATGAGCTCGGACGCGTGATTGAAAAACACGGCGAAAAAGAAACAGGTTCCGGTACGACCTTCCGAGCGGCTGAAATAGAAGTGTATAATACACGGTTTTTCGGGATTCCGGGGTCCCGGAATAAAATTCTCCGGAAATCACATAGAAATTTCCTTGTGTCTGATAAAGCGGCCACGTAAAGTTTGAGCACCAACGATAGACATTTGGGGGTGCCGGTGTGCCAAAAACCAGCATTCGCCGAAACTCGGATTATCGTGAAAAATGAGTTAAAACTCGTTATTTGAGGCTGAAATCGAACAGGTTGATTCCTAAAATGAGCTCGGACGCGTGATTGAAAAATAGGGCGAAAACAAAACAGGTACCGGTACGACCTTCCGAACGGCTGAAATTGAAGTGTATAATACACGGTTTTTCGGGATTCCGAGGTCCCGGAATAAAATTCTCCCGAAATCACATAGAAAGTTCCTTGGGTCAGATAAAGCGGCCACGCAAAGTTTGAGCACCAACGGAAGATATTTGGGGGTGCCGGTGTGCCACAAACCAGTATTCGCTTAAACTCGAATTATCGTGAAAGATGTGTTAAAGCTCGTTATTTGAGGCTGAAATCGAACAGGTTGATTCCTGAAATCGAACGGGCTGATTCCTGAAATGAGCTCGGACGCGTGATTGAAAAACAGGGAGAAAAAGAAACAGGTTTTGGTACGACCATCCGAACGGCTGAAATTGAAGTGTATAATACACGGTTTTTCGGGATTCAAGGGTCCCGGAAGAAAATTCTCCGGAAATCATATATAAAAGTTCCTCGGGTCAGATAAAGCGGCAACGCAAAGTTTGAGAACCAACGGAAGACATTTGGGGGTGCCGGTGTGCCACAAACCAGTATTCGTCGAAACTCAGATTTCGTGAAAAATGTGTTAAAGCTCATTATTTGAGGCAGAAGTCGAACAGATTGATTTCTGAAATGATCTCGGACGCGTGTTTGAAAAACAGGGAGAAAAAAAAAACAGGTTTCGGTACGACATTCCGAACGGCTGAAATTGAAGTGTATAATACACGGTTTTTCTGGATTCCGAGGACCCGGAATAAATTTTTCCGGAAATCACATAAAAAGTTCTTCGGGTCAAATAAAGCGGCCACGCAAAGTTTGAGCACCAACGGAAGACATTTGGGTGTGCCGGTGTGCCACAAACCAGCATTCGCCGAAACTCGGATTATCGTGAAAAATGTGTTAAAGCTCATTATTTGAGACTGAAATCGAACAGGTTGATTCCTGAAATCGAACAGCCTAATTGTTGAAATGAGCTCGGACGCGTGATTAAAAAACAGGGAGAAAAAGAAAGAGGTTCCGTTACGACCTTTCGAACGACTGAAATTGAAGTGTATAATACACGGTTTTTCGGGATTCCGGGGTCCCGAAATAAAATTCTCCGGAAATCACATAAAAAGTTCCTCGGGTCAGATAAAGCGATCACGCAAAGTTTGAGCACTAACGGAAGACATTTGGGAGTGCCGGTGTGCCACAAACCAGCATTCGCCGAAACTCGGATTATCGTGAAAAATGTGTTAAAACTCGTTATTTGAGGGTGAAATCGAACAGGTTGATTCCTAAAATGAGCTCGAGCGCGTGATTGAAAAACAGGGCGAAAACGAAACAGGTTCCGGTATGACCTTCCGAACGGCTGAAATTGAAATGTATAATACACGGTTTTTCGGGGTTCCGGAGTCCCGGAATAAAATTCTCTGGAAATCACATTGAAAGTTCCTCGGGTCAGATAAAGCGGCCACGCAAAGTTTGAGCACCAACGGAAGATATTTGGGCGTGCCGGTGTGCCACAAACCACCATTCGCCGAAACTCTGATTATCGTGAAAAATGTGTTAAAACTCGTTATTTGTGGCTGAAATCGAACATGCCGATTCCTGAAATCGAACAGGCTGATTCCTGATATGAGCTCGGATGCGTGATTGAAAAACACAGCGAAAAAGAAACAGGTTCCGGTACGACCTTCCGAGCGGCTGAAATTGAAGTGTATAATACACGGTTTTTCGGGATTCCGGGGTCCCGGAATAAAATTCTCCGGAAATCACATAGAAATTTCCTCGTGTCAGATAAAGCGACCACGTAAAGTTTGAGCACCAACGATAGACATTTGGGGGTGCCGGTGTGCCAAAAACCAGCATTCACCGAAACTCGGATTATCGTGAAAAATGTGTTAAAACTCGTTATTTGAGGCTGAAATTGAACGGGTTGATTCAGAAAATCAAACAGGTTGATTCATGAAATGAGCTGGGACGCGTGATTGAAAAACAGAGAGAAAAAGAAACATGTTCCGTTACGACCTTCCGAACGGCTGAAATTGAAGTGTATAATACACCGATTTTTCGGGATTCCGGAATCCCGGAATAAAATTCTCCGAAAATCACATAGATAGTTCCTCGGGTCAGATAAAGCGATCACGCAAAGTTTGACCACCAACGGAAGACATTTGGGGGTGTCGGTGTGCCACAAACCAGTATTCGTTTAAACTCGAATTATCGTGAAAAATGTGTTAAAACTCGTTATTTTAGGCTGAAATCGAACAGGTTGATTCCTAAAATGAGCTCGGACGCGTGATTGAAAAACAGCGCGAAAACGAAACAGGTACCGGTACGATCTTCCGAACGGCTGAAATTGAAGTGTATATACACGGTTTTTCGGGATTCAGAGGTCCCGGAATAAAATTCTCCCGAAATCACATAGAAAGTTCCTCGGGTCAGATAAAGCGGCCACGCAAAGTTTGAGCACCAACGGAAGACATTTGGGGTGCCGGTGTGCCACAAACCAGTATTCGCTTAAACTCGGATTATCGTGAAAAATGTGTTAAAGCTCGTTATTTGAGGCTGAAATCAAACAGGTTGATTCCTGAAATCGAACAGGCTGATTTCTGAAATGAGCTCGGACGCGTGATTGAAAAATAGGGAGAAAAAGAAACAGGTTTTGGTACGACCATCCGAACGGCTGAAATTGAAGTGTATAATACACGGTTTTTCGGGATTCCGGGATCCCGGAATAAAATTATCCGGAAATCATATATAAAAGTTCCTCGGGTCAGATAAAGCGGCAACGCAAAGTTTGAGAACCAACGGAAGACATTTGGGGAATGCTTGGTGTGCCTGAAACCAAAGATTCGTCGAAACTCGGATTTCGTGAAAAATGTGTTAAAGCTCATTATTTGAGGCAGAAGTCGAACAGGTTGATTTCTGAAATGAGCTCGGACGCGTGATTGAAAAACAGGGAGAAAAAGAAACAGGTTTCGGTACGACATTCCGAACGGCTGAAATTGAAGTGTATAATACACGGTTTTTCTGGATTCCGAGGTCCCGGAATAAAATTTACCGGAAATCACATAAAAAGTTCCTTGGGTCAAATAAAGCGGCCACGCAAAGTGTGAGCACCAACGGAAGACATTTGGGGGTGCCGGTGTGCCACAAACCAGCATTCGCCGAAACTCGGATTATCGTGAAAAATGTGTTAAAGCTCATTAATTGAGACTGAAATCGAACAGGTTGATTCCTGAAATCGAACAGCCTGATTCCTGAAATGAGCTCGGACGCGTGATTGAAAAACAGAGAGAAAAAGAAAGAGGTTCCGTTACGACCTTTCGAACGGCTGAAATTAAAGTGTATAATACACGGTTTTTCGGGATTCCGGGGTCCCGAAATAAAATTCTCCGGAAATCACATAGAAAGGTCCTCGGGTCAGATAAAGCGGCTACGCAAAGTTTGAGCACCAACGGAAGACATATGGGGGTGCCGATGTGCCACAAACCAGCATTCGCCGAAACTCGAATTATCGTGAAAAATGAGTTAAAGATCGTTATTTGAGGCTGAAATCCAACAGGTTGATTCCTGAAATCGAACAGGTTGATTCCTGAAATAAGCTCGGTCGCGTGATTGAAAAACAGGGAGAAAAAAAAACAGGTTCCGGTACGACATTCCGAACGGCTGAAATTGAAGTGTATAATACACGGTTTTTCGGGATTCCGGGGTCCCGGAATAAAACTCTCCGGAAATCACATAGAAAGTTTCTCGGGCCAGATAAAGCGGCCACGCAAAATTTGAGCTCCAACGGAAGACATTTGGGGGTGCCGGTGTGCCACAAACCAGCATTCGCCGAAACTCGGATTATCGTGAAAAATGAGTTAAAGCTCGTTATTTGAGGCTGAAATTCAACAGGTTAATTCCTGAAATCGAACAGGTTGATTCCTGAAATGAGCTCGGACGCGTGATTGAAAAACAGGGAGAAAAAGAAACAGGTTCCGGTACGACCTTTCGAACGGCTGAAATTGAAATGTATAAATACACGGTTTTTCGGGATTCCGGAGTCCCGGAATAAAATTCTACGGAAATCACATAGAAAGTTCCTCGGGTCAAATACAGTGGCCACGCAAAGTTTGAGCACCAAAGAAAGACATTTAAAGGTGCTTGATGTGCCTGAACCAAAGATTCGCCAAACTCGAATTATCGTGAAAAATGTTTTAAAACTCGTTATTTGAGGCTGAAATCGAACAGGTTGATTTCTGAAATGAGCTCGGAAGCATGATTGAAAAATCAAGCGAAAAAGAAACACTTCCGATTTACCTTCCGAACATTTGAAATTGAAATGTATAATACACTGTTTTTCGGGATTCCGGGGTCCCGGAATAAAATTCTCAGGAACTCACATATAAAGTTCCTCGGGTCAGATAAAGCGGCCACGCAAAGTTTGAGCACCAACGGAAGACATTTGGAGGTGCCTGTGTGCCACAAACCAGCATTCGCCGAAACTCGGATTATCGTGAAAAATGAGTTAAAGCTCGTTATTTGAGGCTTAAATCCAACAGGTTGATTCCTGAAATCGAACAGGTTGATTCCTGAAATGAGCCCGGACGCGTGATTGAGAAACAGGGGGAAAATAAAACAGGTTCCGGTACGACCTTCTGAACGGCTGAAATTGAAATGTATATATAATACACGGTTTTTCGGGATTCCGGGGTTCCAGAATAAAATTCTCCGGAAATTACATAGAAAGTTCCTCGGGTCAGATAAAGCGGCCACGCAATGTTTGAGCACCAATGAAAGACATTTGGGGGTGCCGGTGTGCCACAAACCAGTATTCGCCGAAACTCGGATTATCGTGAAAAATGTGTTAAAGCACGTTATTTAAGGCTGAAATCGAACAGGTTATTCCTAAAATCGAAAAGGTTGATTCTTGAAATGAGCTCAGACGCATGACTTAAAAAAAGGGAAAAAAAGAAACAGGTTTCTGTACGACCTTTCGAACGGCTGAAATAGAAGTGTATAATACACGGTTTTTCGGGGTTCCGGGGTCCCGGAATAAAATTCTCCGGAAATCACATTGAAAGTTCATCGGGTCAGATAAAGCGGCCACGCAAAGTTTGAGCACCAACGGAAGATATTTGGGCGTGCCGGTGTGCCACAAACCACCATTCGCCGAAACTCGGATTATCGTGAAAAATGAGTTAAAGCTCGTTATTTGAGGCTGAAATCCAACAGGTTGATTCCTGAAATCGAACAGGTTGATTCCTGAAATGAGCTCGGATGCGTGATTGAAAAACAGGGAGAAAAAGAAATAGGTTCCGGTACGACCTTCCGAACGGCTGAAATTGAAATGTATATATAATATACGGTTTTTCGAGATTCCGGGGTCCCGGAATAAAATTCTCTGGAAATTACATAGAAAGTTCCTCGGGTCAGATAAAGCGGCCACGCAAAGTTTGAGCACCAACGGAAGACATTTGGGGGTGCCGGTGTGCCACAAACTAGCATTCGCCGAAACTCGGATTATCGTGAAAAATGTGGTAAAGCTCGTTATTTGAGGCTGAAATCGAACAAGTTGATTCCTAAAATGAGCTCGAACGCGTGATTGAAAAACAGGGCGAAAAAGAAACAGGTTCCGATACGACCTTTAGAACGGCTGAAATTGAAGTGATATACGGTTTTTCGGGATTCCGGGGACCCGGAATAAAATTCTCCGGAAATCACATAGAAAGTTCCTCGGGTCAGATAAAGCGGCCACGCAAAGTTTGAGCACCAACGGAAGACATTTGGGGGTGCCGGTGTGCCACAAACCAGCATTCGCCGAAACTCGGATTATCGTGAAAAATGAATTAAAGCTCGTTATTTAAGGCTGAAATCGAAAAGGTTGATTCTTGAAATGAGCTCGGACGCGTGATTGAAAAACATGGAGAAAAAAGAAACAGTTTCCTAATTTACCTTTCGAACGGCTGAAATTGAAATGTATAAATACACGGTTTCTCCGGAAATCACATAGAAAGTTCCTCGGGTCAGATACAGTGGCCACGCAAAGTTTGAGCACCAACGAAAGACATTTAAAGGTGCCGATGTGCCACAAACCAGCATTCGCCGAAACTCGAATTATCGTGAAAAATGTTTTAAAACTCGTTATTTGAGGCTGAAATCCAACAGGTTAATTCCTGAAATCGAACAGGTTGATTCCTGAAATGAGCTCGGACGCGTGATTGAAAAACAGGGAGAAAAAGAAACAGTTTCCTGATGACGACCTTTCGAACGGCTGAAATTGAAATGTATAATACACGGTTTTTCGGGATTCCGGAGTCCCGGAATAAAATTCTCCGGAAATCACATAGAAAGTTCCTCGGGTCAAATAAAGTGGCCACGCAAAGTTTGAGCACCAAAGAAAGACATTTAAAGGTGCCGATGTGCCACAAACCAGCATTCGCCGAAACTCGAATTATCGTGAAAAATGTTTTAAAACTCGTTATTTGAGGCTGAAATCGAACAGGTTGATTCCTAAAATGAGCTCAGATGGGTGATCGAAAAACAGGGCGAAAAAGAAACAGGGTCCGGTACAACCTTCCGAACGGCTGAAATTGAAATGTATAATACACGATTTTTCGGGATTCCGGAGTCCCGGAATAAAACTCTCCGGAACTCACATAGAAAGTTCCTCGGGTCAGATAAAGCCGCCACGCAAAGTTTTAGCACCAACGGAAGACATGTGGGGGTACCGGCGTACCACAAACCAGCATTCGCCGAAACTCGGATTATCGTGAAAAATGAGTTAAAGTTCGTTATTTGAGGCTGAAATCCAACAGGTTGATTCCTGAAATCGAACAGGTTGATTCCTGAAATGAGCTCGGACGCGTGATTGAAAAATAGGGATAAAAACAATCAGGTTCCGGTACGACCTTCCGAACGGCTGAAATTGAAATGTAAATATAATACACGGTTTTTCGGGATTCCGGGGTCCCGGAATAAAATTCTCCGGAAACTACATAGAAAGTTTTTCGGGTCAGATAAAGCGGTCACGCAAAGTTTGAGCACCAACGGAAGACATTTGGGGGTACCGGTGTGCCACAAACCAGCATTCGCCGAAACTCGGATTATCGTGAAAAATGTGTTAAAACTCGTTATTTGAGGCTGAAATCGAACAGGTTGATTCCTGAAATGAGCTCGGAAGCGTGATTGAAAAACAGGGCGAAAAGAAAAATGACTTCCTATTTACCTTCCGAATCTATTTGAAATTGAAATGTATAATACATCAAGTTTTTGGGATTCCGGGTCCCTTAATAAAATTCTCGGAACTCACATATAAAGTTCCTCGGGTCAGATAAAGCGGCCACGCAAAGTTTGAGCACCAACGGAAGACATTTGGAGGTGCCTGTGTGCCACAAACCAGCATTCGCCGAAACTCGGATTATCGTGAAAAATGAATTAAAGCTCGTTATTTAAGGCTGAAATCGAAAAGTTTGATTCTTGAAATGAGCTCGGACGCGTGATTGAAAAACAGGGAGAAAAAGAAACAGGTTGCGGTACGACCTTTCGAACGGCTGAAATTGAAATGTATAAATACACGGTTTTTCGGGATTCCGAGTCCCTAATAAAATTCTCCGAAATCACATAGAAAGTTCCTCGGGTCGATATCGGTGGCCACGCAAAGTTTGAGCACCAACGAAAGACATTTAAAGGTGCCGATGTGCCCAAACCAAAGATTCGCGAAACTCGAATTATCGTGAAAAATGTTTTAAAACTCGTTATTTGAGGCTGAAATCGAACAGGTTGATTCCTAAAATGAGCTCGGACGGGTGATTGAAAAACAGGGCGAAAAAGAAACAGGTTCCGATACGACCTTCCGAACGGCTGAAATTGAAATGTATAATACACGGTTTTTCGGGATTCCGGAGTCCCGGAATAAAACTCTCCGGAAATCACATAGAAAGTTTCTCGGGTCAGATAAAGCGGCCACGCAAAGTTTGAGCACCAACGGAAGACATTTGGGGGTGCCGGTGTGCCACAAACCAGCATTCGCCGAAACTCGGATTATCGTGAAAAATGAGTTAAAGCTCGTTATTTGAGGCTGAAATCCAACAGGTTGATTCCTGAAATCGAACAGGTTGATTCCTGAAATGAGCTCGGACGCGTGATTGAAAAATAGGGATAAAAATAATCAGGTTCCGGTACGACCTTCCGAACGGCTGAAATTGAAATGTAAATATAATACACGGTTTTTCGGGATTCCGGGGTCCCGGAATAAAATTCTCCGGAAATTACATAGAAAGTTTTTCGGGTCAGATAAAGCGATCACGCAAAGTTTGAGCACCAACGGAAGACATTTGGGGGTACCGGTGTGCCACAAACCAGCATTCGCCGAAACTCGGATTATCGTGAAAAATGTGTTAAAACTCGTTATTTGAGGCTGAAATCGAACAGGTTGATTCCTGAAATGAGCTCGGAAGCGTGATTGAAAAACAGGGCGAAAAAAAAGAAATTGACTTCCGTACGACCTTCCGAACCGCTGAAATTGAAATGTATAATACACTGTTTTTCGGGATTCCGGGGTCCCGGAATAAAATTCTCAGGAACTTACATATAAAGTTCCTCGGGTCAGATAAAGCGGCCATGCAAAGTTTGAGCACCAACGGAAGACATTTGGAGGTGCCTGTGTGCCACAAACCAGCATTCGCCGAAACTCGGATTATCGTGAAAAATGAGTTAAAGCTCGTTATTTGAGGCTGAAATCCAACAGGTTGATTCCTGAAATGAGCCCGGACGCGTGATTGAGAAACAGGGGGAAAATAAAACAGGTTCCGGTACGACCTTCTGAACGGCTGAAATTGAAATATATATATAATACACGGTTTTTCGGGATTCCGGGGTTCCAGAATAAAATTCTCCGGAAATTACATAGAAAGTTCCTCGGGTCAGATAAAGCGGCCACGCAATGTTTGAGCACCAATGAAAGACATTTGGGGGTGCCGGTGTGCCACAAACCAGCATTCGCCGAAACTCGGATTATCGTGAAAAATGTGTTAAAGCACGTTATTTAAGGCTGAAATCGAACAGGTTATTCCTGAAATCGAAAAGGTTGATTCTTGAAATGAGCTAAGACGCATGACTTAAAAAAAGGGAAAAAAGAAACAGTTCTGTCGACCTTTCGAACTATTTGAAATAGAAGTGTATAATACACGTTTTTCTGGTTCCGGTCCCTAATAAAATTCTCCGGAAATCACATTGAAAGTTCATCGGGTCAGATAAAGCGGCCACGCAAAGTTTGAGCACCAACGGAAGATATTTGGGCGTGCCGGTGTGCCACAAACCACCATTCGCCGAAACTCCGGATTATCGTGAAAAATGAGTTAAAGCTCGTTATTTGAGGTCAAATCCAACAGTTGATTCCTGAAATCGAACAGGTTGATTCCTGAAATGAGCTCGGACGCGTGATTGAAAAACAGGAGAAAAAGAAATAGGTTCCTGGTACGACCTTCCGAACGGTGAAATTGAAATGTATATATAATATACGGTTTTCGAGATTCCGGTCCCTAAATAAAATTCTCCGGAAATTACATAGAAAGTTCCTCGGGTCGGATAAAGCGGCCACGCAAAGTTTGAGCACCAACGGAAGACATTTGGGGGTGCCGGTGTGCCACAACCAGCATTCGCCGAAACTCGGATTATCGTGAAAAATGTGGTAAAGCTCGTTATTTGAGGCTGAAATCGAACAAGTTGATTCCTAAAATGAGCTCGAACGCGTGATTGAAAAACAGGGCGAAAAAGAAACAGGTTCCGATACGACCTTTAGAACGGCTGAAATTGAAGTGATATACGGTTTTTCGGGATTCCGGGGACCCGGAATAAAATTCTCCGGAAATCACATAGAAAGTTCCTCGGGTCAGATAAAGCGGCCACGCAAAGTTTGAGCACCAACGGAAGACATTTGGGGGTGCCGGTGTGCCACAAACCAGCATTCGCCGAAACTCGGATTATCGTGAAAAATGAATTAAAGCTCGTTATTTAAGGCTGAAATCGAAAAGGTTGATTCTTGAAATGAGCTCGGACGCGTGATTGAAAAACAGGGAGAAAAAGAAACAGGTTCCGGTACGACCTTTCGAACGGCTGAAATTGAAATGTATAAATACACGGTTTTTCGGGATTCCGGAGTCCCGGAATAAAATTCTCCGGAAATCACATAGAAAGTTCCTCGGGTCAGATACAGTGGCCACGCAAAGTTTGAGCACCAACGAAAGAAATTTAAAGGTGCCGATGTGCCACAAACCAGCATTCGCCGAAATTCGAATTATCGTGAAAAATGTTTTAAAACTCGTTATTTGAGGCTGAAATCGAACAGGTTGATTCCTAAAATTAGCTCGGCCGGGTGATTGAAAAACAGGGCGAAAAAGAAACAGGTTCCGATACGACCTTCCGAACGGCTGAAATTGAAATGTATAATACACGGTTTTTCGGGATTCCTGAGTCCGGAATAAAACTCTCCTAAATCACATAGAAAGTTCCTCGGGTCGATAAAGCGGCCACGCAAAGTTTGAGCACCAACGGAAGACATTTGGGGGTGCTTGGGTGTGCCTGAAAACCAAAGATTCGCCGAAACTCGGATTATCGTGAAAAATGAATTAAAGCTCGTTATTTAACGCTGAAATCGAAAAGGTTGATTCTTGAAATGAGCTCGGACGCGTGATTGAAAAACAGGGAGAAAAAGAAACAGGTTCCGGTACGACCTTTCGAACGGCTGAAATTGAAATGTATAATACACGGTTTTTCGGGATTCCGGAGTCCCGGAATAAAATTCTCCGGAAATCACATAGAAAGTTCCTCGGGTCAAATAAAGTGGCCACGCAAAGTTTGAACACCAAAGAAAGACATTTAAAGGTGCCGATGTGCCACAAACCAGCATTCGCCGAAACTCGAATTATCGTGAAAAATGTTTTAAAACTCCTTATTTGAGGCTGAAATCGAACAGGTGATCGAAAAACAGGGCGAAAAAGAAACAGGGTCCGGTACAACCTTCCGAACGGCTGAAATTGAAGTGTATAATACACGATTTTTCGGGATTCCGGAGTCCTGGAATAAAACTCTCCGGAACTCACATAGAAAGTTCCTCGGGTCAGATAAAGCCGCCACGCAAAGTTTTAGCACCAACGGAAGACATGTGGGGGTACCGGCGTACCACAAACCAGCATTCACCGAAACTCGGATTATCGTGAAAAATGAGTTAAAGATCGTTATTTGAGGCCGAAATCCAACAAGTTGATTCCTGAAATCGAACAGGTTGATTCCTGAAATGAGCTCGGACGCGTGATTGAAAAATAGGGATAAAAATAATCAGGTTCCGGTACGACCTTCCGAACGGCTGAAATTGAAATGTAAATATAATACACGGTTTTTCGGGATTCCGGGGTCCCGGAATAAAATTCTCCGGAAATTACATAGAAGGTTTTTCGGGTCAGATAAAGCGGCCACGCAAAGTTTGAGCACCAACGGAAGACATTTGGGGGTGCTTGGTGTGCCAAAACCAAGATTCGCCAAACTCGGATTATCGTGAAAAATGTGTTAAAACTCGTTATTTGAGGTTGAAATCGAACAGGTTGATTCTGAAATGAGCTCGGAAGCGTGATTGAAAAACAGGCGAAAAAAGAAACAAACTTCGACCTTCCGAACCGCTGAAATTGAAATGTATAATACAATGTTTTTCGGGATTCCGGGGTCCCGGAATAAAATTCTCAGGAACTCACATATAAAGTTCCTCGGGTCAGATAAAGCGGCCACGCAAAGTTTGAGCACCAACGGAAGACATTTGGGGGTGCCTTTGTGCCACAAACTAGCATTCGCCGAAACTCGGATTATCGTGAAAAATGAGTTAAAGCTCGTTATTTGAGGCTGAAATCCAACAGGTTGATTCCTGAAATCGAACAGGTTGATTCCTGAAATGAGCCCGGACGCGTGATTGAGAAACAGGGGGAAAATAAAACACTTTCCGGTACGACCTTCTGAACGGCTGAAATTGAAATGTATATATAATACACGGTTTTTCGGGATTCAGGGGTTCCAGAATAAAATTCTCCGGAAATTACATAGAAAGTTCCTCGGGTCAGATAAAGCGGCCACGCAATGTTTGAGCACCAATGAAATACATTTGGGGGTGCCGATGTGCCACAAACCAGCATTCGCCGAAACTCGGATTATCGTGAAAAATGTGTTAAAGCACGTTATTTAAGGCTGAAATCGAATAGGTTATTCCTGAAATCGAAAAGGTTGATTCTTGAAATGAGCTCAGACGCATGACTTAAAAAAAGGGAAAAAAAGAAACAGGTTCCTGTACGACCTTTCGAACGGCTGAAATAGAAGTGTATAATACACGGTTTTTCGGGGTTCCGGGGTCCCGGAATAAAATTCTCCGGAAATCACATTGAAAGTTCCTCGGGTCAGATAAAGCGGCCACGCAAAGTTTTAGCACCAACGGAAGATATTTGGGCGTGCCGGTGTGCCACAAACCACCATTCGCCGAAACTCGGATTATCGTGAAAAATGAGTTAAAACTCGTTATTTGAGGCTGAAATCCAACAGGTTGATTCCTGAAATCGAACAGGTTGATTCCTGAAATGAGCTCGGACGCGTGATTGAAAAACGAGGAGAAAAAGAAACGAGTTCGATTTACCTTCCGAACGGCTGAAATTGAAATGTATATATAATATACGGTTTTTCGAGATTCCGGGGTCCCGGAATAAAATTCTCCGGAAATTACATAGAACGTTCCTCGGGTCAGATAAAGCGGCCACGCAAAGTTTGAGCACCAACGGAAGACATTTGGGGGTGCCGGTGTGCCACAAACCAGCATTCGCCGAAACTCGGATTATCGTGAAAAATGTGTTAAAGCACGTTATTTAAGGCTGAAATCGAACAGGTTATTCCTGAAATCGAAAAGGTTGATTCTTGAAATGAGCTCAGACGCATGACTTAAAAAAAGGGAAAAAAAGAAACAGGTTCCTGTACGACCTTTCGAACGGCTGAAATAGAAGTGTATAATACACGGTTTTTCGGGGTTCCGGGGTCCCGGAATAAAATTCTCCGGAAATCACATTGAAAGTTCATCGGGTCAGATAAAGCGGCCACGCAAAGTTTGAGCACCAACGGAAGACATTTGGGGGTGCCGGTGTGCCACAAACCAGCATTCGCCGAAATTCGGATTATCGTGAAAAATGTGTTAAAACTCGTTATTTGAGGCCGAAATCGAAAAGGTTGATTCCTGAAATGAGTTCAGACGCGTGATTGAAAAACAAGGAGAAAAAGAAACAGCTTCCGGTACGACCTTCCGAACCGCTGAAATTGAAATGTATAATACACTGTTTTTCGGGATTCCGGGGTCCCGGAATAAAATTCTCCGGAAATCACATAGAAAGTTCCTCGGGTCAGATAAAGCGGCCACGCAAAGTTTGAGCACCAACGGAAGACATTTAGGGGTGCCGGTGTGCCACAAACCAGCATTCGCCAAAACTCGGATTATCGTGAAAAATGTGTTAAAACTCGTTATTTGAGGTTGAAATCGAACAGGTTGATTCCTGAAATGAGCTCGGAAGCGTGATTGAAAAAAAGGTCGAAAAAGAAATGTGACTTCCATTTACCTTCCGAACCAACTGAAATTGAAATGTATAATACATGTTTTTTTGGATTCCGGTCCCTAATAAAATTCTCCGAAATCACATAGAAAGTTCTCGGTCGATAAAGCGGCCACGCAAAGTTTGAGCACCAACGGAAGACATTTGGGGGTGCCGGTGTGCCTGAAACCAAAGATTCGCCGAAACTCGGATTATCGTGAAAAATGTATTAAAACTCGTTATTTAAGGCTGAAATCGAAAAGGTTGATTTTTGAAATGAGCTCGGACGCGTGATTGAAAAACAGGGAGAAAAAGAAACAAGTTCCGGTACAACCTTCCGAACGGCTGAAATTGAAGTGTATAATACACGATTTTTCGGGATTCCGGAGTCCCGGAATAAAACTCTCCGGAACTCACATAGAAAGTTCCTCGGGTCAGATAAAGCGGCCACGCAAAGTTTGATCACCAACGGAAGACATTTAGGGGTGCCTGTGCCACAAACTGCACTCGCCAAAAACTCGGATTATCGTGAAAAATGAGTTAAAGCTCGTTATTTGAGGCTGAAATCCAACAGGTTGAATCCTGAAATCGAACAGGTTGATTCCTGAAATGAGCTCGGACGCGTGATTGAAAAATAGGGATAAAAATAATCAGGTTCCGGTACGACCTTCCGAACGGCTGAAATTGAAATGTAAATATAATACACGGTTTTTCGGGATTCCGGGGTCCCGGAATAAAATTCTCCGGAAATTACATAGAAAGTTCTTCGGGTCAGATAAAGCGGCCACGCAAAGTTTGAGCACCAACGGAAGACATTTGGGGGTGCCGGTGTGCCACAAACCAGCATTCGCCGAAACTCGAATTATCGTGAAAAATGTTTTAAAACTCGTTATATGAGGCTGAAATCGAACAGGTTGATTCCTAAAATGAGCTCGGACGGGTGATTGAAAAACAGGGCGAAAAAGAAACAGGTTCCGGTACGACCTTCCGAACGGCTGAAATTGAAATGTAAAATACACGGTTTTTCGGGATTCCGGAGTCCCGGAATAAAACTCTCCGGAAATCACATAGAAAGTTTCTCGGGTCAGATAAAGAGGCCACGCAAAGTTTGAGCACCAACGGAAGACATTTGGGGGTGCTTGGTGTGCAAACCAAAGATTCGCCGAAACTAGGATTATCGTGAAAAATGTGTTAAAACTTGTTATTTGAGTCTGAAATCGAACAGGTTGATTCCTAAAATAAGCTCAGATGGGTGATCGAAAAAAAGGGCGAAAAAGAAACAGCGTCCGGTACAACCTTCCGAACGGCTGAAATTGAAGTGTATAATACACGATTTTTCGGGATTCCGGAGTCCCGCAATAAAACTCTCCGGAACTCACATAGAAAGTTCCTCGAGTCAGATAAAGCGGCCACGCAAAGTTTGAACACCAACGGAAGACATTTAGGGGTGCCTGTGTGCCACAAACCAGAATTCGCCGAAACTCGGATTATCGTGAAAAATGAGTTAAAGCTCGTTATTTGAGGCTGAAATCCAACAGGTTGAATCCTGAAATCGAACAGGTTGATTCCTGAAATGAGCTCGGACGCGTGATTGAAAAATAGGGATAAAAATAATCAGGTTCCTGATTTACCTTCCGAACAGTTTGAAATTGAAATGTAAATATAATACACGGTTTTTCGGGATTCCGGGGTCCCGGAATAAAATTCTCCGTAAATTACATAGAAAGTTCTTCGGGTCAGATAAAGCGGCCACGCAAAGTTTGAGCACCAACGGAAGACATTTGGGGGTGCCGGTGTGCCTGACAAACCAAAGATTCGCAAAACTCGGATTATCGTGAAAAATGTTTTAAAACTCGTTATTTGAGGCTGAAATCGAACATGTTGATTCCTGAAATGAGCTCGGAAGCGTGATTGAAAAACAGGGCGAAAAAGAAACAGCTTCCGGTACGACCTTCCGAACCGCTGAAATTAAAGTGTATAATACACTGTTTTTCGGGATTTAGGGGTCCCGGAATAAAATTCTCCGGAAATCACATAGAAAGTTTCTCGGGTCGGATAAAGAGGCCACGCAAAGTTTGAGCACCAACGGAAGACATTTGGGGGTGCCGGTGTGCCACAAACCAGCATTCGCCGAAACTAGGATTATCGTGAAAAATGTGTTAAAACTTGTTATTTGAGTCTGAAATCGAACAGGTTGATTCCTAAAATGAGCTCAGATGGGTGATCGAAAAAAAGGGCGAAAAAGAAACAGCGTCCGGTACAACCTTCCGAACGGCTGAAATTGAAGTGTATAATACACGATTTTTCGGGATTCCGGAGTCCCGGAATAAAACTCTCCGGAACTCACATTGAAAGTTCCTCGGGTCAGATAAAGCGGTCACGCAAAGTTTGAGCACCAACGGAAGACATGAGGGGGTACCGGCATGCCACAAACCAGCATTCGCCGAAACTCGGATTATCGTGAAAAATGAGTTAAAGATCGTTATTTGAGGCTGAAATCCAACAGGTTGATTCCTGAAATCGAACAGGTTGATTCCTGAAATGAGCTCGGACGCGTGATTGAAAAATAGGGATAAAAGTAATCAGGTTCCGGTACGACCTTCCGAACGGCTGAAATTGAAATGTAAATATAATACACGGTTTTTCGGGATTAAAGGGGTCCCGAATAAAATTCTCCGAAATTACATAGAAAGTTCTTGAATCGATAAAGCGGCCACGTAAAGTTTGAGCACCAACGGAAGACATTTGGGTGCCGGTGTGCCACAAACCAAGATTCGCCGAAACTCGGATTATCGTGAAAAATGTGTTATAACTCGTTATTTGAGACTGAAATCGAACATGTTGATTCCCGAAATGAGCTCGAAGCGTGATTGAAAAACAGGCGAAAAAGAAATGACTTCCTAGATTTACCTTCCGAATCAATAAATTGAAGTGTATAATACACTCGTTTTTCGGGATTCAGGGGTCCCGAATAAAATTCTCGAGAACTCACATAGAAAGTTCCTCGGGTCTGATAAAGCGGCCACGCAAAGTTTGAGCACCAACGGAAGACATTTGGGGGTGCCTGTGTGCCTGAAACCAAAGATTCGCCAAACTCGGATTATCGTGAAAAATGAGTTAAAGCTCGTTATTTGAGGTTTGAAATCGAACAAAGTTGATTCCCAAATAAGCTCGAACGCGTGATTGAAAAATAGGGATAAAAATAATCAGGTTCCGTGCGATCTTCCGAACGGTGAAATTCAAATGTATATATAATACACGGTTTTTGGGATTCCGGTCTCGGAATAAAATTTTCCGAAATTACATAGAAAGTTCTTCGGTCGATAAAGCGGCCACGCAAAGTTTGAGCACCAACGGAAGACATTTGGGGGTGCCGGTGTGCCACAAACCAGCATTTGCCGAAACTCGGATTATCGTGAAAAATGTGTTAAAACTCGTTATTTGAGGCTGAAATCGGACAGGTTGATTCCTGATATGAGCTCGGAAGCGTGATTGAAAAATAGGGCGAAAAAGAAACAGCTTCCGGTACGACCTTCCGAACCGCTGAAATTGAAGTGTATAATATACTATTTTTCGGGATTCAGGGGTCCCGGAATAAAATTCTCAGGAACTCACATAGAAAGTTCCTCGGGTCATATAAAGCGGCCACGCAAAGTTTGAGCACCAACGGAAGACATTTAGGGGTGCCTGTGTGCCACAAACTGACTCGCGAAACTCGGATTATCGTGAAAAATGAGTTAAAGCTCGTTATTTGAGGCTGAAATCCAACAGGTTGATTCCTGAAATCGAACAGGTTGATTCCTTAAATGAACTCGGACGCGTGATTGAAAAATAGGGATAAAAATAATCGGTTTAGATTTACGACCTTCCGAACGGCCGAAATTGAAATGTAAATATAATACACGGTTTTTCGAGATTCCGGGGTCCCGGAATAAAATTCTCCGGAAATTACATAGAAAGTTCTTCGGGGTCGATAAAGCGGCCACGCAAAATTTGAGCACCAACGGAAGACATTTGGGTGTGCCGGTGTGCCACAAACCAGCATTCGCCGAAACTCGGATTATCGTGAAAAATGTGTTATAACTCGTTATTTGAGGCTGAAATCGAACATGTTGATTCCTGAAATGAGCTCGGAAGCGTGATTGAAAAACAGGGCGAAAAAGAAACAGCTTCCGACGACCTTCCGAATCCGAATGAAAATTGAAGTGTATAATACACTGCTTTTTTCGGATTCAGGGGTCCCGAATAAAATTCTCCGAACTCGGATAGAAAGTTCCTCGGGTCTGATAAAGCGGCCACGCAAAGTTTGAGCACCAACGGAAGACATTTGGGGTGCCGGTGTGCCAAAACCAAAGATTCGCCGAAACTCGGATTATCGTGAAAAATGTGTTAAAACTTGTTATTTGAGGCTGAAATCGAACAGGTTGATTCCTAAAATGAGCTCGGGTGGGTGATCGAAAAACAGGCGAAAAAGAAACAGTTCCGGTACAAACTTCCGAACGGTGAAATTGAAGTGTATAATACACGGTT
Source organism: Silene latifolia (assembly GCF_048544455.1). Taxonomy (NCBI): domain Eukaryota; kingdom Viridiplantae; phylum Streptophyta; class Magnoliopsida; order Caryophyllales; family Caryophyllaceae; genus Silene; species Silene latifolia. Next base: position 153,708 of record NW_027413142.1, on the reverse strand, counting down.
TTGGGATTCCTGTCCCTGGAATAAAACTCTCCGAACTCACATAGAAAGTTCCTCGGGTCAGATAAAGCGGCCACGCAAAGTTTTAGCACCAACGGAAGACATGTAGGGGTACCGGCGTGCCTGAAAACCAAAGATTCGCCGAAACTCGGATTATCGTGAAAAATGAGTTAAACATCGTTATTTGAGGTCAAATCCAACAAAGTTGATTCCAAATCGAACAGGTTGATTCCTGAAATGAGCTCGGACGCGTGATTGAAAAATAGGGATAAAAATAATCGAGGTTCCGATTCGACCTTCCGAACGGTCAAAATTCAAATGTATATATAATACACGGTTTTTCGGATTAGGGGACTCGGAATAAAAGTTTCCGAAATTACATAGAAAGTTCTTTGGGTCGATATAAGCGGCCACGCAAAGTTTGAGCACCAACGGAAGACATTTGGGTGCTTGGTGTGCCTACAAACCAAAGATTCGCCGAAACTCGGATTATCGTGAAAAATGTGTTAAAACTCGTTATTTGAGGCCAAATCGGACAAAGTTGATTCCGATATGAGCTCGGAAGCGTGATTGAAAAACAGGGCGAAAAAGAAACAGCTTCCAGTACAACCTTCCGAATCAATAAATTGAAGTGTATAATACATCATTTTTTTCGGGATTCCGGTCCCGAATAAAATTCTCGAGAACTCACATATAAAGTTCCTCGGGTCAGATAAAGCGGCCACGCAAAGTTTGAGCACCAACGGAAGACATTTGGGGGTGCCTGTGTGCCACAAACCAGCATTCGCCGAAACTCGGATTATCGTGAAAAATGAGTTAAAGCTCGTTATTTGAGGCTGAAATCGAACAGGTTGATTCCTGAAATAAGCTCGAACGCGTGATTGAAAAATAGGGATAAAAATAATCGAGTTCCGCACGACCTTCCGAAAGGTCAAATTGAAATGTAAATATAATACACGGTTTTTCGGGATTTGAGGTCCCTGAATAAAATTCTCCGAAAATCACATAGAAAGTTCCTCGGGTCGATAAAGCGGCCACGCAAAGTTTGGGCACCAACGAGAAGACATTTGGGGGTGCTTGGTGTACACAAAACCAAAGATTCGCCGAAACTCGGATTATCGTGAAAAATGTGTTAAAACTCGTTATTTGAGCTGAAATCGAACAGGTTGATTCCTGAAATGAGCTCGGAAGCGTGATTGAAAAACAGGTCGAAAAAGAAATGACTTCCGTCGACCTTTCGAATCAATAAATTGAAGTGTATATAATACATGCTTTTTTCGGATTCCTGGTCCCTGAATAAAATTCTCCTAAATCACATAGATAGTTCTCGGTCCGATAAAGCGGCCACGCAAAGTTTGAGCACCAATGGAAGACATTTGGGGGTGCTTGGTGTGCAAAACCAAGATTCGCCGAAACTCGGATTATCGTGAAAAATGAATTAAAGCTCGTTATTTAAGGCTGAAATCGAAAAGGTTGATTTTTGAAATGAGCTCGGACGCGTGATTGAAAAACAGGGAGAAAAAGAAACAGGTTCCTGACGACCTTTCGAACGGTCAAATTGAAATGTATAATCCACGGTTTTTGGGATTCCTGAGTCCCTTTAATAAAATTCTCCGAAATCACATAGAATGTTCCTCGGGTCAGATAAAGCGGCCACGCAAAGTTTGAGCACCAACGGAAGACATTTAGGGTGCCTGTGTGCCACAAACCTGAAACCACGCCGAAACTGGATTATCGTGAAAAATGAGTTAAACATCGTTATTTGAGGAAATCCAACAAAGTTGATTCCTCGAAATCGAACAGGTTGATTACTGAAATGAGCTCGGACGCGTGATTGAAAAATAGGGATAAAAATAATCGGGTTCCGTCGACCTTCCGAACGGCTGAAATTGAAATGTAAATATAATACACGGTTTTTCGGGATTCCGGGGTCCCGGAATAAAATTCTCCGGAAATTACATAGAAAGTTCTTCGGGTCAGATAAAGCGGCCACGCAAAGTTTGAGCACCAACGGAAGACATTTGGGTGTGCCGGTGTGCCACAAACCAGCATTCGCCGAAACTCGGATTATCGTGAAAAATGTGTTATAACTCGTTATTTGAGGCTGAAATCGAACATGTTGATTCCTGAAATGAGCTCGGAAGCGTGATTGAAAAACAGGGCGAAAAAGAAACAGGTTCCGGTACGACCTTCCGAACCGCTGAAATTGAAGTGTATAATACACTGTTTTTCGGGATTCAGGGGTCCCGGAATAAAATTCTCCGGAACTCAGATAGAAAGTTCCTCGGGTCAGATAAAGCGGCCACGCAAAGTTTGAGCACCAACGGAAGACATTTGGGGTGCCGGTGTGCCTGAAACCAAAGATTCGCCGAAACTTCGGATTATCGTGAAAAATGTGTTAAAACTTGTTATTTGAGGCTGAAATCGAACAGGTTGATTCCTAAAATGAGCTCGGGTGGGTGATCGAAAAACAGGCGAAAAAAGAAACAGTTTCGGTACAACCTTCCGAACGGGTTGAAATTGAAGTGTATAATACACGGTTTTTCTGGGATTCCGGTCCCGGAATAAAACTCTCCGAACTCACATAGAAAGTTCCTCGTCGATAAAGCGGCCACGCAAAGTTTTAGCACCAACGGAAGACATGTAGGGGTACCGGCGTGCCACAAACCAGCATTCGCCGAAACTCGGATTATCGTGAAAAATGAGTTAAACATCGTTATTTGAGGCTGAAATCCAACAGGTTGATTCCTGAAATCGAACAGGTTGATTCCTGAAATGAGCTCGGACGCGTGATTGAAAAATAGGGATAAAAATAATCGGTTCCTAGATTTACCTTCCGAACGAGCAGAAATTCAAATGTATATATAATACACGGTTTTTCGGGATTCCGGGGACTCGGAATAAAAGTTTCCGGAAATTACATAGAAAGTTCTTCGGTCCAGATAAAGCGGCCACGCAAAGTTTGAGCACCAACGGAAGACATTTGGGGGTGCCGGTGTGCCACAAACCAAAGATTCGCCAAACTCGGATTATCGTGAAAATGTGTTAAAACTCGTTATTTGAGGTCAAATCGGACAGGTTGATTCCTGATATGAGCTCGGAAGCGTGATTGAAAAACAGGGCGAAAAGAAACAGCCGGTACAACCTTCCGAATCAATAAATTGAAGTGTATAATACACATTTTTGGATTCCGGTCCCGAATAAAATTCTCAGGAACTCACATATAAAGTTCCTCGGGTCAGATAAAGCGGCCACGCAAAGTTTGAGCACCAACGGAAGACATTTGGGGGTGCCTGTGTGCCACAAACCAGCATTCGCCGAAACTCGGATTATCGTGAAAAATGAGTTAAAGCTCGTTATTTGAGGCTGAAATCGAACAGGTTGATTCCTGAAATAAGCTCGAACGCGTGATTGAAAAATAGGGATAAAAATAATCAGGTTCCGGTACGACCTTCCGAAAGGCTGAAATTGAAATGTAAATATAATACACGGTTTTTCGGGATTTCGGGGTCCCGGAATAAAATTCTCCGGAAATTACATAGAAAGTTCCTCGGGTCAGATAAAGCGGCCACGCAAAGTTTGGGCACCAACGGAAGACATTTGGGGGTGCCGGTGTGCCACAAACCAGCATTCGCCGAAACTCGGATTATCGTGAAAAATGTGTTAAAACTCGTTATTTGAGCTGAAATCGAACAGGTTGATTCCTGAAATGAGCTCGGAAGCGTGATTGAAAAACAGGTCGAAAAAGAAATGCCTTCCTACGACCTTTCGAATCAAAAATTGAAGTGTATATAATACATCATTTTTTTGGATTCCGGTCCCTGAATAAAATTCTCCGGAAATCACATAGATAGTTCTCGGGTCTGATAAAGCGGCCACGCAAAGTTTGAGCACCAATGGAAAACATTTGGGGTGCTTGGTGTGCAAAACCAAAGATTCGCCGAAACTCGGATTATCGTGAAAAATGAATTAAAGCTCGTTATTTAAAAATTTGAAATCGAAAAGGTTGATTCTTGAAATGAGCTCGGACGCGTGATTGAAAAACAGGAGAAAAAAGAAACAGTTCCGTGCGACCTTTCGAACGGTGAAATTGAAATGTATAATCCACGGTTTTTCGGATTCCGAGTCCCTAATAAAATTCTCCGGAAATCACATAGAATGTTCCTCGGGTCAGATAAAGCGGCCACGCAAAGTTTGAGCACCAACGGAAGACATTTAGGGGTGCCTGTGTGCCACAAACCAGAATTCGCCGAAACTCGGATTATCGTGAAAAATGAGTTAAACATCGTTATTTGAGGCTGAAATCCAACAGGTTGATTCCTGAAATCGAACAGGTTGATTCCTGAAATGAGCTCGGACGCGTGATTGAAAAATAGGGATAAAAATAATCAGGTTCCGGTACGACCTTCCGAACGGCTGAAATTCAAATGTATATATAATACACGGTTTTTCGGGATTCCGGTTTGAATAAAATTTTCCGAAAATTACATAGAAAGTTCTTCGGTCGAGATAAAGCGGCCACGCAAAGTTTGAGCACCAACGGAAGACATTTGGGGTGCGGTGTGCCACAAACCGATTCGCCGAAACTCGATTATCGTGAAAAATGTGTTAAAACTCGTTATTTGAGGCTGAAATCGGACAGGTTGATTCCTGATATGAGCTCGGAAGCGTGATTGAAGAACAGGGCGAAAAAGAAACAGCTTCCGGTACAACCTTCCGAATCAATAAATTGAAGTGTATAATACATCTGTTTTTCGGATTCAGGGGTCCCGAATAAAATTCTCGAACTCACATAGAAAGTTCCTCGGGTCGATAAAGCGGCCACGCAAAGTTTGAGCACCAACGGAAGACATTTGGGGGTGCCTGTGCCACAAACCAAAGATTCGCCGAAACTCGGATTATCGTGAAAAATGAGTTAAAGCTCGTTATTTGAGGTCAAATCGAACAGTTGATTCTGAAATAAGCTCGAACGCGTGATTGAAAAATAGGGATAAAAATAATCGAGTTCGATGCGATCTTCCGAACGCAGTGAAATTCAAATGTATATATAATACACGGTTTTTCGGGATTCCGGGGTCTCGGAATAAAATTTTCCGGAAATTACATAGAAAGTTCTTCGGGTCAGATAAAGCGGCCACGCAAAGTTTGAGCACCAACGGAAGACATTTGGGGGTGCCGGTGTGCCACAAACCAGCATTCGCCGAAACTCGGATTATCGTGAAAAATGTGTTAAAACTCGTTATTTGAGGCTGAAATCGGACAGGTTGATTCCTGATATGAGCTCGGAAGCGTGATTGAAAAATAGGGCGAAAAAGAAACAGCTTCCGGTACGACCTTCCGAACCGCTGAAATTGAAGTGTATAATACACTGTTTTTCGGGATTCAGGGGTCCCGGAATAAAATTCTCAGGAACTCACATAGAAAGTTCCTCGGGTCAGATAAAGCGGCCACGCAAAGTTTGAGCACCAACGGAAGACATTTAGGGGTGCCTGTGTGCCACAAACCAGAATTCGCCGAAACTCGGATTATCGTGAAAAATGAGTTAAAGCTCGTTATTTGAGGCTGAAATCCAACAAGTTGATTCCTGAAATCGAACAGGTTGATTCCTTAAATGAGCTCGGACGCGTGATTGAAAAATAGGGATAAAAATAATCAGGTTCCGGTACGACCTTCCGAACGGCTGAAATTGAAATGTAAATATAATACACGGTTTTTCTGATTCCGGGTCCCGAATAAAATTCTCCGGAAATTACATAGAAAGTTCTTGGTCGATAAAGCGGCCACGCAAAGTTTGAGCACCAACGGAAGACATTTGGGGTCTGCCGTGTGCCAAACCAAAGATTCGCCGAAACTCGGATTATCGTGAAAAATGTGTTATAACTCGTTATTTGAGGCTGAAATCGAACATGTTGATTCCTGAAATGAGCTCGGAAGCGTGATTGAAAAACAGGGCGAAAAAGAAACAGCTTCCGGTACGACCTTCCGAACCGCTGAAATTGAAGTGTATAATACACTGTTTTTCGGGATTCAGGGGTCCCGGAATAAAATTCTCCGGAACTCACATAGAAAGTTCCTCGGGTCAGATAAAGCGGCCACGCAAAGTTTGAGCACCAACGGAAGACATTTGGGGTGCCGGTGTGCCACAAACCAGCATTCGCCGAAACTCGGATTATCGTGAAAAATGTGTTAAAACTTGTTATTTGAGGCTGAAATCGAACAGGTTGATTCCTAAAATGAGCTCGGATGGGTGATCGAAAAACAGGGCGAAAAAGAAACAGGTTCCGGTACAACCTTCCGAACGGCTGAAATTGAAGTGTATAATACACGGTTTTTCGGGATTCCGGTCCCGAATAAAACTCTCCGAACTCACATAGAAAGTTCCTCGGGTCGATAAAGCGGCCACGCAAAGTTTTAGCACCAACGGAAGACATGTAGGGTACCGGCGTGCCACAAACCAAAGATTCGCCAAACTCGGATTATCGTGAAAAATGAGTTAAACATCGTTATTTGAGGCCGAAATCCAACAAAGTTGATTCCTGAAATCGAACAGGTTGATTCCTGAAATGAGCTCGGACGCGTGATTGAAAAATAGGGATAAAAATAATCAGGTTCCGGTACGACCTTCCGAACGGCTGAAATTCAAATGTATATATAATACACGGTTTTTCGGGATTCCGGGGTCTCGGAATAAAAGTTTCCGGAAATTACATAGAAAGTTCTTCGGGTCAGATAAAGCGGCCACGCAAAGTTTGAGCACCAACGGAAGACATTTGGGGGTGCCGGTGTGCCACAAACCAGCATTCGCCGAAAGTCGGATTATCGTGAAAAATGTGTTAAAACTCGTTATTTGAGGCTGAAATCGGACAGGTTGATTCCTGATATGAGCTCGGAAGCGTGATTGAAAAACAGGGCGAAAAAGAAACAGCTTCCGGTACAACCTTCCGAACCGCTGAAATTGAAGTGTATAATACATCATTTTCGGGATTCCGGTCCCTAATAAAATTCTCGTGAACTCACATATAAAGTTCCTCGGGTCTGATAAAGCGGCCACGCAAAGTTTGAGCACCAACGGAAGACATTTGGGGGTGCCTGTGTGCCACAAACCAAAGATTCGCCAAACTCGGATTATCGTGAAAAATGAGTTAAAGCTCGTTATTTGAGGTGAAATCGAACAAAGTTGATTCTGAAATAAGCTCGAACGCGTGATTGAAAAATAGGGATAAAAATAATCGGGTTCCACGACCTTCCGAAAGGCTGAAATTGAAATGTAAATATAATACACGGTTTTTCGGGATTTGGGGTCCCGAATAAAATTCTCCGGAAATTACATAGAAAGTTCCTCGGGTCTGATAAAGCGGCCACGCAACGTTTGAGCACCAACGGAAGACATTTGGGGTGCCGGTGTGCCACAAACCAAAGATTCGCGAAACTCGGATTATCGTGAAAAATGTGTTAAAACTCGTTATTTGAGCTGAAATCGAACAGGTTGATTCTGAAATGAGCTCGGAAGCGTGATTGAAAAACAGTCGAAAAAAAATGCTTTCCGACGACCTTCCGAATCAAAAATTGAAGTGTATAATACACTTTTTTCTGATTCCGGTCCCTAAATAAAATTCTCCGGAAATCACATAGAAAGTTCTCGGGTCTGATAAAGCGGCCACGCAAAGTTTGAGCACCAACGGAAGACATTTGGGGGTGCCGGTGTGCCACAAACCAGCATTCGCCGAAACTCGGATTATCGTGAAAAATGAATTAAAGCTCGTTATTTAAGGCTGAAATCGAAAAGGTTGATTTTTGAAATGAGCTCGGACGCGTGATTAAAAAACAGGGAGAAAAAGAAACAGGTTCCGGTACGACCTTTCGAACGGCTGAAATTGAAATGTATAATCCACGGTTTTTCGGGATTCCGGAGTCCCGGAATAAAATTCTCCGGAAATCACATAGAATGTTCCTCGGGTCAGATAAAGCGGCCACGCAAAGTTTGAGCACCAACGGAAGACATTTAGGGGTGCCTGTGTGCCACAAACTGCACTCAAAAACTCGATTATCGTGAAAATGAGTTAAACATCGTTATTTGAGGTCAAATCCAACAAAGTTGATTCCCGAAATCGAACAGGTTTATTCCTGAAATGAGCTCGGACGCGTGATTGAAAAATAGGGATAAAAATAATCAGGTTCCGGTACGACCTTCCGAACGGCTGAAATTCAAATGTATATATAATACACGGTTTTTCGGGATTCCGGGGTCTCGGAATAAAATTTTCCGAAAATTACATAGAAAGTTATTCGGGTCAGATAAAGCGGCCACGCAAAGTTTGAGCACCAACGGAAGACATTTGGGGGTGCCGGTGTGCCACAAACCAGCATTCGCCGAAACTCGGATTATCGTGAAAAATGTGTTAAAACTCGTTATTTGAGGCAAAAAATCGGACAAAGTTGATTCCGATATGAGCTCGGAAGCGTGATTGAAAAACAGGGCGAAAAAGAAACAGCTTCCGGTACAACCTTCCGAACCGCTGAAATTGAAGTGTATAATACACTGTTTTTCGGGATTCCGGGGTCCCGGAATAAAATTCTCAGGAACTCACATATAAAGTTTCTCGGGTCAGATAAAGCGGCCACGCAAAGTTTGAGCACCAACGGAAGACATTTGGGGGTGCCTGTGTGCCACAAACCAGCATTCGCCGAAACTCGGATTATCGTGAAAAATGAGTTAAAGCTCGTTATTTGAGGCTGAAATCGAACAGGTTGATTCCTGAAATAAGCTAGAACGCGTGATTGAAAAATAGGGATAAAAATAATCGTGTTCCGACGACCTTCCGAAAGGTCAAAATTGAAATGTAAATATAATACACGGTTTTTCGATTTCGGGTCCCGAATAAAATTCTCCGGAAATTACATAGAAAGTTCCTCGGGTCAGATAAAGCGACCACGCAAAGTTTGGGCACCAACGGAAGACATTTGGGGGTGCCGGTGTGCCTAACCAAAGATTCGCCAAACTCGGATTATCGTGAAAAATGTGTTAAAACTCGTTATTTGAGCTGAAATCGAACAGTTGATTCTGAAATGAGCTCGGAAGCGTGATTGAAAAACAGTCGAAAAAGAAACAGCTTTTCCGTACGACCTTCCGAATCAAAAATTGAAGTGTATAATACACTGTTTTTCGGATTCCGGTCCCGGAATAAAATTCTCCGGAAATCACATAGAAAGTTCTCGGTCCGATAAAGCGGCCACGCAAAGTTTGAGCACCAACGGAAGACATTTGGGGGTGCTTGGTGTACAAACCAAAGATTCGCCGAAACTCAGATTATCGTGAAAAATGAATTAAAGCTCGTTATTTAAGGCTGAAATCGAAAAGGTTGATTTTTGAAATGAGCTCGGACGCGTGATTGAAAAACAGAAAGAAAAAGAAACAGGTTCCGGTACGACCTTTCGAACGGCTGAAATTGAAATGTATAATCCACGGTTTTTCGGGATTCCGGAGTCCCGGAATAAAATTCTCCGGAAATCACATAGAATGTTCCTCGGGTCAGATAAAGCGGCCACGCAAAGTTTGAGCACCAACGGAAGACATTTAGGGGTGCCTGTGTGCCACAAACTGAGTCGCCAAACTCGGATTATCGTGAAAAATGAGTTAAACATCGTTATTTGAGGTTTGAAATCCAACAGGTTGATTCCCAAATCGAACAGGTTGATTCCCGAAATGAGCTCGGACGCGTGATTGAAAAATAGGGATAAAAATAATCGGTTCCTGACGACCTTCCGAACAACAAAATTCAAATGTATATATAATACACGGTTTTTCGGGATTCCGGGTTCTCGGAATAAAATTTTCCGAAAATTACATAGAAAGTTATTCGGGTCAGATAAAGCGGCCACGCAAAGTTTGAGCACCAACGGAAGACATTTGGGGGTGCCGGTGTGCCACAAACCAGCATTCGCCGAAACTCGGATTATCGTGAAAAATGTGTTAAAACTCGTTATTTGAGGCTGAAATCGGACAGGTTGATTCCTGATATGAGCTCGGAAGCGTGATTGAAAAACAGGGCGAAAAAGAAACAGCTTCCGGTACAACCTTCCGAACCGCTGAAATTGAAGTGTATAATACACTGTTTTTCGGGATTCCGGTCCCTTTAATAAAATTCTCGAGAACTCACATATAAAGTTCCTCGGTCGAGATAAGCGGCCACGCAAAGTTTGAACACCAACGGAAGACATTTGGGGGTGCCTGTGTGCCACAAACCAAAGATTCGCCGAACTCTGGATTATCGTGAAAAATGAGTTAAAGCTCGTTATTTGAGGCTGAAATCGAACAGGTTGATTCCTGAAATAAGCTAGAACGCGTGATTGAAAAATAGGGATAAAAATAATCAGGTTCCGGTACGACCTTCCGAAAGGCTGAAATTGAAATGTAAATATAATACACGGTTTTTCGGGATTTCGGGGTCCCGGAATAAAATTCTCCGGAAATTACATAGAAAGTTCCTCGGGTCAGATAAAGCGACCACGCAAAGTTTGGGCACCAACGGAAGACATTTGGGGGTGCCGGTGTGCCACAAACCAGCATTCGCCGAAACTCGGATTATCGTGAAAAATGTGTTAAAACTCGTTATTTGAGCTGAAATCGAACAGGTTGATTCCTGAAATGAGCTCGGAAGCGTGATTGAAAAATAGGTCGAAAAAGAAATGTTTTCTGTACGACCTTCCGAATCCGAATAAAATTGAAGTGTATAATACACTGTTTTTCGGGATTCCGGGGTCCCGGAATAAAATTCTCCGGAAATCACGTAGAAAGTTCTCGGGTCTGATAAAGCGGCCACGCAAAATTTGAGCACCAACGGAAGACATTTGGGGGTGCCGGTGTGCCACAAACCAGCATTCGCCGAAACTCGGATTATCGTGAAAAATGAATTAAAGCTCGTTATTTAAGGCTGAAATCGAAAAGGTTGATTTTTGAAATGAGCTCGGACGCGTGATTGAAAAACAGAAAGAAAAAGAAACAGGTTCCGGTACGACCTTTCGAACGGCTGAAATTGAAATGTATAATCCACGGTTTTTCGGGATTCCGGAGTCCCGGAATAAAATTCTCCGGAAATCACATAGAATGTTCCTCGGGTCAGATAAAGCGGCCACGCAAAGTTTGAGCACCAACGGAAGACATTTAGGGGTGCCTGTGTGCCACAAACCAGAATTCGCCGAAACTCGGATTATCGTGAAAAATGAGTTAAAGCTCGTTATTTGAGGCTGAAATCCAACAGGTTGATTCCTGAAATCGAACAGGTTGATTCCTGAAATGAGCTCGGACGCGTGATTGAAAAATAGGGATAAAAATAATCGTGTTCCTGATGACGACCTTCCGAACGGCTGAAATTGAAATGTAAATATAATACACGGTTTTTCGGGATTCCGGGGTCCCGGAATAAAATTCTCCGGAAATTACATAGACAGTTCTTCGGCTCAGATAAAGCGGCCACGCAAAGTTTGAGCACCAACGGAAGACATTTGGGTGTGCCGGTGTGCCACAAACCAGCATTCGCCGAAACTCGGATTATCGTGAAAAATGTGTTATAACTCGTTATTTGAGGCTGAAAACGAACATGTTGATTCCTGAAATGAGCTCGGAAGCGTGATTGAAAAACAGGGCGAAAAAGAAACAGCTTCCGGTACGACCTTCCGAACCGCTGAAATTGAAGTGTATAATACACTGTTTTTCGGGATTCAGGGGTCCCGGAATAAAATTCTCAGGAACTCACATAGAAAGTTTCTCGGGTCAGATAAAGCGGCCACGCAAAGTTTGAGCACCAACGAAAGACATTTAGGGGTGCCTGTGTGCCACAAACCAGAATTCGCCGAAACTCGGATTATCGTGAAAAATGAGTTAAAGCTCGTTATTTGAGGCTGAAATCCAACAGGTTGATTCCTGAAATCGAACAGGTTGATTCCTGAAATGAGCTCGGACGCGTGATTGAAAAATAGGGATAAAAATAATCAGGTTCCGGTACGACCTTCCGAACGGCTGAAATTGAAATGTAAATATAATACACGGTTTTTCGGGATTCCGGGGTCCCGGAATAAAATTCTCCGGAAATTACATAGAAAGTTCTTCGGGTCAGATAAAGCGGCCACGCAAAGTTTGAGCACCAACGGAAGACATTTGGGGGTGCTTAGGTGTGCCTGAAACCAAAGATTCGCCAAACTCGGATTATCGTGAAAAATGTGTTATAACTCGTTATTTGAGGCTGAAAACGAACATGTTGATTCCCGAAATGAGCTCGGAAGCGTGATTGAAAAACAGGGCGATAAAGAAACAGCTTCGATCGACCTTCCGAATCAATAAATTGAAGTGTATAATACACTTTTTTTTCGGGATTCGGGGTCCTTTAATAAAATTCTCCGGAACTCACATAGAAAGTTCCTCGGGTCAGATAAAGCGGCCACGCAAAGTTTGAGCACCAACGGAAGACATTTGGGGTGCGGTGTGCCACAAACCAAAGATTCGCCGAAACTCGGATTATCGTGAAAAATGAGTTAAACATCGTTATTTGAGGCTGAAATCCAACAGGTTGATTCCTGAAATCGAACAGGTTGATTCCTGAAATGAGCTCGGACGCGTGATTGAAAAATAGGGATAAAAATAATCAGGTTCCGGTACGACCTTCCGAACGGCTGAAATTCAAATGTATATATAATACACGGTTTTTCGGGATTCCGGGGTCTCGGAATAAAAGTTTCCGGAAATTACATAGAAAGTTCTTCAGGTCAGATAAAGCGGCCACGCAAAGTTTGAGCACCAACGGAAGACATTTGGGGTGCTTAGGTGTGCCACAAACCAAAGATTCGCGAAACTCGGATTATCGTGAAAAATGTGTTAAAGCTCGTTATTTGAGGCTGAAATCGAACAGGTTGATTCCTGAAATAAGCTCGAACGCGTGATTGAAAAATAGGGATAAAAATAATCAGGTTCCGGTACGACCTTCCGAAAGGCTGAAATTGAAATGTAAATATAATACACGGTTTTTCGGGATTTCGGGGTCCCGTAATAAAATTCTCCGGAAATTACATAGAAAGTTCCTCGGGTCAGATAAAGCGGCCACGCAAAGTTTGGGCACCAACGGAAGACATTTGGGGTGCTTGGTGTGCTACAAACCAAAGATTCGCCAAACTCGGATTATCGTGAAAAATGTGTTAAAACTCGTTATTTGAAGCTGAAATCGAACAAGTTGATTCCTGAAATGAGCTCGGAAGCGTGATTGAAAAACAGTCGAAAAAGAAATGACTTCCATTTACCTTCCGAACAATAAATTGAAGTGTATAATACATCATTTTTTTGGATTCAGGTCCCTAATAAAATTCTCCGAAATCACATAGAAAGTTCTCGGTCTCGATAAAGCGGCCACGCAAAGTTTGAGCACCAACGGAAGACATTTGGGGTGCTTGGTGTGCCAAACCAAAGATTCGCGAAACTTCGGATTATCGTGAAAAATGAATTAAAGCTCGTTATTTAAGGCTGAAATCGAAAAGGTTGATTTTTGAAATGAGCTCGGACGCGTGATTGAAAAACAGGAGAAAAAGAAACAGGTTCCTGATCGACCTTTCGAACGGCCGAAATTGAAATGTATAATCCACGGTTTTTTCGGATTAGGAGTCCCTAATAAAATTCTCCGTAAATCACATAGAATGTTCCTCGGGTCAGATAAAGCGGCCACGCAAAGTTTGAGCACCAACGGAAGACATTTAGGGGTGCCTGTGTGCCACAAACCGAGTCGCCAAAACTCGGATTATCGTGAAAAATGAGTTAAACATCGTTATTTGAGGCCGAAATCCAACAGTTGATTCTGAAATCGAACAGGTTGATTCCTGAAATGAGCTCGGACGCGTGATTGAAAAATAGGGATAAAAATAATCAGGTTCCGATGACGACCTTCCGAACAGTAAATTCAAATGTATATATAATACACTTGTTTTTCGGGATTAGGGTCTCGGAATAAAATTTTCCGAAAATTACATAGAAAGTTCTTCGGTCGAGAAAGCGGCCACGCAAAGTTTGAGCACCAACGGAAGACATTTGGGGTGCTTGGTGTACCCAAACCAAAGATTCGCCAAACTTCGGATTATCGTGAAAAATGTGTTAAAACTCGTTATTTGAGGTTTGAAATCGGACAAAGTTGATTCCGATATGAGCTCGGGCGTGATTGAAAAACAGGCGAAAAAGCGACTTCCGTACAACCTTCCGAACCGTTGAAATTGAAGTGTATAATACATCATTTTTGGGATTCCGGTCCCTAATAAAATTCTCAGGAACTCACATATAAAGTTCCTCGGGTCAGATAAAGCGGCCACGCAAAGTTTGAGCACCAACGGAAGACATTTGGGGGTGCATGTGTGCCACAAACCAAAGATTCGCGAAAACTCGGATTATCGTGAAAATGTGTTAAAACTCGTTATTTGAGGTCAAAATCGAACAGGTTGATTCCTGAAATAAGCTCGAACGCGTGATTGAAAAATAGGGATAAAAATAATCAGGTTCCGATCGACCTTCCGAAAGGTCAAATTGAAATGTAAATATAATACACGGTTTTTCTGATTTCGGGGTCCCTTTAATAAAATTCTCCTGAAATTACATAGAAAGTTCCTCGGGTCAGATAAAGCGGCCACGCAAAGTTTGGGCACCAACGGAAGACATTTGGGGTGCTGCGGTGTGCCCTAAACCAAAGATTCGCCAAACTCGGATTATCGTGAAAAATGTGTTAAAACTCGTTATTTGAGCTGAAATCGAACAGGTTGATTCTGAAATGAGCTCGGAAGCGTGATTGAAAAACAGTCGAAAAAGAAACGACACCGTACGACCTTCCGAACCAAATTGAAGTGTATAATACACTGTTTTTGGGATTCCGGTCCCCGAATAAAATTCTCCGAAATCACATAGAAAGTTCTCGGGTCCGATAAAGCGGCCACGCAAAGTTTGAGCACCAACGGAAGACATTTGGGGGTGCGGTGTGCCTGAACCAAAGATTCGTTAAAACTCGGATTATCGTGAAAAATGAATTAAAGCTCGTTATTTAAGGTCAAAAAATCGAAAAGGTTGATTTTTGAAATGAGCTCGGACGCGTGATTGAAAAACAGAAAGAAAAAGAAACAGTTCCAGTCGACCTTTGAACGGTGAAATTGAAATGTATAATCCACGGTTTTTCGGGATTCCGGAGTCCCGGAATAAAATTCTCCGGAAATCACATAGAATGTTCCTCGGGTCAGATAAAGCGGCCACGCAAAGTTTGAGCACCAACGGAAGACATTTAGGGGTGCCTGTGTGCCACAAACCGAACGCAAAAACTCGGATTATCGTGAAAAATGAGTTAAAGCTCGTTATTTGAGGCTGAAATCCAACAGGTTGATTCCTGAAATCGAACAGGTTGATTCCTGAAATGAGCTCGGACGCGTGATTGAAAAATAGGGATAAAAATAATCAGGTTCCGGTACGACCTTCCGAACGGCTGAAATTGAAATGTAAATATAATACACGGTTTTTCGGGATTCCGGGGTCCCGGAATAAAATTCTCCGAAATTACATAGACATTCTTGGTCGATATAAGCGGCCACGCAAAGTTTGAGCACCAACGGAAGACATTTGGGGGTGCCGGTGTGCCACAAACCAGCATTTGCCGAAACTCGGATTATCGTGAAAAATGTGTTATAACTCGTTATTTGAGGCTGAAAACGAACATGTTGATTCCTGAAATGAGCTCGGAAGCGTGATTGAAAAACAGGTCGAAAAAGCGACTTCCAGTCGACCTTCCGAATCAATAAATTGAAGTGTATAATACACTTTTTTTTGGATTCCGGTCCCTAAATAAAATTCTCCGAAATCACATAGAAAGTTCTCGGATCGATAAAGCGGCCACGCAAAGTTTGAGCACCAACGGAAGACATTTGGGGGTGCGGTGTACAAAACCAAGATTCGCCGAACTCGGATTATCGTGAAAAATGAATTAAAGCTCGTTATTTAAAGTGAAATCGAAAAGGTTGATTCTTGAAATGAGCTCGGACGCGTGATTGAAAAACAGGAGAAAAAGAAACAGTTCCTCAGACGACCTTTCGAACGGTGAAATTGAAATGTATAATCCACGGTTTTCGAGGATTAGAGTCCCTAATAAAATTCTCCGGAAATCACATAGAATGTTCCTCGGGTCAGATAAAGCGGCCACGCAAAGTTTGAGCACCAACGGAAGACATTTAGGGGTGCCTGTGTGCCACAAACCAGAATTCGCCAAAACTCGGATTATCGTGAAAAATGAGTTAAACATCGTTATTTGAGGCTGAAATCCAACAGGTTGATTCCTGAAATCGAACAGGTTGATTCCTGAAATGAGCTCGGACGCGTGATTGAAAAATAGGGATAAAAATAATCAGGTTCCGGTACGACCTTCCGAACGGCTGAAATTCAAATGTATATATAATACACGGTTTTTCGGGATTCCGGGGTCTCGGAATAAAATTTTCCGAAAATTACATAGAAAGTTCTTCGGGTCAGATAAAGCGGCCACGCAAAGTTTGAGCACCAACGGAAGACATTTGGGGGTGCTTGGTGTGCCACAAACCAAAGATTCGCCAAACTTCGGATTATCGTGAAAAATGTGTTAAAACTCGTTATTTGAGGCTGAAATCGGACAGGTTGATTCCTGATATGAGCTCGGAAGCGTGATTGAAAAACAGGGCGAAAAAGAAACAGCTTCCGGTACAACCTTCCGAACCGTTGAAATTGAAGTGTATAATACACTGTTTTTCGGGATTCCGGTCCCTAATAAAATTCTCGAGAACTCACATATAAAGTTACTCGGGTCAGATAAAGCGGCCACGCAAAGTTTGAGCACCAACGGAAGACATTTGGGGTGCCTGTGTGCCACAAACCAAAGATTCGCCAAACTCGGATTATCGTGAAAAATGAGTTAAAGCTCGTTATTTGAGGTCAAATCGAACAGTTGATTCTGAAATAAGCTCGAACGCGTGATTGAAAAATAGGGATAAAAATAATCAGGTTCCTAAACGACCTTCCGAAAGGTCAAATTGAAATGTAAATATAATACACGGTTTTTCGGGATTTCGGGGTCCCGGAATAAAATTCTCCGGAAATTACATAGAAAGTTCCTCGGGTCAGATAAAGCGGCCACGCAAAGTTTGGGCACCAACGGAAGACATTTGGGGTGCTTGTGTACCTAAACCAAGATTCGCGAAACTCGGATTATCGTGAAAAATGTGTTA
This sequence comes from Silene latifolia, assembly GCF_048544455.1. NCBI lineage: Eukaryota > Viridiplantae > Streptophyta > Magnoliopsida > Caryophyllales > Caryophyllaceae > Silene > Silene latifolia. The sequence continues at coordinate 136,455 of NW_027413142.1, read as the reverse complement.
AAACTCGTTATTTGAGCTGAAATCGAACAAAGTTGATTCTGAAATGAGCTCGGAAGCGTGATTGAAAAAGCAGTCGAAAAAGAAACAAATTTTCCGACGACCTTCCGAATCAATGAAATTGAAGTGTATAATACACTGTTTTTTTGGGATTCCGGTCCCTAATAAAATTCTCCGGAAATCACATAGAAAGTTTCTCGGGTCCGATAAAGCGGCCACGCAAAGTTTGAGCACCAACGGAAGACATTTGGGGGTGCTTGGTGTGCCTGAAAACCAAGATTCGCAAAACTCGGATTATCGTGAAAAATGAATTAAAGCTCGTTATTTAAGGCTGAAATCGAAAAGGTTGATTTTTGAAATGAGCTCGGACGCGTGATTGAAAAAAAGAAAAAGAAACAGTTCCTGTCGACCTTTGAACGGTGAAATTGAAATGTATAATCCACGGTTTTGCCGGATTAGAGTCCCTGAATAAAATTCTCCGAAATCACATAGAATGTTCCTCGGGTCAGATAAAGCGGCCACGCAAAGTTTGAGCACCAACGGAAGACATTTAGGGTGCCTGTGTGCCACAAACCGACCGCGAAACTCGGATTATCGTGAAAAATGAGTTAAAGCTCGTTATTTGAGGTGAAATCCAACAGGTTGATTCCCGAAATCGAACAGGTTGATTACTGAAATGAGCTCGGACGCGTGATTGAAAAATAGGGATAAAAATAATCGAGTTCGATGCGACCTTCCGAACGGTACAAATTGAAATGTAAATATAATACACGGTTTTTCGGGATTCCGGTCCCTAATAAAATTCTCCGAAATTACATAGACAGTTCTTGGTCGATAAAGCGGCCACGCAAAGTTTGAGCACCAACGGAAGACATTTGGGGTGCTTGGTGTGCCCAAACCAAAGATTCGCCGAAACTTCGGATTATCGTGAAAAATGTGTTATAACTTCGTTATTTGAGGTGAAACGAACATGTTGATTCCTGAAATGAGCTCGGGCGTGATTGAAAAACAGGCGAAAAAGAAACACTTCCGTCGACCTTCCGAATCAATAAATTGAAGTGTATAATACACTGCTTTTTTCGGGATTCGGGGTCCGGAATAAAATTCTCGAGAACTCACATAGAAAGTTTCTCGGTCGATATAAGCGGCCACGCAAAGTTTGAGCACCAACGGAAGACATTTAGGGGTGCTGTGTGCCACAAACTGCAGAATCGCGAAACTCGGATTATCGTGAAAAATGAGTTAAAGCTCGTTATTTGAGGTGAAATCCAACAGGTTGATTCTGAAATCGAACAGGTTGATTCCTGAAATGAGCTCGGACGCGTGATTGAAAAATAGGGATAAAAATAATCAGTTCCGATCGACCTTCCGAACTACAAATTGAAATGTAAATATAATACACGGTTTTTCGATTAGGGGTCCCTAATAAAATTCTCCGAAATTACATAGAAAGTTCTTGGTCGAGATAAAGCGGCCACGCAAAGTTTGAGCACCAACGGAAGACATTTGGGGTGCTTGGTGTGCCACAAACCAAGATTCGCGAAACTTCGGATTATCGTGAAAAATGTGTTATAACTTCGTTATTTGAGGCTGAAAACGAACATGTTGATTCCCTGAAATGAGCTCGGGCGTTATTGAAAAACAGGCGATAAAAATGACTTCCGATCGACCTTCCGAACAAAAATTGAAGTGTATAATACACTTTTTTTGGATCGAGGGGTCCCTGAATAAAATTCTCGGAACTCACATAGAAAGTTCCTCGGGTCAGATAAAGCGGCCACGCAAAGTTTGAGCACCAACGGAAGACATTTGGGGTGCGGTGTGCCACAAACCAAGATTCGCCGAAACTCGGATTATCGTGAAAAATGTGTTATAACTCGTTATTTGAGGTCAAATCGAACATGTTGATTCCTGAAATGAGCTCGGGCGTGATTGAAAAGCAGGCGAAAAAAACAAACTTCCAGATTTACCTTCCGAACATTTGAAATTGAAGTGTATAATACACTGCTTTTTTCGGGATTCGAGTCCGGAATAAAATTCTCCGAACTCACATAGAAAGTTCCTCGGGTCAGATAAAGCGGCCACGCAAAGTTTGAGCACCAACGGAAGACATTTGGGGTGCGGTGTGCCTGAAACCAAAGATTCGCGAAACTTCGGATTATCGTGAAAAATGTGTTATAACTTCGTTATTTGAGGCTGAAATCGAACATGTTGATTCTGAAATGAGCTCGGAGCGTGATTGAAAAACAGGAAAAAAAATGCGACTTCCGTTTACCTTCGAATCATTGAAATTGAAGTGTATAATACACTTTTTTTTGGGATCGGGGTCCCGGAATAAAATTCTCCGAACTCACATAGAAAGTTTCTCGGGTCTGATAAAGCGGCCACGCAAAGTTTGAGCACCAACGGAAGACATTTGGGGCGCCGGTGTGCCTGAAACCAAAGATTCGCCAAACTCGATTATCGTGAAAAATGTGTTAAAACTTGTTATTTGAGGTCAAATCGAACAGTTGATTCCTAAAATGAGCTCGGATGGGTGATCGAAAAACAGTAGAAAAAGAAACAGGTTCCTGTACAACCTTCCGAACAGGTTTGAAATTGAAGTGTATAATACACGGTTTCTCGGGATTCCGAGGTCCCTAATAAAACTCTCCGGAACTCACATAGAAAGTTCCTCGGGGCAGATAAAGCGGCCACGCAAAGTTTTAGCACCAACGGAAGACATGTAGGGTACCGGCGTGCCACAAACCAAAGATTCGCCAAAACTCGGATTATCGTGAAAAATGAGTTAAACATCGTTATTTAAAAATGAAATCCAACAGTTGATTCCTGAAATCGAACAGGTTGATTCCTAAAATGAGCTCGGACGCGTGATTGAAAAATAGGGATAAAAATAATCGTGGTTCCGATGTCGACCTTCCGAACAGTACAAATTCAAATGTATATATAATACACGGTTTTCGGGATTAGGGTCTCGGAATAAAATTTTCCGGAAATTACATAGAAAGTTCTTGGTCGAGATAAAGCGGCCACGCAAAGTTTGAGCACCAACGGAAGACATTTGGGGTGCGGTGTGCCACAAAGCGGATTCGCCAAACTTCGGATTATCGTGAAAAATGTGTTAAAACTTCGTTATTTGAGGTTTGAAATCGGACAGTTGATTCTGATATGAGCTCGGAGCGTGATTGAAAAATAGGGCGAAAAAGAAATGACTTCCGATCGACCTTCCGAATCAATGAAATTGAAGTGTATAATACAACATTTTTTGGGATTCAGGGGTCCGGAATAAAATTCTCGTGAACTCACATAGAAAGTTCCTTGGGTCGAGATAAAGCGGCCACGCAAAGTTTGAGCACCAACGGAAGACATTTAGGGTGCCTGTGTGCCACAAAACGAGAATTCGCGAAACTTCGGATTATCGTGAAAAATGAGTTAAAGCTCGTTATTTGAGGTCAAATCCAACCGGTTGATTCCTGAAATCGAACAGTTGATTCCTGAAATGAGCTCGGACGCGTGATTGAAAAATAGGGATAAAAATAATCAGGTTCGATCGACCTTCCGAACAGGCCAAATTGAAATGTAAATATAATACGGTTTTTCGGGATTCGGGGTCCCGGAATAAAATTCTCGGAAATTACATAGAAAGTTCTTGGTCGAGATAAAGCGGCCACGCAAAGTTTGAGCACCAACGGAAGACATTTGGGGGTGCTTGGTGTGCCACAAACCAAAGATTCGCCGAAACTTCGGATTATCGTGAAAAATGTGTTAAAACTCGTTATTTGAGGCTGAAATCGGACGAGTTGATTCTGATATGAGCTCGGAAGCGTGATTGAAAAAGCAGGCGAAAAAGAAAAAGCTTCCGGTACAACCTTCCGAACAATGAAATTGAAGTGTATAATACATCTGTTTTTGGGATTCAAAGTCCGGGAATAAAATTCTCAGGAACTCACATATAAAGTTCCTCGGGTCAGATAAAGCGGCCACGCAAAGTTTGAGCACCAACGGAAGACATTTGGGGGTGCCTCTGTGCCTGACAAACCAAGATTCATTCGCGAAACTCGGATTATCGTGAAAAATGAGTTAAACATCGTTATTTAAAAAATGAAATCCAACGGGTTGATTCCTGAAATCGAACAGGTTGATTCCTAAAATGAGCTCGGACGCGTGATTGAAAAATAGGGATAAAAATAATCAGGTTCCTATTCGACCTTCCGAACAGTGAAATTCAAATGTATATATAATACACGGTTTTTCGGGATTAGGGGTCTCGGAATAAAATTTTCCGGAAATTACATAGAAAGTTCTTGGTCGAGATAAAGCGGCCACGCAAAGTTTGAGCACCAACGGAAGACATTTGGGGGTGCCTGTGTGCCACAAACTGACCTAAAACTCGGATTATCGTGAAAAATGAGTTAAAGCTCGTTATTTGAGTAAATCCAACCGGTTGATTCTGAAATCGAACAGGTTGAATCCTGAAATGAGCTCGAACGTGTGATTGAAAAATAGGGATAAAAATAATCGAGGTTCCGATCGACCTTCCGAAAGGTGAAATTGAAATGTAAATATAATACGGTTTTTCGGGATTTACGGTCCCGAATAAAATTCTCCGGAAATTACATAGAAAGTTACTCGGGTCAGATAAAGCGGCCACGCAAAGTTTGGGCACCAACGGAAGACATTTGGGGGTGCTTGGTGTGCCACCCTGACCAAAGATTCGCCAAACTCGGATTATCGTGAAAAATGTGTTAAAACTCGTTATTTGAGGTCAAATCGAATGTTGATTCCGAAATGAGCTCGGAAACGTGATTGAAAAACAGCAAAAAAAAGCGACTTCCGTTTACCTTCCGAATCAATAAATTGAAGTGTATAATACACTCAAGGATTCCGGTCCCTGAATAAAATTCTCCTAAATCACATAGAAAGTTCCCGGGTCAGATAAAGCGGCCACGCAAAGTTTGAGCACCAACGGAAGACATTTGGGGGTGCGGTGTGCCCAAACCAAAGATTCGCCGAAACTCGGATTATCGTGAAAAATGTGTTATAACTTCGTTATTTGAGGTGAAATCGAACATGTTGATTCTGAAATGAGCTCGGAAGCGTGATTGAAAAACAGGCGAAAAAAACGACTCTTCGACCTTCCGAATCAAAATTGAAGTGTATAATACACTTTGTTTTTGGGATTCGGGGTCCCGAATAAAATTCTCCGAACTCACATAGAAAGTTTCTCGGTCAGATAAAGCGGCCACGCAAAGTTTGAGCACCAACGGAAGACATTTGGGGCGCCGTGTGCCAAACCAAAGATTCGCCAAACTCGATTATCGTGAAAAATGTGTTAAAACTTGTTATTTGAGGCTGAAATCGAACAGGTTGATTCCTAAAATGAGCTCGGATGGGTGATCGAAAAACAGGGCGAAAAAGAAACAGGTTCCGGTACAACCTTCCGAACGGCTGAAATTGAAGTGTATAATACACGGTTTCTCGGGATTCCGAGGTCCCGGAATAAAACTCTCCGGAACTCACATAGAAAGTTCCTCGGGGCAGATAAAGCGGCCACGCAAAGTTTTAGCACCAACGGAAGACATGTAGGGGTACCGGCGTGCCACAAACCAAAGATTCACGAAACTCGGATTATCGTGAAAAATGAGTTAAACATCGTTATTTAAAAACAAATCCAACAGGTTGATTCCTGAAATCGAACAGGTTGATTCCTAAAATGAGCTCGGACGCGTGATTGAAAAATAGGGATAAAAATAATCAGGTTCCGGTACGACCTTCCGAACGGCTGAAATTCAAATGTATATATAATACACGGTTTTTCGGGATTAGGGGTCTCGGAATAAAATTTTCCGGAAATTACATAGAAAGTTCTTGGTCGAGATAAAGCGGCCACGCAAAGTTTGAGCACCAACGGAAGACATTTGGGGTGCCGGTGTGCCACAAAGCGGCGATTCAGCAAACTCGGATTATCGTGAAAAATGTGTTAAAACTCGTTATTTGAGGTGAAATCGGACGGGTTGATTCCTGATATGAGCTCGGAGCGTGATTGAAAAATAGGGCGAAAAAGAAATACAGCTTCCAGACGACCTTCCGAATCAATAAATTGAAGTGTATAATACACTTTTTTTGGGATTCGAGGGTCCCGAATAAAATTCTCAGGAACTCACATAGAAAGTTCCTTGGGTCAGATAAAGCGGCCACGCAAAGTTTGAGCACCAACGGAAGACATTTAGGGTGCCTGTGTGCCACAAACTGACTCGCGAAACTCGGATTATCGTGAAAAATGAGTTAAAGCTCGTTATTTGAGGTCAAAATCAACCGGTTGATTCCTGAAATCGAACAGGTTGATTCCTGAAATGAGCTCGGACGCGTGATTGAAAAATAGGGATAAAAATAATCAGTTTCCGTGACGACCTTCGAACGGCGAAATTGAAATGTAAATATAATACACGGTTTTTCGGATTCCGGGTCCCGGAATAAAATTCTCCGAAATTACATAGAAAGTTCTTCGGTCAGATAAAGCGGCCACGCAAAGTTTGAGCACCAACGGAAGACATTTGGGGTGCTTGGTGTGCCACAAACCAAAGATTCGCGAAACTTCGGATTATCGTGAAAAATGTGTTAAAACTCGTTATTTGAGGCTGAAATCGGACAGGTTGATTCCTGATATGAGCTCGGAAGCGTGATTGAAAAACAGGGCGAAAAAGAAACAGCTTCCGGTACAACCTTCCGAACCGCTGAAATTGAAGTGTATAATACACTGTTTTTCGGGATTCCGGGGTCCCGGAATAAAATTCTCAGGAACTCACATATAAAGTTCCTCGGGTCAGATAAAGCGGCCACGCAAAGTTTGAGCACCAACGGAAGACATTTGGGGGTGCCTCTGTGCCACAAACCAGCATTCGCCGAAACTCGGATTATCGTGAAAAATGAGTTAAACATCGTTATTTAAGGCTGAAATCCAACAGGTTGATTCCTGAAATCGAACAGGTTGATTCCTAAAATGAGCTCGGACGCGTGATTGAAAAATAGGGATAAAAATAATCAGGTTCCGGTACGACCTTCCGAACGGCTGAAATTCAAATGTATATATAATACACGGTTTTTCGGGATTACGGGGTCTCGGAATAAAATTTTCCGGAAATTACATAGAAAGTTCTTCGGGTCAGATAAAGCGGCCACGCAAAGTTTGAGCACCAACGGAAGACATTTGGGGGTGCCTGTGTGCCACAAACCAGAATTCGCCGAAACTCGGATTATCGTGAAAAATGAGTTAAAGCTCGTTATTTGAGGCTGAAATCCAACCGGTTGATTCCTGAAATCGAACAGGTTGAATCCTGAAATGAGCTCGAACGTGTGATTGAAAAATAGGGATAAAAATAATCAGGTTCCGGTACGACCTTCCGAAAGGCTGAAATTGAAATGTAAATATAATACACGGTTTTTCGGGATTTCTGGGTCCCGGAATAAAATTCTCCGGAAATTACATAGAAAGTTACTCGGGTCAGATAAAGCGGCCACGCAAAGTTTGAGCACCAACGGAAGACATTTGGGGGTGCCGGTGTGCCACAAACCAAAGATTCGCGAAACTTCGGATTATCGTGAAAAATGTGTTAAAACTCGTTATTTGAGGCTGAAATCGAACAGGTTGATTCCTGAAATGAGCTCGGAAACGTGATTGAAAAACAGGTCGAAAAAGAAACAGCTTCCGGTACGACCTTCCGAACCGCTGAAATTGAAGTGTATAATACACTGTTTTTCGGGATTCCGGGGTCCCGGAATAAAATTCTCCGGAAATCACATAGAAAGTTCCCGGGTCTGATAAAGCGGCCACGCAAAGTTTGAGCACCAACGGAAGACATTTGGGGGTGTCGGTGTGCCACAAACCAGCAGTCGCCGAAACTCGGATTATCGTGAAAAATGAATTAAAGCTCGTTATTTAAGGCTGAAATCGAAAAGGTTGATTTTTGAAATGAGCTCGGACGCGTGATTGAAAAACAGGGAGAAAAAAAAACAGGTTCCGGTACGACCTTTCGAACGGCTGAAATTGAAATGTATAATCCACGGTTTTTCGGGATTCCGGAGTCCCGGAATAAAATTCTCCGGAAATCACATAGAATGTTCCTCGGGTCAGATACAGTGGCCACGCAAAGTTTGAGCACCAACGAAAGACATTTAAAGGTGCCGATGTGCCACAAACCAGCATTCGCCGAAACTCGAATTATCGTGAAAAATGTTTTAAAACTCGTTATTTGAGGCTGAAATCGAACAGGTTGATTCCTAAAATGAGCTCGGACGGGTGATTGAAAAACAGGGCGAAAAAGAAACAGGTTCCGGTAGGACCTTCCGAACGGATGAAATTGAAATGTATAATACACGGTTTTTCGGGATTCCGGAGTCCCGGAATAAAACTCTTCGGAAATCACATAGAAAGTTTCTCGGGTCAGATAAAGAGGCCACGCAAAGTTTGAGCACCAATGGAAGACATTTGGGGGTGCCGGTGTGCCACAAACCAGCATTCGCCGAAACTAGGATTATCGTGAAAAATGTGTTAAAACTTGTTATTTGAGTCTGAAATCGAACAGGTTGATTCCTAAAATGAGCTCTGATGGGTGATCGAAAAACATGGCGAAAAAGAAACAGGGTCCGGTACAACCTTCCGAACGGCTGAAATTGAAGTGTATAATACACGATTTTTCGGGATTCCGGAGTCCCGGAATAAAACTCTCCGGAAATCACATAGAAAGTTCCTCGGGTCAGATAAAGCGGCCACGCAAAGTTTTAGCACCAACGGAAGACATTTAGGGGGGTTCCGTGCCACAAACCAAAGATTCGCCAAAACTTGGATTATCGTGAAAAATGAGTTAAAGATCGTTATTTGAGGCTGAAATCCAACAGGTTGATTCCTGAAATCGAACAGGTTGATTCCTGAAATGTGCTCGGACGCGTGATTGAAAAATAGGGATAAAAATAATCAGGTTCCGGTACGACCTTCCGAACGGCTGAAATTGAAATGTAAATATAATACACGGTTTTTCGGGATTCGGTCCCGGAATAAAATTCTCCGGAAATCACATAGAAAGTTCTTCGGTCAGATAAAGCGGCCACGCAAAGTTTGAGCACCAACGGAAGACATTTGAGGGTGCCGGTGTGCCACAAACCAAAGATTCGGCGAAACTCGGATTATCGTGAAAAATGTGTTATAACTCGTTATTTGAGGTCAAAATCGAACATGTTGATTCCTGAAATGAGCTCGGAAGCGTGATTGAAAAACAGGGCGAAAAGAAACACTTCGTGCGACCTTCCAATCAATAAATTGAAGTGTATAATACACTGCTTTTTTGGATTTAGGGGTCCCTAATAAAATTCTCCGGAACTCACATAGAAAGTTCCTCGGGTCGATAAAGCGGCCACGCAAAGTTTGAGCACCAACGGAAGACATTTGGGGGTGCCGGTGTGCCTGAAACCAAAGATTCGCCGAAACTCCGATTATCGTGAAAAATGTGTTAAAACTTGTTATTTGAGGCTGAAATCGAACAGGTTGATTCCTAAAATGAGCTCGGATGGGTGATCGAAAAACAGGCGAAAAGAAACAGTTCCGGTACAACCTTCCGAACGGTCAAAATTGAAGTGTATAATACACGGTTTCTCGGGATTCCGAGGTCCCGGAATAAAACTCTCCGGAACTCACATAGAAAGTTCCTCGGGTCAGATAAAGCGGCCACGCAAAGTTTTAGCACCAACGGAAGACATGTAGGGGTACCGGCGTGCCACAAACCAGCATTCGCCGAAACTCGGATTATCGTGAAAAATGAGTTAAACATCGTTATTTAAGGCTGAAATCCAACAGGTTGATTCCTGAAATCGAACAGGTTGATTCCTAAAATGAGCTCGGACGCGTGATTGAAAAATAGGGATAAAAATAATCGTGTTCCGTCGACCTTCCGAACGGCCAAATTCATATGTATATATAATACACGGTTTTTCGGATTCCGGTCTCGGAATAAAATTTTCCGGAAATCACATAGAAAGTTCCTCGGGTCGATAAAGCGGCCACGCAAAGTTTGAGCACCAACGGAAGACATTTGGGGTGCTTGGTGTGCAAAACCAAAGATTCGCTAAACTCGGATTATCGTGAAAAATGTGTTAAAACTTGTTATTTGAGGCTGAAATCGAACAGGTTGATTCCTAAAATGAGCTCGGATGGGTGATCGAAAAACAGGGCGAAAAAGAAACAGGTTCCGGTACAACCTTCCGAACGGCTGAAATTGAAGTGTATAATACACGGTTTTTCGGGATTCCGGGGTCCCAGAATAAAACTCTCCGGAACTCACATAGAAAGTTCCTCGGGTCAGATAAAGCGGTCACGCAAAGTTTTGGCACCAACGGAAGACATGTAGGGGTACCGGCGTGCCACAAACCAGCATTCGCCGAAACTCGGATTATCGTGAAAAATGAGTTAAACATCGTTATTTGAGGCTGAAATCCAACAGGTTGATTCCTGAAATCGAACAGGTTGATTCCTGAAATGAGCTCGGACGCGTGATTGAAAAATAGGGATAAAAATAATCAGGTTCCGGTACGACCTTCCGAACGGCTGAAATTCAAATGTATATATAATACACGGTTTTTCGGGATTCCGGGGTCTCGGAATAAAATTTTCCGGAAATTACATAGAAAGTTCTTCGGGTCAGATAAAGCGGCCACGCAAAGTTTGAGCACCAACGGAAGACATTTGGAGGTGCTTGGTGTGCCACAAACCAAAGATTCGCCGAAACTCCTGATTATCGTGAAAAATGTGTTAAAACTCGTTATTTGAGGTCAAATCGGACAGGTTGATTCCCGATATGAGCTCGGAAGCGTGATTGAAAAACAGCGAAAAAGAAACACTTCCGGTACAACCTTCCGAATCAAAAAATTGAAGTGTATAATACATCTTTTTTTTCGGATTCCGGTCCCGGAATAAAATTCTCGTGAACTCACATATAAAGTTCCTCGGTCGATAAAGTGGCCACGCAAAGTTTGAGCACCAACGGAAGACATTTGGGGTGCCTGTGTGCCAAACCAAAGATTCGCCGAAACTCGGATTATCGTGAAAAATGAGTTAAAGCTCGTTATTTGAGGCTGAAATCGAACAGGTTGAATCCTGAAATGAGCTCGAACGCGTGATTGAAAAATAGGGATAAAAATAATCGAGTTCCTATGACGACCTTCCGAAAGGCTGAAATTGAAATGTAAATATAATACACGGTTTTTCGGGATTTCTGGGTCCCGGAATAAAATTCTCCGGAAATTACATAGAAAGTTCCTTGGGTCAGATAAAGCGGCCACGCAAAGTTTGGGCACCAACGGAAGACATTTGGGGGTGCGTGTGCAAAACCAAAGATTCGCCGAAACTCGGATTATCGTGAAAAATGTGTTAAAACTCGTTATTTGAGGCTGAAATCGAACAGGTTGATTCCTTAAATGAGCTCGGAAGCGTGATTGAAAAACAGGTCGAAAAAGAAACAGCTTCCGGTACGACCTTCCGAACCGCTGAAATTGAAGTGTTTAATACACTGTTTTTCGGGATTCCGGGGTCCCGGAATAAAATCCCCCGGAAATCACATAGAAAGTTCTCGGGTCTGATAAAGCGGCCACGCAAAGTTTGAGCACCAACGGAAGACATTTGGGGGTGCCGGTGTGCCACAAACCAGCATTCGCCGAAACTCGGATTATCGTGAAAAATGTATTAAAGCTCGTTATTTAAATGAAATCCAACAAAGTTGATTCTGAAATCTAACAAAGTTGATTCCCGAAATGAGCTCGGATGCGTGATTGAAAAATAGGGATAAAAATAATCAGGTTCCGATTTTTACCTTCCGAACGGTTTGAAATTGAAATGTAAATATAATACACGGTTTTTCGGGATTCCATGGTCCCGGAATAAAATTCTCCGGAAATTACATAGAAAGTTCTTCGGTCGATAAAGCGGCCACGCAAAGTTTGAGCACCAACGGAAGACATTTGGGGTGCCGGTGTGCCACAAACCAAAGATTCGCCGAAACTGGATTATCGTGAAAAATGTGTTAAAGCTCGTTATTTGAGGCTGAAATCGAACATGTTGATTCCCGAAATGAGCTCGGAAGCGTGATTGAAAAACAGGCGAAAAAAAAGAAACGACTTTTACCTTCCGAATCAAAAATTGAAGTGTATAATACACTGTTTTTCGGATTCAGGGTCCTTTAATAAAATTCTCCGGAACTCACATAGAAAGTTTCTCGGGTCAGATAAAGCGGCCACGCAAAGTTTTAGCACCAACGGAAGACATTTGGGGGTGCTTAGGTGTGCCTAAAACCAAAGATTCGCCGAAACTCGATTATCGTGAAAATGTGTTAAAACTTGTTATTTGAGGCTGAAATCGAACAGGTTGATTCCTAAAATGAGCTCGGATGGGTGATCGAAAAACAGGCGAAAAAGAAAAACAGTTCCGGACAACCTTCCGAACGGTGAAATTGAAGTGTATAATACACGGTTTTTCGGGATTCCGAGGTCCCGAATAAAACTCTCCGGAACTCACATAGAAAGTTCCTCGGGTCAGATAAAGCGGCCACGCAAAGTTTTAGCACCAACGGAAGACATGTAGGGGTACCGGCGTGCCACAAACCAGCATTCGCCGAAACTCGGATTATCGTGAAAAATGAGTTAAACATCGTTATTTAAGGCTGAAATCCAACAGGTTGATTCCTGAAATCGAACAGGTTGATTCCTGAAATGAGCTCGGACGCGTGATTGAAAAATAGGGATAAAAATAATCATGTTCCTAGATTTACGATTCCGAACGGCTGAAATTCATATGTATATATAATACACGGTTTTTCGGGATTCCGGGGTCTCGGAATAAAATTTTCCGGAAATTACATAGAAAGTTCTTCGGGTCAGATAAAGCGGCCACGCAAAGTTTGAGCACCAACGGAAGACATTTGGGGGTGCCGGTGTGCCACAAACCATCATTCGCCGAAACTCGGATTATCGTGAAAAATGTGTTAAAACTCGTTATTTGAGGCTGAAATCGGACAGGTTGATTCCTGATATGAGCTCGGAAGCGTGATTGAAAAATAGGGCGAAAAAGAAACACTTCCCAGACGACCTTCCGAATCAAAAAATTGAAGTGTATAATACACTTTTTTTTTTCGGGATTCAGGGTCCCGAATAAAATTCTCGGAACTCACATAGAAAGTTCCTCGGGTCAGATAAAGCGGCCACGCAAAGTTTGAGCACCAACGGAAGACATTTAAGGGTGCCCGTGTGCCACAAACCGACCCGCCGAAACTTGGATTATCGTGAAAAATGAGTTAAAGCTCGTTATTTGAGGTCAAATCCAACAGTTGATTCTCAAATCGAACAAAGGTTGATTCCTGAAATGAGCTCGGACGCGTGATTGAAAAATAGGGATAAAAATAATCGTGTTCCTCTGACCTTCCGAACGGCTGAAATTGAAATGTATATATAATACACGGTTTTTCGGGATTCCGCGGTCCCGGAATAAAATTCTCCGAAAATCACATAGAAAGTTCCTCGGGTCAGATAAAGCTACCACGCAAAGTTTGAGCACCAACGGAAGACATTTGGGGTGCGGTGTGCCACAAACCAAAGATTCGCAAAACTCGGATTATCGTGAAAAATGTGTTATAACTCGTTATTTGAGGTGAAATCGAACATGTTGATTCCTGAAATGAGCTCGAAGCGTGATTGAAAAACAGGCGAAAAAGAAACAAATTTTCCGATTTACCTTCCGAACAATAAATTGAAGTGTATAATACATCTTTTTTGGATTCAGGGTCCTAAATAAAATTCTCCTAACTCACATAGAAAGTTCCTCGGGTCGAGATAAAGCGGCCACGCAAAGTTTGAGCACCAACGGAAGACATTTGGGGGTGCCGGTGTGCCACAAACCAAAGATTCGCGAAACTCGGATTATCGTGAAAATGTGTTAAAACTTGTTATTTGAGACCAAATCGAACAAAGTTGATTCCTAAAATGAGCTCGGATGGGTGATCGAAAAACAGGGCGAAAAAAGAAACAGTTCCTGACAACCTTCCGAACGGCACGAAATTGAAGTGTATATACACGGTTTTCCGGGATTCTGGGGTCCCGGAATAAAACTCTCCGGAACTCACATAGAAAGTTCCTCGGGTCAGATAAAGCGGCCACGCAAAGTTTTAGCACCAACGGAAGACATGTAGGGGTACCGGCGTGCCACAAACCATTATTCGCCGAAACTCGGATTATCGTGAAAAATGAGTTAAACATCGTTATTTAAGGCTGAAATCCAACAGGTTGATTCCTGAAATCGAACAGGTTGATTCCTGAAATGAGCTCGGACGCGTGATTGAAAAATAGGGATAAAAATAATCAGGTTCCGGTACGACCTTCCGAACGGCTGAAATTCATATGTATATATAATACACGGTTTTTCGGGATTCCGGGGTCTCGGAATAAAATTTTCCGGAAATTACATAGAAAGTTCTTCGGGTCAGATAAAGCGGCCACGCAAAGTTTGAGCACCAACGGAAGACATTTGGGGTGCTTGGTGTGCCTGAAAACCAAAGATTCGCCGAAACTCGGATTATCGTGAAAAATATGTTAAAACTTGTTATTTGAGGCTGAAATCGAACAGGTTGATTCCTAAAATGAGCTCGGATGGGTGATCGAAAAACAGGGCGAAAAAGAAACAGGTTCCGGTACAACCTTCCGAACAATCAAATTGAAGTGTATAATACACGGTTTTTCGGATTCCGGGTCCCGAAATAAAACTCTCCGGAACTCACATAGAAAGTTCCTCGGGTCAGATAAAGCGGTCACGCAAAGTTTTGGCACCAACGGAAGACATGTAGGGGTACCGGCGTGCCACAAACCAGCATTCGCCGAAACTCGGATTATCGTGAAAAATGAGTTAAACATCGTTATTTGAGGCTGAAATCCAACAGGTTGATTCCTGAAATCGAACAGGTTGATTCCTGAAATGAGCTCGGACGCGTGATTGAAAAATAGGGATAAAAATAATCAGGTTCCGGTACGACCTTTCGAACGGCTGAAATTCAAATGTATATATAATACACGGTTTTTCGGGATTCCGGGGTCTCGGAATAAAATTTTCCGGAAATTACATAGAAAGTTCTTCGGGTCAGATAAAGCGGCCACGCAAAGTTTGAGCACCAACGGAAGACATTTGGGGGTGCCGGTGTGCCACAAACCAAAGATTCGCCGAAACTTCGGATTATCGTGAAAAATGTGTTAAAACTCGTTATTTGAGGTCAAATCGGACAAAGTTGATTCCTGATATGAGCTCGGAAGCGTGATTGAAAAACAGGCGAAAAAGAAACGACTTTCTTCCAAACCTTCCGAATCAAAATTGAAGTGTATAATACATCTGTTTTTCGGGATTCCGGGTCCCGAATAAAATTCTCAGAACTCACATATAAAGTTCCGCGGGTCGATAAAGTGGCCACGCAAAGTTTGAGCACCAACGGAAGACATTTGGGGGTGCTGTGTGCCCTGACAAACCAAAGATTCGCCAAACTCGGATTATCGTGAAAAATGAGTTAAAGCTCGTTATTTGAGGTCAAATCGAACAAAGTTGAATCTGAAATGAGCTCGAACGCGTGATTGAAAAATAGGGATAAAAATAATCAGGTTCCGGTACGACCTTCCGAAAGGCTGAAATTGAAATGTAAATATAATACACGGTTTTTCGGGATTTCTGGGTCCCGGAATAAAATTCTCCGGAAATTACATAGAAAGTTCCTTGGGTCAGATAAAGCGGCCACGCAAAGTTTGGGCACCAACGGAAGACATTTGGGGTGCTTGGGTGTGCCAAACCAATTCGCCGAAACTCGGATTATCGTGAAAAATGTGTTAAAACTCGTTATTTGAGGCTGAAATCGAACAGGTTGATTCCTGAAATCGAACAGGTTGATTCCTGAAATGAGCTCGGACGCGTGATTGAAAAATAGGGATAAAAATAATCATGTTCCGGTACGACCTTCCGAACGGCTGAAATTCATATGTATATATAATACACGGTTTTTCGGGATTCCGGGGTCTCGGAATAAAATTTTCCGGAAATTACATAGAAAGTTCTTCGGGTCAGATAAAGCGGCCACGCAAAGTTTGAGCACCAACGGAAGACATTTGGGGGTGCCTGTGTGCCACAAACCATCATTCGCCGAAACTCGGATTATCGTGAAAAATGTGTTAAAACTCGTTATTTGAGGCTGAAATCGGACAGGTTGATTCCTGATATGAGCTCGGAAGCGTGATTGAAAAATAGGGCGAAAAAAAGCAGACTTCCGTCGACCTTCCGAACATTAAATTGAAGTGTATAATACACTTTTTTTCGGATTCGGGGTCCTTAATAAAATTCTCAGGAACTCACATAGAAAGTTCCTCGGGTCAGATAAAGCGGCCACGCAAAGTTTGAGCACCAACGGAAGACATTTAGGGGTGCCTGTGTGCCACAAACCAGAATTCGCCGAAACTTGGATTATCGTGAAAAATGAGTTAAAGCTCGTTATTTGAGGCTGAAATCCAACAGGTTGATTCCTGAAATCGAACAGGTTGATTCCTGAAATGAGCTCGGACGCGTGATTGAAAAATAGGGATAAAAATAATCAGGTTCCGGTACGACCTTCCGAACGGCTGAAATTGAAATGTAAATATAATACACGGTTTTTCGGGATTCCGGGGTCCCGGAATAAAATTCTCCGAAAATTACATATAAAGTTCTTCGGGTCAGATAAAGCGGCCACGCAAAGTTTGAGCACCAACGGAAGACATTTGGGGGTGCCGGTGTGCCACAAACCAGCATTCGCCGAAACTCGGATTATCGTGAAAAATGTGTTATAACTCGTTATTTGAGGCTGAAATCGAACATGTTGATTCCTGAAATGAGCTCAGAAGCGTGATTGAAAAACGTAGGCGAAAAAGAAACAAATTTTCCGACGACCTTCCGAACAATAAATTGAAGTGTATAATACACTGCTTTTTTTGGATTCAGGGGTCCCGAATAAAATTCTCCGAACTCACATAGAAAGTTCCTCGGGTCGATAAAGCGGCCACGCAAAGTTTGAGCACCAACGGAAGACATTTGGGGTGTCTTGGTGTGCCTGAAACCAAAGATTCGCCGAAACTTGGATTATCGTGAAAAATGTGTTAAAGCTTGTTATTTGAGGCTGAAATCGAACAGTTTGATTCCTAAAATGAGCTCGGATGGGTGATCGAAAAACAGGCGAAAAAGAAACAGGTTCCTAGACAACCTTCCGAACGGCTGAAATTGAAGTGTATAATACACGGTTATTCGGGTTTCCGGTCCCTAATAAAACTCTCCGAACTCACATAGAAAGTTCCTCGGGTCAGATAAAGCGGCCACGCAAAGTTTTAGCACCAACGGAAGACATGTAGGGGTACTACCGCGTGCCACAAACCGACGATTCGCCGAAACTCGGATTATCGTGAAAAATGAGTTAAACATCGTTATTTGAGGCCGAAAATCCAACAGGTTGATTCCTGAAATCGAACAGGTTGATTCCCGAAATGAGCTCGGACGCGTGATTGAAAAATAGGGATAAAAATAATCGGGTTCCGTTTACCTTCCGAACGGTCAAATTCAAATGTATATATAATACACGGTTTTTCGGGATTAGGGGTCTCGGAATAAAATTTTCCGGAAATTACATAGAAAGTTCTTCGGTCGATAAAGCGGCCACGCAAAGTTTGAGCACCAACGGAAGACATTTGGGGTGCCGGTGTGCCACAAACCAAAGATTCGCCAAACTTCGGATTATCGTGAAAAATGTGTTAAAACTCGTTATTTGAGGCTGAAATCGGACAGGTTGATTCCTGATATGAGCTCGGAAGCGTGATTGAAAAACAGGGCGAAAAAGAAACAGCTTCCGGTACGACCTTCCGAACCGCTGAAATTGAAGTGTATAATACATGTTTTTTCGGGATTCGGTCCCTTTAAAATTCTCGGGAACTCACATATAAAGTTCCTCGGGTCAGATAAAGCGGCCACGCAAAGTTTGAGCACCAACGGAAGACATTTGGGGTGCCTGTGTGCCTGAAACCAAAGATTCGCCGAAACTGGATTATCGTGAAAAATGAGTTAAAGCTCGTTATTTGAGGTGAAAATCGAACAGTTGATTCCTGAAATGAGCTCGGACGCGTGATTGAAAAATAGGGATAAAAATAATCAGGTTCCGGTACGACCTTCCGAAAGGCTGAAATTGAAATGTAAATATAATACACGGTTTTTCGGGATTCCGGGGTCCCGGAATAAAATTCTCCGGAAATTACATAGAAAGTTCCTCGGGTCAGATAAAGCGGCCACGCAAAGTTTGGGCACCAACGGAAGACATTTGGGGTGCTTGGTGTGCCCAAACCAAAGATTCGCCGAAACTCGGATTATCGTGAAAAATGTGTTAAAACTCGTTATTTGAGGCTGAAATCGAACAGGTTGATTCCTGAAATGAGCTCGGAAGCGTGATTGAAAAACAGGTCTTAAAAGAAACAGCTTCCGGTACGACCTTCCGAACCGCTGAAATTGAAGTGTATAATACACTGTTTTTTCGGATTCGTGGGTCCCTAATAAAATTCTCAGGAACTCACATAGAAAGTTCCTCGGGTCAGATAAAGCGGCCACGCAAAATTTGAGCACCAACGGAAGACATTTAGGGGTGCCTGTGTGCCACAAACGAGAATTCGACGAAACTTGGATTATCGTGAAAAATGAGTTAAAGCTCGTTATTTGAGGCTGAAATCCAACAGGTTGATTCCTGAAATCGAACAGGTTGATTCCTGAAATGAGCTCGGACGCGTGATTGAAAAATAGGGATAACAATAATCAGGTTCCGGTACGACCTTCCGAACGGCTGAAATTGAAATGTAAATATAATACACGGTTTTTCGGGATTCCGTCCCGGAACAAAATTCTCCGGAAATCACATAGAAAGTTTCTCGGGTCAGATAAAGCGGTCACGCAAAGTTTGAGCACCAACGGAAGACATTTGGGGGTGCCGGTGTGCCACAAACCAGCATTCGCCGAAACTCGGATTATCGTGAAAAATGTGTTAAAACTTGTTATTTGAGGCTGAAATCGAACAGGTTGATTCCTAAAATGAGCTCGGATGGGTGATCGAAAAACAGGGCGAAAAAGAAACAGGTTCCGGTACAACCTTCCGAACGGCTGAAATTGAAGTGTATAATACACGGTTTTTCGGGATTCCGGGGTCCCGGAATAAAACTCTCCGGAACTCACATAGAAAGTTCCTCGGGTCAGATAAAGCGGCCACGCAAAGTTTTAGCACCAACGGAAGACATGTAGGGGTACCGGCGTGCCACAAACCAGCATTCGCCGAAACTCGGATTATCGTGAAAAATGAGTTAAACATCGTTATTTGAGGCTGAAATCCAACAGGTTGATTCCTGAAATCGAACAGGTTGATTCCTGAAATGAGCTCGGACGCGTGATTGAAAAATAGGGATAAAAATAATCGGTTCCTGATTTACCTTCCGAACGGCTGAAATTTAAATGTATATATAATACACGGTTTTTCGGGATTCCGGGTCTCGAATAAAATTTTCCGGAAATCACATAGAAAGTTCTTCGGGTCAGATAAAGCGGCCACGCAAAGTTTGAGCACCAACGGAAGACATTTGGGGGTGCCGGTGTGCCACAAACCAGCATTCGCCGAAACTCGGATTATCGTGAAAAATGAAATAAAGCTCGTTATTTAAGGCTGAAATCGAAAAGGTTGATTTTTGAAATGAGCTCGGACGCGTGATTGAAAAACAGGGAGAAAAAGAAACAGGTTTCGGTACGACCTTTCGAACGGCTGAAATTGAAATGTATAATCCACGGTTTTTCGGGATTCCGGAGTCCCGGAATAAAATTCTCCGGAAATCACATAGAATGTTCCTCGGGTCAGATACAGTGGCCACGCAAAGTTTGAGCACCAACGAAAGACATTTAATGGTGCCGATGTGCCACAAACCAGCATTCGCCGAAACTCGAATTATCGTGAAAAATGTTTTAAAACTCGTTATTTGAGGCTGAAATCGAACAGGTTGATTCCTAAAATGAGCTCGGACGGGTGATTGAAAAACAGGGCGAAAAAGAAACAGGTTCCGGTAGGACCTTCCGAACGGCTGAAATTGAAATGTATAATACACGGTTTTTCGGGATTCCGGAGTCCCGGAATAAAACTCTCCGGAAATCACATAGAAAGTTTCTCGGGTCAGATAAAGAGGCCACGCAAAGTTTGAGCACCAATGGAAGACATTTGGGGGTGCCGGTGTGCCACAAACCAGCATTCGCCGAAACTAGGATTATCGTGAAAAATGTGTTAAAACTTGTTATTTGAGTCTGAAATCGAACAGGTTGATTCCTAAAATGAGCTCAGATGGGTGATCGAAAAACAGGGCGAAAAAGAAACAGGGTCCGGTACAACCTTCCGAACGGCTGAAATTGAAGTGTATAATACACGATTTTTCGGGATTCCGAAGTCCCAGAATAAAACTCTCCGGAACTCACATAAAAAGTTCCTCGGGTCAGATAAAGCGGCCACGCAAAGTTTTAGCACCAACGGAAGACATGTGGGGACTGCGTACAAAACCAAAGATTCGCCGAAACTCGGATTATCGTGAAAAATGAGTTAAAGATCGTTATTTGAGGCTGAAATCCAACAGGTTGATTCCTGAAATCGAACAGGTTGATTCCTGAAATGAGCTCGGACGCGTGATTGAAAAATAGGGATAAAAATAATCGAGTTCCGATGCGACCTTCCGAACGGTGAAATTGAAATGTAAATATAATACACGGTTTTTCGGGGTCCCGGAATAAAATTCTCCGGAAATTACATAGAAAGTTCTTCGGGTCAGATAAAGCGGCCACGCAAAGTTTGAGCACCAACGGAAGACATTTGGGGGTGCCGGTGTGCCACAAACCAGCATTCGCCGAAACTCGGATTATCGTGTAAAATGTGTTAAAACTTGTTATTTGAGGCTGAAATCGAACAGGTTGATTCCTAAAATGAGCTCGGATGGGTGATCGAAAAACAGGGCGAAAAAGAAACAGTTCCCAGTACAACCTTCCGAATCAGTTTGAAATTGAAGTGTATAATACACGGTTTTTCGGGATTCCGGGGTCCCGGAATAAAACTCTCCGGAACTCACATAGAAAGTTCCTCGGGTCAGATAAAGCGGCCACGCAAAGTTTGAGCACCAACGGAAGACATGTAGGGGTACCGGCGTGCCACAAACCATCATTCGCCGAAACTCGGATTATCGTGAAAAATGAGTTAAACATCGTTATTTGAGGCTGAAATCCAACAGGTTGATTCCTGAAATCGAACAGGTTGATTCCTGAAATGAGCTCGGACGCGTGATTGAAAAATAGGGATAAAAATAATCAGGTTCCGGTACGACCTTCCGAAAGACTGAAATTGAAATGTAAATATAATACGGTTTTTGGGATTTCGGTCCCTAATAAAATTCTCCGGAAATTACATAAAAAGTTCCTCGGGTCAGATAAAGCGGCCACGCAAAGTTTGGGCACCAACGGAAGACATTTGGGGGTGCCGGTGTGCCACAAACCAGCATTCGCCGAAACTCGGATTATCGTGAAAAATGTGTTAAAACTCGTTATTTGAGGCTGAAATCGAACAGGTTGATTCCTGAAATGAGTTCGGAAGCGTGATTGAAAAACAGTCGAAAAAGAAATGAGCTTCCTTAGTTTGACCTTCCGAACAACTGAAATTGAAATGTAAATAATACATCTGTTTTTCGGGATTAAAGGTCCGGAATAAAATTCTCCGAAAATCACATAGAAAGTTCCTCGGGTCGATAAAGCGGCCACGCAAAGTTTGAGCACCAACGGAAGACATTTGGGGGTGCCGGTGTGCCTGAAAACCAAGATTCATTCGCAAAACTCGGATTATCGTGAAAAATGAATTAAAGCTCGTTATTTAAATTTGAAATGGAAAAGGTTGATTTTTGAAATGAGCTCGGACGCGTGATTGAAAAACAGGAGAAAAAAGAAACAGTTTTCGATCGACCTTTCAACGGCCGAAATTGAAATGTATAATCCACGGTTTTTTTCGGGATTAAGTCCCTGAATAAAATTCTCCTAAATCACATAGAATGTTCCTCGGGTCGAATACGGTGGCCACACGCAAAGTTTGAGCACCAACGAAAGACATTTAATGGTGCCGATGATGTGCCAAAACCAAAGATTCATTTGAAACTCGAATTATCGTGAAAAATGTTTTAAAACTCGTTATTTGAGGTGAAATCGAACAAAGTTGATTCCTAAAATGAGCTCGGACGGGTGATTGAAAAACAGGGGCGAAAAAGAAACAGTTCCTAGGACCTTCCGAACAGGCAAATTGAAATGTATAATACACGGTTTTTCGGGATTCGGAGTCCCGAATAAAACTCTCCGAAATCACATAGAAAGTTTCTCGGGTCAGATAAAGAGGCCACGCAAAGTTTGAGCACCAATGGAAGACATTTGGGGGTGCTTGGTGTGCCTGAAAACCAAAGATTCGCCGAAACTAGGATTATCGTGAAAAATGTGTTAAAACTTGTTATTTGAGTCTGAAATCGAACAGGTTGATTCCTAAAATGAGCTCGGATGGGTGATCGAAAAACAGGCGAAAAAGAAACAGGTCGTCCTAAACCTTCCGAACGGCTGAAATTGAAGTGTATAATACACGATTTTTCGGATTCCGAGTCCCTAATAAAACTCTCCGGAACTCACATAGAAAGTTCCTCGGGTCATATAAAGCGGCCACGCAAAGTTTTAGCACCAACGGAAGACATGTGGGGTACTGGCGTGCCACAAACCAAAGATTCGCGAAACTCGGATTATCGTGAAAAATGAGTTAAAGATCGTTATTTGAGGTCAAATCCAACAGGTTGATTCCTGAAATCGAACAGGTTGATTCTGAAATGAGCTCGGACGCGTGATTGAGAAATAGGGATAAAAATTTTCGTGTTCCGCATTTTACCTTCCGAACTACCGAAATTGAAATGTAAATATAATACACGGTTTTTCGGGATTCCGGGGTCCCGGAATAAAATTCTCCGGAAATTACATAGAAAGTTCTTCGGGTCAGATAAAGCGGCCACGCAAAGTTTGAGCACCAACGGAAGACATTTGGGGGTGCCGGTGTGCCACAAACCAGCATTCGCCGAAACTCGGATTATCGTGAAAAATGTGTTATAACTCGTTATTTGAGGCTGAAATCGAACATGTTGATTCCTGAAATGAGCTCGGAAGCGTGATTGAAAAACAGGGCGAAAAAAACAGCCTTCCTCGACCTTCCCGAATCAATAAATTGAAGTGTATAATACACTGTTTTTCGGATTCGTGTCCTGAATAAAATTCTCGAACTCACATAGAAAGTTCCTCGGGTCGAGATAAAGCGGCCACGCAAAGTTTGAGCACCAACGGAAGACATTTGGGGGTGCTGTGTGCCACAAAACCGAGTCGCCAAAACTCGGATTATCGTGAAAAATGAGTTAAAGCTCGTTATTTGAGGCTGAAATCCAACAGGTTGATTCCTGAAATCGAACAGGTTGATTCCTGAAATGAGCCCGGACGCGTGATTGAGAAACAGGGGAAAATAAAACAGGTTCCGGTACGACCTTCTGAACGGCTGAAATTGAAATGTATATATAATACACGGTTTTTCGGGATTCCGGGGTCCCAGAATAAAATTCTCCGGAAATTACATAGAAAGTTCCTCGGGTCAGATAAAGCGGCCACGCAATGTTTGAGCACCAATGGAAGACATTTGAGGGTGCCGGTGTGCCACAAACCAGCATTCGCCGAAACTCGGATTATCGTGAAAAATGTGTTAAAGCTCGTTATTTAAGGCTGAAATCGAACAGGTTAATTCCTGAAATCTTACAGTTTGATTCCTGAAATGAGCTCGGACGTGTGATTTAAAAACAGGAGAAAAAGAAACAGTTCCAAGATTTACCTTCCGAACTAGTAAATTGAAGTGTATAATACACGGTTTTTCGGGATTCAGGGGTCCCGGAATAATAATCTCCGGAAATCATAAAGAAAGTTCATCGGGTCAGATAAAACGGCAACGCAAAGTTTGAGCAACAACGGAAGACATTTGGGGGTGCCGGTGTGCCACAAACCAGCATTCGTTGAAACTCGGATTTCGTGAAAAAAGTGTTAAAGCTCGTTATTTAAGGCTGAAATCGAACAGGTTGATTTCTGAAATGAGCTCTGATACCATTTTGTAACACCCCCATATTCCAAGTGCCTTACCAGGACCACTCAGGTATAAGGACGTTACCATCTCGGTTACCCGAGGCAATGATAATCAAATAAACAATAATGAAACGATATTTAAATAGTAATACTTTAGCGAAAGGTTACAATCCAAAAACCAAACCAAATACTAATACATGTTCTCAAAACGGTACTCTTCATCGAACTAATCAAATGTATATGAAAATCACAAAACTACAAATGAAGACTTCTATCATCCGATCGTGGCAATCCCAGCTATCCCAAAGATCGATGTCATACCCTCAATATCTGCTCACGATCCCCGAATGGATCACCGCAGGTTTTCAAAACATTCACCGGGGTCAGTTCTATTTACACAAGAGGTATAATCAACAATACAGTAACCAACACAATTCAAACAATCATATATGATCAAGCACTCCACTCCATCTCCGTCTCCGACTGTCCACTGGACCAGCTCTGCCAGTGGGGGACCGCAGCCGTTCCCACCTAAGCCCCGCTCATCATACCGAGCGATAACCCTTTCCCATTAATGTGCACATCCCCTTCCGTGGCGGGTTCCACGAAGGGCGAAACTAGGGCGTGAAGCCACTCCCGCAAGTGACTCCACTCAGCCGAGAACGCATCTCGAGAACCACAGACAAACAATCACAATCACAATCACAACATCGTCTGAATCAACCAATTATACTAATTACAAGACAACACCACACCACATGTAAGTAATCTTGAGTAGGGAAACCCTACCCGGAAAGCACAATTGTCGGACGATCTCACAAATTAAGTCAAAAAGCTTCCTCTACGAATCCTCCTCCTAATTATACAAGCACATAATTACTACTATGCACATAACACAACAAAATCCCCAATTCCCAATATTAGGGTTTAACTAACTTTGACGAAATACAATAAAAACGGTATAAAGGTCTTACCCTCGACGCAAGGATTACAACGGTGTAAGGACAAGTGAAATCCGACCTTCCAAACTCCGGGATTTGTTAACAATGCGATTAAGGTGATGAACGTAGTTTGCTTTCTCTTCTCACAGTGATTTAGGTTTTAGAAAAGTGATTAGAATGAATGACGAAAAGATTATATACCTTAATCGCATAATTATCGAAACCCGAGAAAACAACCCCCGTAAACCGGCTACTCGATCGAGTACCCCCCTACTCGATCGAGTATCGTAGTTACTCGATCGAGTACCAAACAGGTCAGAAACTATTTTATTTCGCAAAACTCCCTTACTCGACAGAGTAAGGCCTACTCTATAGAGTACCCCAAGACTCATAAATACGGAGTATTACAGTCTTCCCTCCTTAAAAAGAACTTCGTCCCCGAAGTTCAAACAAACACAAAACAAAGACTCACACTACCACACTCCCGACTCAACAGTCGAAACAAACTCAATATAAAAACTTGTTACTAACTCAAACTCAACCCGACTCAACGACAACAACTATACCGACACAACGTAAAAAGGGTATAAAACTCTTAAAAACTCTTTGCGATCATCTCCTACCCCCCTAAAAGAAACAAGGTTACGTCCTCGTAACCAAACATACCTGATAAAAAAGGAAAGGGTAGCGCTCTCTCATGATCTCCTCTGCCTCCCATGTAGCTTCCTCTGTCTCGTGGTTAGACCAAAGGATCTTAAGCAACACTGTCTCACCACTCCTAGTCTTCCTAACCTTCCGGTCAAGGATCTGCTTAGGTACCTCAAGATATGATAAAGACTCATCTAGTTCTATGCTCTCTGCCTCTAACACATGTGACAGGTCACTCACATACTTCCGCAGCTGCGATACATAAAACACATTATGCACTCTCTCTAAAGCAGCAGGTAAAGCCAGACGGTAAGCAACCTCCCCAACTCGCTCTAAGATCTCATAAGGACCGATGAACTTCTGACTCAGCTTGCCTTTGTTCCCAAATCTCATAACACCACGCATAAGAGACACTTTCAGAAGAACCTTATCCCCAACCTGAAACTCTATATCCTGGCGATGTAGATCTGCATAACTCTTTTGTCGATCCTGAGCTGCTCTCATGTGTTCCCTGATCATCTTAATCTGTTCAACCATCTCATGTACCATCTCTGGTCCTAGAACCACCTCAAAGACTGTCGTCCCAACAAATCGGACTCCTGCATCTCCTCCCATATAACGCCTCAAACGGTGCCAAGCCTATACTAGTGTGGTAGCTGTTGTTGTAAGAAAACTCTATCGAATCCAACCTCTGTTCCCAGCTACCACCAAAGTCCATCACACAAGCTCGTAACATATCCTCAAGAGTTTTGATTGTTCTCTCGATCCGACCTGTCTGTCGCGGGATGAAAAGTCATACTCATCTTCAAAGTTGTACCCAAAGATTCCTGCAACTCTTTCCAGAACCGTGATATAAACCTCGCATCTCTGTCAGACACTATGTCCTTAGGGACTCCATGTCACTTAAGCACATTCTTTCGATAAGCCATAGCCAATTTGGTTTAGTCCATGTATCTTTCATTGGAACAAAGTGAGCTGACTTGGTCAATCGATCCACTATCACCCATATCATGTTATTACCCTGTTGACTCTTTGGTAAACCCACGATAAAATCCATAGAAATGGATTCCCACTTCCACTCAGGTACCTCCAAAGACTGAATCTTACCTTGTGGTCGTCGCTGTTCCCCTTTAACTCTCTGGCATGTCAAACAACGGGCCACAAACTCAGCTGTTTCCTTCTTCATCCCGTGGCCACCAAAACGTGTTCTTCAAATCCTTGTATAGCTTGTCTCCGCCTGGATGTACTGAATATGGTGTACAATGTGCCTCTGTCATGATTGTCTTTTTCAGCTCCTCATCATTAGGGACACACCACCTACCATCAAACCTCAAACTACCATCTGTGTGAACAGAAAATCGGTACACTCTCCCTTTCTCTACTCCAGCTCTCCACTCAACCATCTTAGGATCCAAAGCTTGTTTACCTCGAATATCATCATAAAGATCAGGCTGCACTGTCAAATCTCCCACAACATCTCCTCTCTGAATCATATGTATCCCAAACTTCCCCACCTCATCTCTCAACCTCATCAAAGATAGAGCTGTACACAGGGAGTGTACACTCTTACTACTCAAAGCATCTGCAACGACATTGGCTTTCCCTTCATGGTAGATAATATCCATGTCATAATCGCCAGTCAGCTCCATCCACCTCCTCTGTCTCATGTTCAACTCCTTTTGAGTGAAGATGTACTTGAGACTCTTGTGATCAGAAAATACCTTAAAGGTCACCCCATAAAGGTAATGTCTCCAAATCTTGAGAGCAAACACCACCGCACCCAACTCTAGATCATGTGTAGGGTAGTTCTCCTCATACGGCTTCAATTGCCTAGAAGCATAGGCAATCACCTTACCATTCTGCATCAACACACATCCCAACCCATTCTTTGAGGCATCTGTATAAACCTCAAAGTTCTCGATCCCTTCAGGCAATGCTAAGATAGGAGCTGTGGTCAAACGCTCCTTTAATGTTTGAAACGCCTTTTCACAACTCTCATCCCAACGAAACCTGTTCTCTTTCCTCATCAACGCTGTCATAGGTCTAGCTATCTTGGAGAAATCTTTCACGAACCGTCTGTAGTATCCAGCTAAACCCAAGAAACTCCTAATCTCAGCGACATTCTTTGGTGCTTCCCACTTTGTCACTGCCTCAATCTTTGCCGGATCCACAGCTACTCCCTCCTTAGAGATCACGTGCCCCAGAAAAGCAACTTTCTCCAACCAGAACTCACACTTGGACAGTTTAGCATACAACTCATGGTCCCTCAACGTCTGCAACACGATCCTCAGATGCTCCTCATGCTCTTCCTTAGTCTTAGAGTAGACTAAGATGTCGTCGATGAACACCACCACAAACTTGTCTAAAAACTGTCTGAAGATTCTGTTCATCAAATCCATAAACACATCCGGTGCGTTAGATAACCCAAACGGCATCACCACATACTCATAGTGACCATACCTCGACGTGAAAGCCGTCTTTAGTATGTCCACCTCTCTAATCTTCACCTGATGGTACCCCGACCTCAAATCAATCTTGGAAAAGACTGATGCACCACTCAACTGATCAAACAGGTCATCTATCCTTGGCAAAGGATACTTGTTCTTCACCGTCACTCTGTTCAGCTCTCTGTAATCTATGCATAACCTCAAACTCCCATCCTTCTTCTTCACGAAAAGAACTGGTGCTCCCCACGGCGATACACTAGGTCTAATGTATCCCTTCTCTATCAGATCATCTAACTGCTTCCTGAGCTCCTCCATCTCTTTAGGACCCATCCGGTACGGTGCCTTAGAGATTGGCCCCGTCCCTGGTTTCAACTCAACGGTAAAATCTATCTCCCTCTTCGGTGGTAACCCCTGAATCTCGTCAGGAAAAACATCGGCAAACTCTCCCACCACTGGTATCTCGTCAACTGTCGGACTCTCTATCCGGTCATCTCTCACATGGCACAAGATCAAAGGACATCCCTTCCTCAGATAGGACTTCAACGTGATAGCTGCAATCAACTTAACTTTGGGTTTGACTAAAAACCCACGATAAGACACACTAATACCCTTAGGCCCTCTCAAAGACACTTTCTATTGATGACAGTCTATCTTAGCTTTATACTTTCCCAGCCAATCCATCCTGACTATCATCTCAAAACCGTTAAAAGGAAACTCTAGCAAGTCTACTGGTAGGTCGACTTGCCCAACTATCATAGACACATCCCTAAACAACCTCCCACAAGATACAGACTCCCCCGAAGGTATAAAAACTTTCTCACTTACAGACTCATAAACTCTCAAACCCAACCTTTTAACATGACTCGATGATACAAACGACTGGGAAGCCCCCGAATCAAACAAAACAAAGGTATGAATACCGTTAACAAGAAAGGTACCAGTGATAACATGTGCATCCTCCTCAGCTGCTTTCTTGTCCATCATGAACAGCTTTCCACTGGTCTTCTGTCCACCTCCCAGGATAGTACTGGCTGATGTGGCCGGCTTAGCACCTGACCCCTGATTGTTGTTGTTGTTGTTGTTCGTAGCTGGTATCTGATAAGAATTACCGCCGTTGCGGTTACCTCCACTCTGATAGCTCTGGCTTCCCCGGTTAGACCAAGACCCACTTGGTCTGTTGCTCGCATAACTCTGTGCCGGTCCCTGAGAATAACTTCCCCGGCCCGTCCCCTGAAAAGCTCCAGGCACACTCGTGCACTCATGTCTCTTGTGGCCAACACCGCCACAGCCAAAGCAAGTCATACCCCAACTCATCGCTACCCCCATGGCCACGCCCGAAGGAAGCCCCAAAGACTAAACCCGACCCAAATAAAACCCCTTAGCTTGATTGTGGTTGCTTTTCTTATGACTAGATTGGCCACCACCCTCACTCTCAGCCTTTCTTTTCTCAACACCAGACCTCTCCTGAGCCATCTCCACTAACCTCTCGCCCTCCCAGCTCTCTCATAAGCGTCCTTAACATCGCAAAGGACTTCTACGATAGTTATCCATGATCCTAGGGTCAACCCCTCTCAAACCTCGCCGCATTCTCACCACTCAATCCCATGTCCTCGATACCTAGACTTCTCATTAAACTGCTTATAGTACTCACCACGACATGTCGGATGTCATCTTGAACCCATCAAACTCCTCCCTCGCTTGCTTCTCACATGCTCTCGCACAAACTCTTTTCTCATAGCCCTACGGAACTCATCCCAAGGTATAGCGGTAAGCCTTGGTTAGCATACATCTCTCTCGGCACTCACTTGCACCTTATCCCACCACTCACCAGCGCCTCTCTCGGATAGAACGCGGCTTGCTCTACTCTCATCTCATCGGACAATGAACCAGTCCAAGATATTCTCCATCTCACGATGCCGCTTGTCAAGAAGGTTTGGTTCTCCGGTCCCTTTGGACTCCTTTGGGTTGAACCTAGCTATGTAAAGGCTGATCTTAGAGTGATCAACCTCCTTATCCTTATTCACTTTCTTTAAGGCCTCCGTAAGAGCATCCTGGTGCTCCAACATCTTAACAATATCATCCGTATTCATGGACTCAGCTCTCGCATAGTAAGCGTTTCTCTTAGGCGGCATCTTGAAGCTATATATAAGAAAGGGTAGACATAAACACATGTACTAAACCTCAAAACACGAAAACAGGCTACCCAGGTGCTACTCGATCGAGTGTCCCAACCTACTCGATCGAGTAAGAGGCTACTCGATCGAGTGCCTCCCATACTCGATCGAGTACCTCGACTCCAGAACACAAACAGACCTTCTGACTTCTAACATACTCGACCGAGTAGCCAGGCTACTCGATCGAGTGACCCCCTACTCGATCGAGTACCCCTAGTTACTCGATCGAGTACCCTAAAACTCGATTCTGGTCGTAAAACGTCAAAAACCCACCCGATCAAGTCAGTCCCACTCGATCGAGTCATGCTAACTCGAATATGCTACCCGCATGCTATAACATATTCTAACATGTAAAACAACTTATAAACACGATATCATTTCTTAATTATGCATACTATGCTACTCAACTGCTCATGCGATTAACAAACAATTATATCATGTTATTAATGCCACATAATAATCACTCAACATGCTTCTCATTCCAACACAGCTCTATATATATATATCTCTTCAATTTCATTCATATTCTCAACTTCTACTTCAAACATCCAACATTTACAACACACCTCATAACATCCACACACCAGCGAACAAACAACACATATGACTTAACAGAGAATTCTCCCCCATGTGACCGGTTCAAAATTGTAGGGCGAGTTCGCGACTTTAGGACGTCTCCCAAGCCTTTGCATTAGCTCCTACAACCTTTACTCCGGGTTCATTTTAATTGACTCCCTATATTCATTGGGTTCATTGGTTACAGGTTTCAGGATCGTCGCTCTGATACCATTTTGTAACACCCCCATACTCCAAATGCCTTACCAGGACCACTCAGGTATAAGGACGTTACCATCTCGGTTACCCGAGGTAATGATAATCAAATAAACAATAATGAAACGATATTTAAATAGTAATACTTTAGCGAAAGGTTACAATCCAAAAACCAAACCAAATACTAATACATGTTCTCAAAACTACATCTCTTGAACTAATCCGAAATGTATATGAAAAACTCTAAACTACGGCGGAAGACTTCTATCATCTGATCGTGGCAATCCCAGCTATCCCAAGATACTCATGTCACACCCGCTCAATATCTGCTCACCATCCCCGAATGGATCACCGCAGTTTTCAAAACATTCACCGGGTCGATCTATTTACACAAGAGGTATAATCAACAATACAAAGAACCAACACAACTCAAACAATCATATATGATCAAGCACTCCACTCCATCTCCGTCTCCGATCGTCCACCCGACCACCCGCGGGGGACCGCAGCCGTTCCCACCTAAGCCCCGCTCATCATACCGAGCGATAACCCCGTCCCATTAATGTGCACATCCCCTTCCGTGGCGGGTTCCACGAAGGGCGAAACTAGGGCGTGAAGCCACTCCCGCAAGTGACTCCACTCAGCTGAGAACGCATCTCGAGAACCACAGACAAACAATCACAATCACAATCACAATCACAACATCGTCTGAATCAACCAATTATACTAATTACAGCACAACACCACACCACATGTAAGTAATACTGAGTAGGAAAACCCTACCTGGAAAGCACAATTGTCAGACGATCTCATAGCTGAAGTCAAAAAGCTTCCTCTACGAATCCTCCTCCTAATTATACAAGCACATAATTACTACTATGCACATAACACAACAAAATCCCCAATTCCCAATATTAGGGTTTAACTAACTTTGACGAAATACAATAAAAACGGTATAAAGGTCTTACTCTCGACGCAAGGATTACAACGGTGTAAGGACAAGTGAAATCCGACCTTCCAAGCTCCGGGATTTGTTAACAATGCGATTAAGGTGATGAACGTAGTTTGCTTTCTCTTCTCACAGTGAATTAGGGTTTAGAAAAGTGATTAGAATGAATGACGAAAAGATTATATACCTTAATCGCATAATTAACGAAACCCAAGAAAACAACCCCCGTAAACCGGCTACTCGATCGAGTAGCCCAGGTACTCGATCGAGTACCCCCCTACCCGATCGAGTATCGTAGTTACTCGATCGAGTACCCAACAGGTCAGAAACTATTTTATTTCGCAAAACTCCCTTACTCGACAGAGTAAAGCCTACTCGATATAGTACCCAAAGACTTATAAATACGGAGTATTATAGAGAAAAAGAAACAGGTTACGGTACGACATTCCGAACGGCTGAAATTGAAGTGTATAATTCACGGTTTTTCGGAATTCCGGGGTCTCGGAATAAAATTCTCCGGAAATCACATAGAAAGTTCCTCGGGTCAGATAAAGCGGCCACGCAATGTTTGAGCACCAACGGAAGACATTTCGGGGTGTCGGTGTACCACAAACCAGCATTCGCCGAAACTCGGATTATCGTGAAAAATGAGTTAAAGCTCGTTATTTGAGGCTGAAATCCAATAGGTTGATTCATGAAATCGAACAGGTTGATTCCTGAAATGAGCTCGGACGCGTGATTGAGAAACAGGGGAAAAAGAAACAGGTTCCGGTACGACCTTACGAACGGCTAAAATGGAAATGTATATATAATACACGGTTTTTCGGGATTCCGGGGTCCCGGAATAAAATTCTCCGGAAATTACATAGAAAGTACCTCGGGTCAGATAAAGCGGCCACGCAAAGTTTGAGCACCAACGGAAGACATTTGGGGGTGCCTGTGTGCCACAAACCAGCATTCGCCGAAACTCGGATTATCGTGAAAAATGTGTTAAAGCTCGTTATTTAAGGCTGAAATCGAACAGGTTGATTCCTGAAATCGAAAAGGTTGATTCTTGAAATTAGCTCAGACGCGTCACTGAAAACAGAGAAAAAAAAGAAACAGGTTCCAGTACGACCTTTCGAACGGCTGAAATTGAAGTGTATAATACACGGTTTTTCGGGATTCCGGGGTCCCGGAATAAAACTCTTCGGAACTCACATAGAAAGTTCCTCGGGTCAGATTAAGCGGCCACACAAAGTTTGAGCACCAACGGAAGACATTTGGGGGTACCGGTGTGCCACAAACCAGTATTCGCCGTAACTCGGATTATCGTGAAAAATGAGTTAAAGCTCGTTATTTGAGGCTGAAATCAACAGGTTGATTCCTGAAATCGAACAGGTTGATTCCTGAAATGAGCTCAGACGCGTGATTGAAAAACAGGGAAAAACAGGTTCCAAGACGACCTTCCGAACGGCTGAAATTGAAATGTATATATAATACACGGTTTTTCGGGATTCCGGGGTCCCGGAATAAAATTCTCCGAAAATTACATAGAAAGTTCCTCGGGTCAGATAAAGCGGCCACACAAAATTTGAACACCAACGGAAGACATTTGGGAGTGCCGGTGTGCCACAAACTAGCATTCGCCGAAACTCGGATTATCGTGAAAAATGTGTTAAAGCTCGTTATTTGAGGCTGAAATCGAACAGGTTAATTCCTAAAATGAGCTCGGACGCGTGATTGAAAAACAGGGCAAAAAAGAAACAGGTTCCGGTACGACCTTCCGAACGGCTGAAATTGAAGTGTATAATACACGGTTTTTCGGGATTCCGGGGTCCCGGAATAAAATTCTCCGGAAATCACATAGAAATTTCCTCGGGTCAGATAATGCGGCCACGCAAAGTTTGAGCACCAACGGAAGACATTTGGTGTTGCCGGTGTGCCACAAACCAGCATTCGCCGAAACTCGGATTATCGTGAAAAATGAGTTAAAGCTCGTTATTTGAGGCTGAAATCCAATAGGTTGATTTCTGAAATCGAACAGGTTAATTCTTGAAATGAGCTCAGACGCGTGATTGAGAAACAGGGGGAAAAAGAAACAGGTTCTGCTACGACCTTACGAACGGCTAAAATTGAAATGTATATAAAATACACGGTTTTTCGGGATTCCGGGGTCCCGGAATAAAATTCTCCGGAAATTACATAGAAAGTTCCTCGGGTCAGATAAAGCGGCCACGCAAAGTTTGAGCACCAACGGAAGACATTTGAAGGTGCCGGTGTGCCACAAACCAGCATTCGCCGAAACTCGGATTATCGTGAAAAATGTGTTAAAGCTCGTTATTTAAGGCTGAAATCGAACAGGTTGATTCCTGAAATCGAAAAGGTTGATTCTAGAAATGAGCTCGGATGCGTGATTGAAAAACAGGGAGAAAAAAGAAACAGGTTCCGGTACGACCTTTCGAACGGCTGAAATTGAAGTGTTATAATACACGGTTTTTTGGGATTCCGGAGTCCCAGAATAAAATTCTCCGGAAATCACATAGAAAGTTCCTCGGGTCAGATACAGTGGCCACGCAAAGTTTGAGCACCAACGAAAGACATTTAAAGGTGCCGGTGTGCCACAAACCAGCATTCGTCGAAACTCAAATTATCGTGAAAAATGTGTTAAAGCTCGTTATTTGAGGCTGAAATCGAACAGGTTGATTCCTAAAATGAGCTCGGACGCGTGATTGAAAAACAGGGCGAAAAAGAAACAGGTTCCGGTACGACCTTCCGAACGGCTGAAATTGAAGTGTATATATAATATACGGTTTTTCGGGATTCTGGGCACTGGAATAAAATTCTCCGAAAATCACAAAGAAAGTTCCTTGGGTCAGATAAAGCGGCCACGCAAAGTTTGAGCACCAACGGAAGATATTTTGGGGTGCCGGTGTGCCACAAACCAGCATTCCTCGAAACTCGGATTTCGTGAAAAATGTGTTAAAGCTCGTTATTTGAGGCTGAAATCGAACAGGTTGATTCCTGAAATCGAACAGGTTGATTCATGAAATGAGCTCGGATGCGTGATTGAAAAACAGGGAGAACAAGAAACATATTCCGGTACGACTTTCCGAACGGCTCAAATTGAAGTGTATAATACACGTTTTTTCGGGATTCGGGGGTCTCGGAATAAAATTCTCCGGAAATCAGATATAAAGTTTCTCGGGTCAGATAAAGCGGACATGCAAAGTTTGAGTACCAACGGAAGACATTTGGGGGTGCCGGTGTGCCACAAACCAGCATTCGCCGAAACTCGGATTATCGTGAAAAATGTGTTAAAGCTCGTTATTTGAGGCTGAAATCGAAGAGGTTGATTCTTGAAATCGAACAAGTTGATTCCTGAAATGAGCTCGAACGAGTGATTGAAAAACAGGGAGAAAAAGAAACAGGTTCCGGTATGACCTTCCGAACGGCTGAAATTGAAGTGTATAATACACGATTTTTTGGGATTCCGGAGTCCCGAAATAAAATTCTCCGTAAATCACATAGAAAGTTCCTCGGGTCAGATAAAGCGGCCACGCAAAGTTTGAGCACCAACGGAAAACATTTGGGGGTGCCGGTGTGCCACAAACCAGCATTCGCTAAAACTCGGATTATCGTGAAAAATGTGTTAAAGCTTGTTATTTGAGACTGAAATCGAACAGGTTGGTTCCTGAAATGAGCTCGGACGCGTGATTGAAAAACAGGGAGAAAAAGAAACAGGTTCCGGTACGACCTTCCGAACGGCTGAAATTGAAGTGTATAATACACGGTTTTTCGGGATTCCGGGTTTCGTAATAAAATTCATCGGAAATCACATAGAAAGTTCCTCGGGTCAGATAAAGCGGCCACGCAAATTTTGAGCACCAACGGAAGACATTTGGGGGTGCCGTTGTGCCACAAACCAGCATTCGCCGAAACTGGAATTATCGTGAAAAATGTGTTAAAGCTCGTTATTTGAGGCTGAAATTGAACAGGTTGATTCCTAAAATCGAACAGGTTGATTCTTGAAATGAGCTCAGACGCGTGATTGAAAAGCAGAGAGAAAAAGAAACAGGTTCCGGTACGACCTTCCGAACGGCTGAAATTGAAGTGTATAATACACGGTTTTTTGGGATTCCGGAGTCCCGAAATAAAATTCTCCGAAAATCACATAGAAAGGTCCTCGGGTCAGATAAAGCGGCCACGCAAAGTTTGAGCACCAACGGAAGACATTTGGGGGTGCCGGTGTGCAACAAACCAGCATTCGCCGAAACTTGGATTATCGTGAAAAATGTGTTAAAGCTTGTTATTTAAGGTTGAAATCGAACAGGTTGATTCCTGAAATCGAAAAGGTTGATTCTTGAAATTAGCTCAGACGCGTCACTGAAAAACAGGGAAAAAAAGAAACAGGTTCCGGTACGACCTTTCGAACGACTGAAATTGAAGTGTATAATACACGGTTATTAAGGATTCCGGAGTCCCGGAATAAAATTCTCCGGAAATCACATAGAAAGTTTCTCGGGTCAGATAAAACGGCCAAACAAAATTTGAGCACCAACGGAAGACATTTGGGGGCGCCGGTGTGCCACAAACCAGCATTCGCCGAAACTCGGATTTTCGTGAAAAATGTGTTAAAGCTCGTTATTTGAGGCTGAAATCGAATAGGTTGATTCTTGAAATCGAACAGGTTGATTCGTGAAATGAGCTCGGCGTGATTGAAAAACAGTGAGAAAAAGAAACAGGTTCCGGTACGACCTTCCGAACGGCTGAAATTGAAGTGTATAATACACGGTTTTTCGGGATTCTAGGGTCCCGGAATAAAATTCCCCGAAATCACATAGAAAGTTCCTCGGGTCAGATAAAGCGGCCACGCAAAGTTCGAGCACCAACAGAAGAAATTTGGGGGTGCCGGTGTGCCACAAACCGGCATTCGCCGAAACTCGGATTATCGTGAAAAATGTGTCAAAGCTCGTTATTTGAGCCTGAAATCCAACAGGTTGATTCCTGAAATTGAACAGGTTGATTCCTGAAATGAGCTCGGACGCGTGATTGAAAAACACGGAGAAAAAGAAACAGGTTCCGGTACGACATTCCAAAAGGCAGAAATTTAAGTGTATATATATAATACACGATTTTTCGGATTCCGGGGTCCCGGAATTAAATTCTCCGGAAATCACATAGAAAGTTCCTCGGGTCAGATAAAGCGGCCACGCAAAGTTTGAGCACCAACGGAAGACATTTGGGGGTGCCGGTGTGCCACAAATCGGCATTCGCCGAAACTCAAATTATCGTGAAAAATGTGTTAAAGCTCGTTATTTGAGGCTGAAATCGAATAGGTTGATTCATGAAATCGAACAGGTTGATTCCTGAAACTAGCTCGGACGCATGAATGAAAAACAGGAAGAAAAAGAAACAGGTTCCGTTACGACCTTCCAAACGGCTGAAATTGAAGTGTATAATACACGGTTTTTCGGGATTCCGGGATCCCGGAATAAAATTATCCGGAAATGACATAGAAAGTCTCTCGGGTCAGATAAAGCGGCCACGCAAAGTTTGAGAACCAACGGAAGACATTTGGGGGTGCCGGTGTGCCACAAACCAGCATTCGCCGAAACTCGGATTATCGTGAAATATGTGTTAAAGCTCGTTATTTGAGGCTGAAATCGAACAGGTTGATTCCTGAAATCATAGAGGTTGATTCATGAAATGAGCTCGGACGCGTGATTGAAAAACAGGGAGAAAAAGATACAGGTTCCAGTACGGCCTTCCGAACGGCTGAAATTGAAATGTATATATAATACACGGTTTTTCGGGATTCCTGGGTCCCGGAATAAAATTATCCGGAAATTACATAGAAAGTTCCTCGAGTCAGATAAAGCGGCCACGCAAAGTTTGAGCACCAACGGAAGACATTTGGGGGTGCCGGTGTGCCACAAACTAGCATTCGCCGAAACTCGGATTATCGTGAAAAATGTGTTAAAGCTCGTTTTTTGAGGCTGAAATCGTCAGGTTGATTCCTGAAATAAGCTCGGACGCGTGATTGAAAAACAGGGAGAAAAAGAAACAGGTTCCGGTACGACCTTTCGAACGGCTGAAATTGAAGTGTATAATACACGGTTTTTCGGGATTCCGGGGTCCCGGAATAAAATTCTCCGGAAATCAAATAGAAAGTTCCTCGGGTCAGATAAAGCGGCCAAGCAAAGTTTGAGCACCAACGGAAGACATTTAAAGGTGCCGGTGTGCCACAAACCAGCATTCGCCGAAACTCGAATTATCGTGAAAAATGTGTTAAAGCTCGTTATTTGAGGCTGAAATCGAACAGGTTGATTCCTGAAATGAGCTCGGACGCGTGATTGAAAAATAGGGTGAAAAAAAAACATGTTCCGGTACGACCTTCCGAACGGCTGAAATTGAAGTGTATAAATATAATACACGGTTTTTCGGGATTCCGGGGTCCCGGAATAAAATTCTCCGAAAATTACATTGAAAGTTCCTCGGGTCAGATAAAACGGTCACGCAAAGTTTGAGCACCAACGGAAGACATTTGGGGGTGCCGGTGTGCCACAAACGAGCACTCGTCGAAACTCGGATTATCGTGAAAAATGTGTTAAAACTCGTTATTTGAGGCTGAAATCGAACAGATTGATTCCTGAAATGAGCTCGGACGCGTGATTGAAAAACAGGGAGGAAAAGAAACAGGTTCTGGTACGACCTCCAAACGGCTGAAACTGAAGTGTATAATAACAAGGTTTTCTAGATATTAGAGTTCCAGAACAAAATTCTCCAGAAATAACACAGAAGGTTCGGCGGATCAGGTAAAGCGTCCACACAAAATTTGAGTAGCAACGGAGAACATTTGGGAGTGCCGTTATGCGATTAACCAGCATTCGTCGAACGTCGGATAATCGTGAAAATGGATTAATACTCGTTATTTGGACCTGTAATCGAATTGGGTAACTCCAGACACGACCTCGGACACGTGGTTATAAAAGCGGGAAATAAAAAGAAACTTGGTTCAGTACGACCTCCCGAACGGCTCAAATCGAAGTGTATAATACACGGTTTTCGGGATTTCCGAGCCCGGAACAAAATTCTCCGAAAATCACACAGAAGGATTCTCGGATCAGGTAAAGCGGCCACACAAAATTTGAGTTGCAACGGAGGACATTTGGGGGTGTCTGTATGCGATAAATGAGCATTCCTCGAACCTGAGATAATCGTGAAAAATGGATTAATACTCGTTATTTGGACCTGAAATCGAATAGGGTAACTCCGAAAATGACCTCGGACATGTGAATGACAAACCGGGAGAAAAATAAACGTAGTCCGGTACGACCTCCCGAACGGGTCAAATCGAAGGATCCTCAGATTAGGTAAAGTGGTCACGCAAAATTTTTTGAGCAACGGAGGATATTTTGAGGTGCCGGTATGCGATTAGCGAGCATTCGTCAAACCTCGGATAATCGTGAAAAACGGATTAATACCCGTTATTTGGACCTGAAATCGAATTCGGTAACTCCAGACATGACCTTAGACACGTGGTTTAAAAAGCGGGAGAAAAAAAACGTGGTCCGGTACGACCTCCTAAACGGCTCAAATCGAAGTGTATTTGACCCAGAACCAAATTGACTTAACCCTTCCAATCCTACTTAAATATTTATTGACACATTCAAATCATTATCCCTAACTAATTTGATAACATTTTGCCTAATAATGATTAACCTTACCTAAATTCTTATATATTCAGAACCATACCTTGCAAAATCAACCCGACCTAAGAAGGCTGACTCAAGACCTAAAATTGACCCAACTAACCAACCTACAATACCCGAACTTTACTTGAAACCTGAATCGAGTTAACCCTACCCAAATCAACAATATTTTTATATTGGGACTCTTTAGCTTTTTGCCCTGCCACACTTGCACTTCACATTTAACATCCCAAATATGAAAAAACAAGGGATTTGCCATTATGAATTCATTGTGGATAATATTCTGCTATCCAACTAAAACCTACAAATTTGGACAGTTCATAGATTATACAGCTGATGTAGTACTTCTTATTGTTTATTTTCTGAGTTTTATTTTAAAGTTTGTGAGTTTTGCTTTAATATAAAGTTTTTGAACACATTTACTAAAACATCACACTAAAAAAATATAATATTGCTCAAAAACTATATTTATAAATGATAATATGCTCAGAAAAAATGTGTATATGCTCAAAAACTACAAAGTTTGAGGTATTACCTCAGATGCTTAATCCTTTTTTTTAAATTTGGATGACGAATGTTATTTACCGTTTATTTTCTACCTTTTCATTTCACAATCGATTAAGATATTATATATTTGGCCTCATCCACTTGCCATCTGATTGCACATGATATATATTTTTTTAACTGATTGTGAGAGGACAAAGAGAGAAGGTGGAAGAAAAGATTGGAGAAAAAAGGTAGATAACAACCCTCAAGCGTCCTAAATTCATATAAATACATCTATAACTTTATTTGTAAGAAGATGGGGGTGATGACTAATGCATTTCTTTGCTATCATAGAAAGTCATTGCCTTGCTTGTTTATTGAATTCGTCCATTTAAGCACTTTTTTTTTCTAACTTTGAATATACAGAAGAAATAAAGAAAATTGACTAAATACAGCTAAATAGAAAAAGAGAATATAAATGCGATATCAGTGCACACCAAAGGTAACAGCTACAGAACTCCTAGTCTTTTAAGAAAAAAAACACTTAAACCCGGGGTTTAAGCACGACGGTGGAGTGATTACGAACATGCAAGCTAAACTGTCCACATTGCTCCGTTGTATCGACCTTGGATTGGCCGGGAGGAGGAAGGAGTTCGAAGTTTTGGATCAAGCGGCCGACAGTAATGGAGATGATCGGAAGAGCAAGGATAATACCAGGACAACTCCTTCTACCAACCCCAAAAGGAAGGTATCGAAAATCATTTCCATTTGCTTCGACTTTAGACTCCTCTTCCAAGAACCTCTCCGGTCTAAACTCTTCCGGTTTTTTCCAATGTTCAGGGTTATTGGCAAGCCACCAAGCATTAACCAATACCTTACTTTGAGCAGGGATGTCATGACCGCCAAGCTTGGCTTCGTGCACATTCATATGAGGTATCAGCAACGGGATGGGCATTCGCAACCTCAACGTTTCTTTCACCACAGCTTCCAAATATGGTAACTTATGCGTGTCTGCCTCGGTTACTTGGTTCCCTTTTCCGAGCACATTGTCTAGCTCTTCCCTCACCTTCTGCTGAATGTCAGGGTGGTTCACTAACTCCGCTACTGCCCATTCGATTGACATCAATGTTGTTTCGATTGCTGTTTAACGTTTAAATCATTAGTATTTGGATTGCTAAACACCTTATCATATAAACAAAGTCGTAGCGACTAGCTTAAAGAAAATTTTACAAAATTAACTCACCAGCAATGTTGATGTTCTCAATCATGTACATTACATTTTCTTCAGTAATTTCGCCGCGATTTTGTGCTTCCAGGATGTTATCTATGGCACATTTTGGTTCAGTGTTTGATGCCTTTGTTCCTGATAATTTCCTGTAAACATGACAATAATTCATTAAAAACATTGTTTTTTTTTAGGTATTCATTAATTAATATTTAATGGGAAATAATAAAATTAATTCCAATTTGTCTTCGCTGTTCAATGTCAACTTCTGACTTTTATGTCAACGTGAAAAGTGTGACAAATAATTGTTGATAGATGGTGTTACGGATAAGTTTCATCTGATGACGTTCTATCATAATTAAATCCAAAAATAGGTCAAAGAAAAGCGAAAAGGTAGGGGGGAGGGGAGGAGAATCGGAGATTATCGTACCTGCGGACGTCGACGAAGTAGTCCTTGAAGAGATTCAATCTCTTATCCCTAATTTGTACACAAAACTTGAGATAACCCCTGAGGAACGGTCGTAGTATTGGTATAAAATCGGCGTAATTGTAATCAAATGTCTGAGACAATTGTCCTCTTTTGGCGTTAATGGAAATTAACTTGTTGTAAAGAGGATCGTCAACGCTATTAAAGCGACGATTAAACATGATACGGTACATATTATTGTACATCATGAGTTGTAGACGTTTACGTAGTACGATGCCGGTGGTGGAGGATTCTGGGTGTTTGATGACATCATCAACCACACTCGCAGCTTCCTCCTCCCAACCGGCCTTGTATTGTTGTACAACCTTGTTGGTAAAAAAGGGGACCGTCATGATCCTCCTCATTTTTCTCCAGTGTTCACCGTACTCGGTGAACACCATATCTTGTCCTCCCCCAGTGAATATATCAAACACTAGGTTTCTCGGCCTAGACCCAAATTCAGCTCCCTGTGTCTGAAGCACCTCCTTGGCAAGTTCCGGGGAGGACACAACAACCACATTTCGAACTCCCATTCGTAATAATAATATATCTCCAAACCTCTTGGCAAGGTCCAAGAGGTTCCGGTGATTAAGATCATTCCCAACCTGCAGCCAATTTCCAAATATGGGAATTGGCAGCGGTCCTGGGGGAAGCTTCAGCTTCCTCCCTCTCAGCTTCGAGATTGTTATCGCAACCACAATAGCAAAGAAGAGGGCATACAACCCCTTTTGAACTAGCATCATATCCATTATTATTGATTTATGAATTTATGAAATTTGAGAAGGAGATGTTTTAGACTTTAAGTTATAAGATTGAAAGTGTATGTGAATGTGAATATGTGATGCTTAAACAAATTGAACAATTTTCCCTTATATAGAGGGTAGTTGGATTGTCGGAGAATAAATAAGTATTGATTGAAAATTACTCAAATGTAAACCGTGTATTTAGGTGAAGTCATGTACGAAATCAAGTTCCACCCTATTTCTAATCTTGAAAATGCAGGACCACTATTATTAAATTATAAATTCTTGTTTCAAATTAACTATTTTCGTCTTGTTAAATAGATAGGGTTATGTGATCATTTTATAGTCAAATGTAATTATAATAATCCAAGTGATTTGACAGCTTGTTGAGCTTAATAACTAATTTTTCAAAAGTGGTCACATTTTACTTTAAAATAATCTCAAAATTCGATTTTTAAGAAAAGGATCAAAATAATCCGTTTTAAAGAAGACACCTATTATTAAATTCCTCGCGTTGTCTAGTTGACTGATCTTTCTATCTTTAGTTTGTGCGGTTGTACGTCAATCACTCACTTTGGCAAAATTTGTACTCATATTGGGGACTGAATTCTAGTTGGATTTTACTTAGTTTGATTCTAGAGTGTTTAAATATTCTAGAATGTGAATGTGCTCTCAAATTTAATCCTTATAATAAAGATATTTTCCGAGAGCTACAAGTGGTAGTTGACCGTTTATTATCAATTCAAATTGGAAATGAGAGTGTTCTAAATTTGACCTTTTTGGCAAAGAAAGGAAGGGAAAGAAACCCTTGTTGTCACCCGCTTCGACCAATGATTGTATTCCTCTTAGTTAGGGATGGCAATGGGTAGGATCTGGATAGGATCCTATAAGATCCATATTTACAGGATCTGAAATTCCCATATCCATATCCGGATCCGCAGGATCTGGATTGGATCAGGATATATCCATATCCTTTTGATAATAAAAGAAAAGTCCCTCTTAAAATATAAAAATAATATTTTTGGTATTTTACTACGACGTAACATACTATTTTCCTTTACTAGATACTAATAATAAAGCTAAAGTTCTAAAAACATAAAAATAAAGTCTTATGAAATTACAATAACACTAAAAAAGTATCTTTTTTTAACCAAAAAATGTTAATCAGAAAAAATCATGGTTTGATTTATGAAAAAAATTAAAAGAACAAAGCATATAATTTTACTATTTGTTTAGCTGAACTTATTTTTTAAGAAAATGAAATAAAAATGGATCTAAGGGTAGGATCTGGATCTCGACCATACGATCCATATCCATATCCTTATCCACTGGATCTTAAATATCGCGATCCATATCCGCTCCGTAGGATCTGGATCTCAGGATCTGGGCAGGATCTGGATTCTGTTGCCATCCGGACTCTTAGTTCACTCGATGTGCCTACGAATTCTGAGGGTAGCGGTGCGCGGTGCGCCGTGGCCTTGAATGATTCGGCTCTCTATAATTCATCCTCCTCAGATAGCTCAAAACCATCTCAATTTCACTTCACTAGCAAGAAGAGACCTAAGAATAGATTAAATCTATCCTCTCAAGATTATGCAAACTTATTACATGACAAAAAATTTGGAATTCTACCATCCAAGGTCCATATCTTACTTGAGGGTCTGTACCCTCACCCCCAAAAACTATCCAGACAAGAACTCCCCATGAAGAAATTTTAGAGACAACGTAACAGAAGTTCCTACCACTTCTCCTTTGCCGAAGAATCTTTTTAAGCCAATTAATGTGAAGCATTCTGAAAGTGTTGAGTTGGTTTAAGAGGAGGTCATAATCATCCAGGTAGATATGAAGCTCCAGAAAAGAAAGTGCGTTTTGTTGATATGGGTAATACTTTC
This sequence comes from Silene latifolia, assembly GCF_048544455.1. Classification (NCBI taxonomy): domain Eukaryota; kingdom Viridiplantae; phylum Streptophyta; class Magnoliopsida; order Caryophyllales; family Caryophyllaceae; genus Silene; species Silene latifolia. Next base: position 91,754 of record NW_027413142.1, on the reverse strand, counting down.
AATTCCTTTAAGCACTAGTCAAATTTTAAGCCTATCAATAGACCTCATCTTCAAGGGAGTACCCCACCCGAATAACGTTTTCGGTTGAGTAGAGTATTACAACTTGTACAAGACTTTATGGATTTTATTTATTAATCAATTGTTGTACACAAATTTCCATTAAGCCGGATATATCCACTTTAACCTTAAGACGGCTCAAATACAATAGTCAAGGTGGTAAAAAGAAAGTTCCTAGGAAATAGCAAAATAATTTTCTTCTTTAGCCAAGCGGAGTATTAATTGATCCGTTTTATTCTTAAAATGGATATACCCGTTAATTTTCCTATCTAGCCTAGTGGGGTATTAATTAACCCATTTATTCATAAAACTATTGAACTAACTAAAGTAACAAGAAGTTAGTTAGTAGAGTTAGTTACAGAATTAGTTATTGAAACTAACTTAGGTGATAAGTCGGTTTATAGAACAATATAAATACTAGATCAATACTCATTTTAAAAACACAATTCTCATATATCAAAAATCACTTCAATATTTCTACAAATCTCTCTTTACAACTAATAACATCAATGCAAGAACATTGATGTTTTACATGGTATCAGCTTATTAACAATCAAGAAAATCATTAAACGCTTCCGCTTCCGCATACACATTCATATCTTCATCATTTCTTCATAAACATTCCTTCATATCTTCATCGTTGTTCATATCTCTTTCCAAATTTTCTTTGTATCTTCATCGTTGAATCTTCATCTTTTCAATATGCCTACTGATCAAACATCTGATCCTTATGATTATTATGACGATCCTTTATATCTCTCTTCTTCTGATCAACCCTTCTCTCAGCTTACTGCTTCCTTGTTTGATCGGTCCGAATTTCTCAGCTGGAAACAAGATATACTCATGGCTCTTGCTGCTAAAAATAAAGACGGGTTTATCAATAGAACCCTCACCAAGCCACCATCAACAGACAAGAAATATCATCAATTCATTCGTTGTGATTTGATGGTTCTTAAGTGGATTCTTAATTCCATTGACAAGCCATTACGGGAAAACCTGAAGTACATCAGAACTGCACAAGAGTTATGGGCTGAACTTATGGAAAGGTATGGACAGTCTAATGCTATTGAGATTTACCAACTTTCTCAAGATCTAAATTCTACATCACAATCCAATTTATCCCTGATTGAGTACTACAGTAAAGTCAAAAATCTTTGGGAAACTATGGATAGTTTGGATCCTGTTCCAAGCTGTACATGTGGTAGAATGGCTTCTTGCACTTGTACTCTCATGAAATGAATGCTTGTTCGTGATCAAAATGCCAAATTGATCAAATTCTTGATGGGTCTTAATTCTAAATATGATACGGTTAGGATACATATTTTATCCATGGATCCTCTGCCATCTATCAGTAAAACTTTGGGTTTGCTGCAGAAAATTGAGAAACAGAAGCATATTTCTGATTTTGTTGATAATATTTCTGATATCAATGCTTATGCAACATATAAGGGCTCTGATATTGATCCCAAGTACATGAAGGCAAGTTCTTCAGATGATTCTTCTTCTGCAAAGTATTGCAGTCATTGCAAGATGAATAGCCACAATCTTTCTGAATGTTTCATGGTTAACAAGTGTCCGGCTTGTGGGAAATTTGGCCATTCTGTTACTAAATGCTTTCAAGTGGTTGGTTTTCCTAGCAAGAATAACAAAGGGAAAGGTAAAATGGGTTCTGGTAAGCCTGGGAATGCAGCTGGTAATTTCAAGAAGTCAGCAAACAATGTTGATGTTCAAGAAAATTTATCTCCACTTGAAGATGTTGATGATGTTCCTACTGCAGTTTCTTCTCACGTTCCTTTTGATTCAGCCATGATTGATGGACTGGTCACATCAGTCGCGGATCAGGTGATAAAGAGAATCTCAGATAATAAGCAAGGTCTTTCCTTCTCTAATTTCGCAGGTACATTTCATCAAGTACATTCTGCTCATTCTGATTCTTGCTTTACTGATTGGATAATTGACACTGGTGCATCTGACCATATGACTTATGACATTAAACTTTTACATAATACTACTAAATTGAATACCCCACTAATCATTGGATTACCTGATGGTACCAGTAAGACAGTCACAGTTACTGGTGATGTTTGTTTAACTCCAACTATTACATTGCATCATGTGTTGCTTCTTCCTGATTTTAAACAAAATTTAATGTCAGTAAGTAAGCTGCTTGACCATAACAAACTATCTGCTGTGTTCTTGTCTACCAACTGTTATTTTCAGGACCATTCCAATAGATGTGTAGCTAAGGGACAAAGGATAGGAGACCTCTATAGATTTCAATCTACTAGTACTGCTTTGCTTGTTCAAAGGATTGCTGCTGTTGTTCTAAATTTACTACAAACATCTTCTGTTAATTCTTCTCTAAACCAATGTAATAAAGTTTCTAAATATGTATCTCTATTTCATTCTAGGCTTGGGCATGCTTCTTATGATAAAATTAAAATTGTAAATAAAGAACAGTGTATTGCTTCTTCTTCATTTCAATGTAAAACTTGTATTCTTGCAAAGCATCATCAATTGCCATTTCCTCATAGTAATTCTAGAGCATTAACTGTTTTTGAGCTTCTTCATATGGATATTTGGGGACCATATAAAATTCCCTCTTTGTCTGGTGCCAAATACTTTCTTACCATTTTAGATGATCACTCTAGGAATACATGGACCATCTTGTTTCAGACTAAGGACCAGGTTCCATGTCTTGTTAAAGATTTCTTTGCTTACATAGAAAAACAGTTTGATGCTGTGGTTAAAGTTGTCAGGGGTGATAATGGGGGAGAGTTTTTGCATCATTCTTGTGGCCAAGTATTTAAACATAGAGGTATCATTCATCAGACCAGTATAGCAGGCAGGCCACAGCAAAATGGCCGTGTTGAACGCAAGCATAGGCACCTTTTAGATACTGCAAGATCTCTTAAAATTCATGCCAGTTTGCCCATAAAATTTTGGGGTGATAGTTTATTAACAGCTACTTATCTTATTAATCTAATGCCCTCTTCTACTATTGGTTGGAAAACTCCATTTGAGATTTTGTTTGGTAAGGCACCAAATTATGCTGACTTAAGGGTCTTTGGTTGTTGCTGTTATGCCACAATGCCTCCTACTTACTCTGATAAGTTTGGCACAAGGGCTAGGAAGTGTATCTTTCTAGGTTATCCACACACTCAAAAGGGTTACAAGTTATATGACCTTTATTCAAACTAGAAAAGTGTTTGTTAGTAGGGATGTTTTATTTAAAGAAGATGAGTTCCCTTTTAAGAGTCTCAATTCTGAATTACAGTCTACTAATTTAGTCAATCCTGCAACATCTACTTTAATTTTGTCTCAAGATATGACTGAGACACCTTTAACACAGTCTGACCAGACTGTTACAACTGAACAGAATGCTACTACTGAACAGTCTGTCAGTACAGGACCTACAAATACAAATAACCTAAACACTACCACCTTAAATACTAGAATGACTGTTAGAAGGTCAGTAAGACCTAGGCAGCCATCTGTTTTGTTACAGGATTATCATTGTCCTTTACAATTATCTGGACAAACTTCCACTGGTACATCAAACACAGCTGCTGCACTACATGCTACTGTCTTGCAAAATATGCAAGAATATGATCCCAAGTATGTTACATCTTTGGCCACTGTTCTTCAAGAACATGAGCCATACACATATTATCAAGCCAGCAGAGATCCTAGGTGGGTGGATGCAATGAATAAAGAAATCAAAGCTTTAGAAGATAACCAGACTTGGCAGCTGATGGAATTACCTAAAGGAAAGAAATCTATTGGCTCTAAATGGGTGTTCAAAATTAAGTACAATGCAGATGGGAGTGTGGAAAGATTTAAAGCCAGGTTGGTTGCCAAGGGCTACAACCAGGTCAAAGATAGAGACTATACTCACACTTTCTCACCAGTAGCAAAATTCACAACAGTAAGGACCCTCCTGGCCATTGTAGCAGCAAAAGGATGGCCATTATATCAGGTTGATATAAATAATGCCTTCTTACATGGCCATTTGGATGAAGAGGTTTATATGCGACCACCAGAAGGATATAAAGTGCAGCAGGGACAAGTATGCAAGCTAGTCAAATCTCTTTATGGCCTTAAACATGCATCTCGACAATGGAATAAAGAGTTTACAAAATATTTACTCAGCAAGGGTTATCTGCAATCCAGACAAGATTACTCCTTTTTCACTAAGTTTGATGCCCTTACACAGTCCTTTGTTGTTGCTCTAGTATATGTTGATGATGTTCTCATCAGTGGCACAGATGAACAAGCTATATTAGACCTCAAGCAAGGGTTAGACAAGGAATTTCCCATTAAGGATTTAGGACATGCCAGGTATTTCCTTGGCTTGGAAATATCCAAGAATCACATTGAACTTCTCATCAATCAACGAAAATATATCATAGATATACTTACTGATATGAAGATGGAGAATGCCACAACAGCTAATTTTCCAATGCAGCGAGGAATCAAGTTGAGCACAGATGATGGTGAGTTGTTGGAAGATCCAGAAAAGTACAGAAGGTTAATAGGCAGGCTCTTATACCTAAACATGACTAGGCCTGATATATCATATTCAGTCCAACATCTCAGCCAATTTGTTAGCAAACCAAGATTACCTCATTTTCAAGCTGCTATACATGTTCTAAGATATCTAAAGAAGACAATAAACACTGGGTTGTTTTATAGTGCCCATTCTGATCTGCAACTTGTTGCCTATAGTGATGCGGATTGGGGTCAATGTGCTTTCACATGTAAGTCTCTCAGTGGCTACTGTGTTTTCCTGGGAAGATCCCTTATCTCCTGGAAAACCAAAAAGCAAAAGACAGTCTCCAAAAGCAGTGCTGAATCTGAGTATAGAAGCATGTCCTACACAAGCTCAGAGTTAGTTTGGCTTGACAGTCTCCTCCAAGAATTCAGGATCACAACACCTAAGCCTATTCCACTTTACTGTGACAACAAAGCAGCACAGCATATATCTCTTAACCCCGTATTCCATGAAAGAACAAAGCACCTTAGCATAGATTGTCACTATGTTAGGGACAAACAAGATGAGGGATTTCTCCTAACTAAGCATGTCAGGACAGGACTTCAAGTTGCAGACATCATGACAAAAGCTTTAGGTGCAGACCAGCATGATTTTCTTTCTTCCAAACTTGGTTTGGTCTTCACCCCTACTCAAGTTTGAGGGGGGAATATTGAACTAACTAAAGTAACAAGAAGTTAGTTAGTAGAGTTAGTTACAGAATTAGTTATTGAAACTAACTTAGGTGATAAGTCGGTTTATAGAACAATATAAATACTAGATCAATACTCATTGTAAAAACACAATTCTCATATATCAAAAATCACTTCAATATTTCTACAAATCTCTCTTTACAACTAATAACATCAATGCAAGAACATTGATGTTTTACAAAAACGGATACACCCGTCGTAAAAGAGACTAATTGATTGTTGCAATGTAATTAAGGAAATATGACTAGATTAACAAGGAGTGTACTAGCTAGAAAGAAAAAGTCTTCACTAAAAGTGGTGAGAGATAGTCTTTCAATAAGTTATTGAGAGACCAGTGTTTCGTACCATTTTATTTGTATTTCGTGACCCTTTTGTTGTTGATCGTATACATAGTAATTTCGTACCTATCGTACTTATAATAATACATGTACCTATTTTATCTTTAATCATGATTTGTTCCTATTTTAATACCTTTAGTATCACTTTTTCTTAAAACTAGTATCGGTGCATGTCCCCGTCCGAGGTACCTTTATTTAGCATTAAAATTTATTTTCAATGAAATAAAACTACTTTAAAGTTGTATAACTTATAAATTTATCATTAATATATTTTTCTATGATATATTTTAAAACTACGATGAAATAATTTATTAGACAAATTCAGTACTCCCGCTATTAATATTTTACTTAAATCGACTAGTTAGCTAATTGTTCATATATACTTTATTTTGTTGTTAGTATTGTTACTTTTATTACATTCGTTATTACTACTGTTACTTTCACTACTCTAGCCGTAATTATTATTACGTAATTATTGAAACTTTCACTCCGCATTAATATTGATAATTTCACTACTCCCGTAGTCCCGTTGTTACTTATATTACCTTCACTACTCCCGCTCGCTACTAATATTGTTACTTTGACTATTCAAATGAATGATTATTATCATATTATTATATTTTAATGGGTGACAAAAAAATGATCTATTTAATTTATTATAGGAAAACATATTCCCTAAGCATTTGTATTCTTGTTTATATTGCTGGATCGTGTTTACTTTGCTGGTTTTATGACTAGATTGGTAGAGTAGTTTTATCTAATGGTTGAAGGCCAGACTCATGAATGATTTTATACTCTAGACGCGTCCTTTACACGATTACCCTTTTAACTTGAAATGAAAATGTAACGCATGCCTTTCATAGTGTATTAGTGTGTGCTAAGACCATCTCCAAGCAGAAGGTCGAGTTAATCGGGTCACCAATATTTTTCCTCTTAATCACACCTTAATTATCTTGACCCATTTTCACCCTCTCAAGCAAAAGGTCACGACCTAGGTCACCAACCCAATCATTTTCCACTTTACAGCCAATGAGAGAGTGCCACCTACCGGGTCACCATACTCAACCAAAGGTCACCTCCCTTTGTTTTGATGGTTATCCCTTTTTTTGGTTTCCAGCCAATAAGAGAATGCCACCTATCGGGTCACCAACAAAGTCACCAACTCAACTCAAGGTCACCAATTGACCCTGAGTAATTCAAGGTCACCAAAATTATCCCCTTAATCTTAATTTAAGGTGTCATTAAGGTGACCCAACAAGGTCACGACCCAGTCGGTGACCTTGCTTGGGAATGGTCTAAGAGATCTAGGATTCAAATCTCACCATCATTCCTTTACAAAATAAAATATTAACATCCGGTATAAGAAGGTCTACGTTACAAACCATCTCTACTAGTTGTGTCTAGCTCTACCACCGATATTTTAGAAACTATACATATGGATTAACCCTAGTCCCTACATTCTAGAAACTTAAACATTCTAGAATCGAACAATTGAAGAAACAAGTAGAACTCACTCATAATAATCCCAAATCCCAATATGAGTGTGAATTTTGCTAAAAGTAAAAATGGTTGACGGCTTGACGCACAACCGCACATTCTAAAGATATGCGACAAGTCAATTATCTAAACCCGCGAATCAAATAATAGTCATGACTCATGGATGGAGAGGTGCATTTTCCTGGATCGTCATACATACGGTGCAACTTGTTTTCCTACACCCCTTAGTAGACGTGATTAAATGCGGGTTTGAGTTGAATATGACCTGAGCTTTAGTTTTTGTTTAAACGAATTACTAGATTTGGGACGGATTAATGGACTAAGCCTGTATATTTTCTTTTTCTAAATATCTTGTCTGTACGGTTGTACCTACTTATTTAATGGGTCAAATTCAATGAACAAGACGACCCATAAACAGTTCCTCCACTTACCTAATTACACGGTTTGAATTGAGTAATTTTCAACGTATATGCATGGTTTTACGTAGTCTCCGGCAATCCAACTACCACTACTCTGAGTACTCTCTATATAAGAAAAAATTGTTCAATTTGTTTAAGCATCACATTTTCACATACACATTCAATCTTATAACATAAAGTTTTAAACACTTTCAATTAATCAATAAAAATGGATATCATGCTAGTTCAAAAGGCCTTGTATGCACTTTTCTTTGCTATCGTGGTTGCGATTACAGCCTCGAAGCTGAAGGGGAGGAAGTTGAAGCTTCCCCCAGGACCGCTGCCAATTCCCATATTCGGGAATTGGTTGCAGGTTGGGAATGATCTTAATCACCGGAACCTCTTGGACCTTGCCAAAAGGTTCGGAGATATAGTATTGTTAAAAATGGGGGTTAGAAATGTGGTGGTTGTGTCCTCTCCCGAACTTGCTAAAGAGGTGCTTCAGAAACAGGGAGCTGAATTCGGGTCTAGGCCGAGAAACTTAGTGTTTGACATATTCACTGGGGAAGGACAAGATATGGTGTTCACCGAGTACGGTGAACACTGGAGAAAAATGAGGAGGATCATGACGGTCCCCTTTTTTACCAACAAGGTGGTACAACAACACAAGGCCGGTTGGGAGGAGGAGGCTGCGAGTGTGGTTGACGATGTTATCAAACACCCTGAGTCCTCCTCCACCGGCATTGTACTACGTAAACATCTCCAACTCATGATGTACAATAACATGTACCGTATCATGTTTAACCGTCGCTTTGACAGCGTGGACGACCCTCTTTATAACAAGCTAATTTCTATTAATGCCGAAAGAGGACAATTGTCTCAGACATTTGACTACAATTACGCTGATTTTATACCTATTCTACGACCTTTCCTCAGGGGTTATCTCAAGTTATGTATAAAAATCAGGGATAAGAGATTGAATCTCTTCAAGGACTACTTTGTCGACGTCCGCAGGTACGATAATCTATGCCTTTACCCTTTTAATTTTCATCAACGTAATTTTGAGTTAGATTATGATAGGACGTCATCAAATAGTACTTATCGATAACACCGTGTCAGTGTCACCGTTTATCAACCTTTTTTTTTTTTGTCAAAACACAATAATTATAAATGTTCCAAACTTTTCCAAGTTGACCCAAAAAAGTCAAAGTTTGACATTGAAAAACAAAGACCGGTTGGAATAATATTTTAGTTTCCCACCAAGTATTTTCTAAAACTTTGAATTTAAACAAACAAATTATTAATGAAATTCTTGTCAAAAATACAGGAAATTATCAGGAACAAAGGCAGCAAACAACACTGAACCAAAATGTGCAATAGATCACATCCTGGAAGCACAAAATCGAGGCGAAATCACGGAACAAAATGTAATGTACATTGTTGAGAACATCAATATTGCTGGTGAGTTAACTTGTAAAATTTTCTTCAGCTCGTCGCTACGACTTTATTTGTATGTATAGAGTGTTTAGTAACCGAATACTAATAAATTGAACTGAACTGAACTGAATGTTAACAGCAATCGAAACAACATTGTGGTCGATCGAATGGGCAGTAGCAGAGTTAGTGAACCACCCTGAGATTCAGAACAAGGTAAGGGAAGAGCTAGACAATGTACTCGGAAAAGGGAACCAAATAACCGAGCCAGACACGCATAAGTTACCATATTTGGAAGCTGTGGTGAAGGAAACACTTAGGTTGCGAATGGCCATCCCGTTGCTGGTACCTCACATGAATTTACACGAAGCCAAGCTAGGCGGTCATGACATTCCCGCTGAAAGCAAGGTATTGGTCAACGCTTGGTGGCTTGCAAATAACCCTGAGCATTGGAAAAAACCGGAAGAGTTTAGACCGGAGAGGTTCTTGGAAGAGGAGTCTAAAGTCGAAACAAATGGAAATGATTTTCGATACCTTCCGTTTGGGGTTGGTAGAAGGAGTTGCCCTGGTATTATCCTTGCTCTTCCGATCATCTCCATCACTATCGGCCGCTTGATCCAAAATTTCAACCTCCTTCCTCCTCCCGGCCAATCTAAGGTCGATACAACGGAGCAATGCGGACAGTTTAGCTTGCATGTCCGGAACCACTCCACTGTTGTGCTTAAACCCAGAGTTTAAGGCTGATTTGTTTTTCTTGTATCGCGTAAATTACATTTTTTTCTAATTAGCTATATTTAATCGATTTCATTCGTTTATTTATTCTGTATATTCAAAGTTAGAAAAAAAAATGTGTGTTGGAGTACACTAGTGTAATAAACAAGTCAATGACTTTTGTAAACATTCTTATAAAGCTCATAAACTATACTACTGGTTGTATTAAAAAAAATCATTTTTCCGTTTTTACAAGCCCATAGGGCTTGCATGTTAAAGAGTTCATGTCCACGTTATTCGACCCATAGACAAATTCAGGCCGAATTTGTCCAAAATTTGAGATAAGTATTATTATAAAAAGGGTTTTCTAAAATGTATCCTTAGGGCACATTTTGACAACATTTTTCCATCTTTACGAGGCCGGAGTGCTACTCTGTTAAAGATTTCACACCAACGTTTGACCAATTTATCAATCGGTATAGTCGATCACTTATGAATTCCACTCACTAGGATAGCTTTTGATCTTGACAAGTATTCAGATAGCATATTGGACGTGTGACATTCAAGTTCTTCTAGAAAAGGAGCTAATGTTTTGTGTCCCACATGACAAGTATTGAGTGTAACATTCAATCAACACATTTGTTTTAACCTTGTGTTAATAATTTAATTTTGAGAAGTTATTTCCGAAATCGGAAATTAATTGCAACAAGAATACATATAGGCCATGTTTGCTAATCAAGGTGAAATAAATAGATTTTGGCTTAAATAGTAGATTGACCAATTAATCTACTAATTTCTTATGTTTCGTTAATGACATATTTAGATAGCATATTAGTGGAAATCTCCTGTTTTTGAATATGCTGCTAATAGCAGCATATTGTAATAGCATATTCAGGTTTTACATGAAAATGATAGATATATACATATACAAATATATAGATTTTTTTAGTACATAAGTACTAAAGTTGTATAATAGCGGTAAAATCTCAAATTCATAACTTGAAATTTAATATTTAAATTTTTTGATTGAAATATCACAAAAAATCGAAAATAACCATAAAAAAAACAAGGAGTTAAAATGTGTATAATTATCAACTTCAAACTTCCATATACTGCATTTTCGAAACCTTACATTTTTATGTCGATAAGTATAATTTTAAAATCTAGTCCAACGTACTTTTGATTCGTTGATCTGCCCTTGTCCCTTGATAGAAGAGTTAAAAGCATAATACCTAAAAACTACCTAAAAATTTGTTTATTCTAGCCAAATAAAGTTGTTATTTAACTTGTTTAATTTGAAGATGGATAGCGCCGTCTTAATAATACCTAAGTGAACCTCAAATACATCATAGAAATTAAAAAGGATTAATTTATGAAAACACCCTTTAATGTTGCACTTTTTAAAACTTAACACCTTATCAATACAAAAAATTAAAACTTAATACCTTAATGTGCACTCCTTTTACATTTTTGTACCTTAAGTGGATTCGGGCAAAAAAAAAAAGGGAAATATTCCTACCATTTTTGAAATTTCCCTCCAAAATCCATATTTTATCTCCATTATACCCTTATGCTATTTTCCTTCCCTCTTATAACTTCATTCTATTCTCAATCTCTCACCATTTCATCTACAATGCAAGCTTCTTGTGTGAGTTCATGGTGGTTGGGTCTTCCTTTTTGAGATGTGCCTGGTAGGTGATGAATCGGGTTTTGGGCGGGTTTTGGGATCTGTTGTTGGCTGCGTCGGATGCGGTGGTCCGCTTCTACTTGATGTTTGTTTTTTGTTTACCATGTTTACTGTTCTTCAAAATAAAAACTTTCCCTATCTTTATCTTCCTAGCTTTAGTTGTGACGGTTTTGGTTTGAGGGTTGATCATGTGGCTTTTTATTTTGCTCCCTATCTTTTTACTCACTTCTTGGCTACGAGTTTCTTGTCCGTAGGGACTGTTGTTATTTTGTTATTCAAAGTGTAGGAGATTTATCTTCTTTGGAGGTTAGCTTTCATGGTCTACACTCTACCTTCCGCCTTTCCTTTCTACGTCCTTGTGGCGTAAGTATACTTTGTTCAATCTCGATGGGTCAAGGGTCTTGTTGGTTTCCGGGTTTCATGTATCACAGCCAAGGAGATGAATCTCCTAGACACATTTTTGTGTCTTGTTGTAGGTATGTCTCCGAAACTCAATTGATAATTAAGATGGGTAAAGATTGGTTCGGTCTTTTGGCCATCTCTGATCGTCACTTCAAGATTGTTCTGGATCTTTTGGCCACCTGTGATCATCACTTCAAAATTACGCGATCAATAATACATTTGACCGATTTGTTTGACATGTCTAAAAATCATGCAATTAGGCTAATAAGAAGTTTCGTGTATATTTTTTAATTTTATGGAAGAAAATGTTAACGGGATTTACTTTACCAGCTACCAAAAGTGTGTTAATGTGGAAGTGGAAAAATGTCGTATTAACACTACAATCAGTGCGATTGATCTTACATAAAATTTTCTAGTATTATTTTTTATCGCTAATAGGAGGGTGTTGACCGGCAAAACTAATAAATCGAAAGACTAACCCGACTCATACAACGTTCAAACATATAAAACCCTAATGACCCATAATCGAATTGACTTCACCCCATCCAATCCTACTTTATATATACTGTATTTAATGACACATGAATCATTACCCCTAACTAATGTGATAACATTTTCAAAAAAATGATTAACCTTACCTAAATTCTTATATATTCGGAATCATAGCTCGCAAAATCAACCCGACCTGAAAAGGCTGAGCTGAGACCTAAAATTGACCCAACTAGCCGACCTACAATCAATCAATACTATATATTAAATCCAGAAACCAAGGGACTTCAATGTAATTAAAGAAAGTTATACAAATTAATTATACTATATAGTTTTAAATCAATAGCACCGTGTGATGGACCCGATTAAGGGATCTCAATGCAAATATTATATAGTTTGGGTTAAAATTAAATTATATAGAAGCTTGGTAATTTTCCTAAACATGGTCAATTTCCTTAAAATAAAATAATTAATTAAGATGGTCAATTTTCTAATATTTATAGAAGACTAGAAGATGGTCAATTTTCTTAAAATAAAATAATTAATTAGTATAAACATGCACACTTATGGTATTAATTATTATCATCATAAAATTATATATTAAATTTAAAATCTATGCAATTTTATTAAACTTTATAGTTTATTAGATGTATAGAGATGTTAATTATTTAACATACAAAAATATAATAAGTAGGTTATAACTAATTCAAGTTAGATTCCATAATATATAATATTGCATAATTCTTTCGATTTGATTTAATGCATATATGTAATATATTTATATAAATATATAATCCTCTTAAAATTGTATGCCTAAGTAGTAAAAGTAATTTCCTTAGCAAAGAAAAGAATTGTAGTAACATTGGATATAGTTATATGATAGTAATCACTCATTTGATTAGTAAAAGTAACAATATTATCAACGAGATTAGTGAGAGTGGTAGAAACAACAAAGGGAGTAGTGAAATAATCAATATTAATGCGGCAATAGTGAAAGTAACAATAATTACGGCGGGAGTAGTGAAATTATCAATATTAATGTGGTAGTAGTGACAGTAACAATAATTACGGCGGGAGTAGTGAAAGTAACAATGATTACGGGCAAGTAGTGAAATGTTATTACAATTGTTTCATTAATAAGAGTAAAATATTAATAGCGGGAGTAGTGAATTTGTCTCAAAATTTATTTCATCGTAATTTTAGGATGTGTTATAAAAAATATATTAATGATAAATAATATGGGTTATGCAACTCTAAGTAATTTTATTTAATGAAAAACAAAATTAATGGTAAGTAGAGGTAGCCCGGGCGAAGCCGGGCACCAATACTAGTATCCAAATTATACTAGAAACCTGAATCGACTTGACCCTTCTCGAACCAACATTCTTTTTATATTGTGACTCTTTAGCTTTTTGCCGTGCCACACTTGCACTTCACATTTAACATCCCAAATATGAAAAAACAGGGGATTTGCCATTATGAATTCATTGTGGATAATTATCCGCAATCCAACTAAAACCTACAAATTTGGATGAGGAATGCTATTTACCATTTATTTTCTACCTTCTCATATGATCTTACAATCGATTAAAATATTGTATATTTAACCTCGTCCACTTGCCATCTGATCCCAAATGATATATATTTTATTAACCGATTGTGAGAGGGTAAAAAGAGAAGGTGAAAGAAAAGATTCGGGAGAAAAGGTAGATAGCAACCCTCAGTTTAAATAGTGTCCTAAGTAGGAACATGTTGAGGTAAAATTCTCTCCATTTCCTAAAAAGAAATGGAGAGGCCATTACCTATCAATGGTCCAAATTGTATCATGTCAACATCGAACGGTTCACGATTTATGCATAAAAATAAAGGGTTAATAGAGTAAAGATGAGATAATATTATTAAATGGGTTTGTGAGAGGAAATGGAGAGAAAAGAAACGGAGAGGATCCTTGTTGTAACATGTTGAGGTGCTTTAACATTGACTAATGCATTTCTTTGCTATCATACTCAATGAAGAAAAAGTCATTGCCTTGCTTGTTTATTGAATTAGTGTAATTAAGCACTCTCTTTTCTTTTTTTTTTTCTAAATTTGAATATACAGAAGAAATAAAGAAAATCGATTAAATAACGTTAAATGTGCGATAGCAGTGCGCACCAAAGATAACAGCTACAGAACCCCTAGTCATTACCACAAAAAAAAAAAAAAAAAAAAAAAACTTAAACCCGGGGTTTAAGCACGATGGTGGAGTGATTACGAACATGCAAGCTAAACTGTCCACATTGCTCCGTTGTATCGACCTTTGACTGCCCGGGAGGAGGAAGCAAGTCGAAATTTTGGATCAAACGGCCAACAGTGATGGAGATGATCGGAAGAGCAAGGATAATACCAGGGCAACTCCTTCTACCAACCCCAAACGGAAGATATCGAAAATCATTCCCATTTGCTTCGACTTTAGACTCCTCTTCCAAGAACCGCTCCGGTCTAAACTCTTCCGGTTTTTTCCAATGCTGAGGGTTATTAGCAAGCCACCAAGCGTTAACCAGTACCTTGCTTTCAGCAGGAATGTCATGACCGCCAAGCTTGGCACCGTGCAGATTCATGTGCGGTAGCAGCAACGGGATGGCCATTCGCAACCTAAGCGTTTCCTTCACAACCGCTTCCAAATATGGTAACTTATGTGTGTCTGACTCGGTTATTTGGTTCCCTTTTCCAAGTACATTGTCTAGCTCTTCCCTCACCTTGTTCTGAATTTCAGGGTGGTTCACTAACTCTGCAATTGCCCATTCTATCGACCACAATGTTGTTTCGATTGCTGTTAAAATTCAATTCAGTTCAAATTATCAGTATTCAGGTTTTCTTTAGTAATTTCGCCTCGATTTTGTGCTACTAGCTGAAAAAAAAATTAGAAGTTAACTCACCAGCAATGTTGATGTTCTCAACAATGTACAATACATTTTGTTCCGTGATTTCGCCTCGATTTTGTGCTTCCAGGATGTGATCTATGGCACATTTTGGTTCAGTGTTGTTTGATGCCTTTGTTCCTGTTAATTTCCTGTATTTTTGACAATAATATTTAGCAACTTGTTTTTTTCTAAATTCAAATTAAGAAAATACTTGGTGGGAAATAAAAAAAAATATACTCCCTCCCGTAATCAATAGTTATCTATTGCTTTGGCATAAAGATTAAGGAAATAAATACGGGTGTATTTGGAGCACACAAATCACTTAACCCCACTTACACATGACAAATGGCCGACAGAAGATTACCAAGAATGAAAATAGATAACTATTTATTGAAACATCCAAAAATAGAAATAAATAATTACTGACTAACTGGGCGATATCTCATTTGTTTTTCATAAGGTCAAAGTTTGACTTTTTTGTCAACTTAGAAAAATGTTGATACATTTATAATTGGAAAATGAATTAGCATCGTCCAATCTTAGCGTCACCCTCTCACATGTAATAAATAAAGACACTAATAATAATAGGTCCATCATATACAATAAGTAAGGGCCCAAATAAAAAAGTACATGTGAAAGGTGACACCGATGACATCCTATCATTATTTTTTATAATTAAGTGTTTTGACAAAAATAACAAAATGTAGATAAATGTTGACACAAACATGGTGTTTTCGATAAGTAATATCTGATGACATCCTATCATAATCGATAAATAAAACCCAAAATTACGTTAAAGAAAATGAAAAACGTGAAGGTGGAGATAATCGTACCTGCGGACATCGACGAAGTATTCCTTGAAGAGATTCAATCTCTTATCCCTGATTTTCACGCATAACTTGAGATAATTCCTAAGGAAAGGTCGTAGTATTGGAATAAAATCGGCGTAATTGTAATCAAATGTCTGAGACAATGGTCCTCTTTCGGCACTAATGGAAATTAGCTTGCTATAAAGAGGATCGTCCATGCTGTCAAAGCGACGGTTAAACATGATACGATACATGTTATTGTACATCATGAGTTGGAGACGTTTACGTAGTACAATGCCGGTGGTGGAGGATTCTGGGTGTTTGATGACATCATCAACCACACTCGCAGCTTCCTCCTCCCAACCGGCCTTGTATTGTTGTACAACCTTGTTGGTAAAAAAGGGAACTGTCATGATCCTTCTCATTTTTCTCCAGTGTTCACCGTACTCGGTGAACACCATATCTTGTCCTCCCCCAGTGAATATATCAAACACTAGGTTTCTCGGCCTAGACCCGAATTCAGCTCCTTGTGTCAGAAGCACCTCCTTAGCAAGTTCCGGGGAGGAAATAATAACCATATTTCGAACCCCCATTTTTAATAGTACCATATCTCCGAACCTCTTGGCTATGTCCAAGAGGTTCCTGTGATTAAGATCATTCCCAACCTGTAACCAATTCCCAAATACGGGAATTGGTACGGGTCCTGGGGGAAGCTTCAGCTTCCTCCCCCTCAGCTTCGAGACTGTTATCGCAACTACGATAGCAAAGATAAGTGCATACAAGGCCTTTTGCACTAACATAATATCCATTGTTTTTAGGAGTTTGTGTTAAGATTGAAAGTGTGTATGTATGTGAAAATGTGATGGTTAAACAAATGGAACAATTCTCTCATATATATAGGGTAGTGGTAATTGGATTGTGGGAGAATGACTCAAATGTAAACCGTGTAATTAGGTGAAGTGACGTGCAAAAACAAGTTGCACCGTTTGATCCTGGAAAATGCACAATCCCAATCCCATGCAAGACTTATCTTTCTATCGTTAGTTTGTGCGGTTGTGCGTCAACCACTTAGTTTTGGCCAAATTTGCACTCATATTGGGATTTGGGATTTATTATTGAGTGAGTTCTATTTGGATTTTACTTGTTTTTCAATTGTTTGATTCTAGAATGTTTAAGTTTCTAGAATGTAGGGACCAAGGTTAATCCACATGTATTGTTTTAGTTTGTTTTTTTTATAAAATGGGTTTGAGAGAATATCGGTGGTAGGGTTAAGGGACGGTTAGTATGGGTGATTGTAACGTAGATACTTCGTACTACTCCATTCAACTTCACTCTACCTACTATTTGTGTTTTGCACAAATATTAAGAAGGGTGGGGTTGGGTGAAAAATATTGTAAATAAGTAATGGGGTATGATGTAAATTAGTGGGGTATGACTTATGAGTGGAAAATGGTGGAGTTTGATGTAAAAGTAGTGGAGTATGAGTGGCAAATATTGTAAATAAGTAATGGGGTATGAGGATAAAATGGTCATTTGGCATTCTCTTTTAGGAAATAGGTAGAGTGGAGTTGAATGGATGAAAAAGGAAATATGGTAGAGTGGAGTTGAATGGAGGAAGTATATGTTAATATTGTACTTTAGAAAGAAGAGGTGGTGGGTGAGATTTGAATCGCTGATCTTTTAGCACCAGGTGTGGGAAGGCTCGTGTTTAGACCTGATAAAATTGACCTGAACTGAATAACCTGACTTATCCCAACGTGAGGACACGAATTTGACCTAAACTCGAATTGACTTGATCCTATATAACTAACGCAACTGTTTATTGTTGGAAACTGCCGGTTTTCCTATTAAACGTAACTCAAAGTGGCTCTTTGATCACGAATATTCTTGTGAGAAAATTGCTCTCAAGAATTTATTGAGAGATCATTTTTTTGCCACCCCTTATAATTTGTTGGTACCACTTTGATGACACGGGTAACAAGTTAATTAGACATTCATTTGTATGTGAACTACCTATAATGTCATTCGTAATTACTTTTTGACTTTCATTACCTAGTCTCGTACCTGTTATACCATTCTAGTCTTTCAATAAGCTAAGAAGGTCTCTCGTGAGATTTACTCCTTTATAATAAGTATTTTATATCTTCATAATTTACATACCCTTTCATTATAAAACGTAACCACTATAAACAGACTATTTTAAACGATCTCTTAATAAGAATCGATCTGTCAAAAGACATATATATAAAACAAGAGTTGTACGAACGTCAGAGCAACGCTTCACTGGGTCACTAATCACTGTGTCTGAAATCATATGACTTGTTCTAGATCTATAGTTTGAACAAGACTTTATTATATGAATTAATCAATTAATCAATATTTGTAATGTAATTAAGGACATACGACTAAATTAACAAGGAGTGTACTAGTTAAATTAGGAAAGAAAAACTACTGAAAAAGTCTTTCCAACAAAAGTGTACAATACAAACACGTTTTTGAAAACTACTCCCAAGAGCTAGAAACTTTCTAAAGGGAAACCAATAATTGATAAATGTGAAACTGACCCATGAATTCTAGAAACTCTAATATTTAATGTCCAATAATTCTAGATGGGTATCATCAATTAATGACATTGATATTTGATAGGTGAGTGTTCAACCTTGTACAATGAGTTTTATTTTTCAAAGCATTAACATTTAACTTCCCTTTTTTTTTTTTACCTACGTGGACAATTTTTGTACCACAAATTCTTTGTTTGTGTGCGACAAGATATCCGTCACTTTCTTGAGTGATGATATCATTTTACCTCACAAAGACTCCACTTTTTCTCTCTCTGCAACACTATTCATGTGGTCCCCTTTCTCCACTAACTCATTTTGTTACCATTTTAACTCACAAAATATCCGCCACAAATGGTAACCCGTCACAAGGGAGACCAATTGTTTTTGTACTCTTTGTTGTCTCGGTTATCTGTTTATCTTTAATTTTCGTATAAACAACAGGGAAAAAGAAAGAGACGTATTATTAAATGGTAAATGGATTAAATTGAGTGTGCATTGGCTGAGACATCCAAAATGGAATAGGAATAAATGATCGAGATAGACTACTAGTGAGTATGATATGATGTATTTGATCTCTTTTAAAACGGGTATATGTCTTAAAATTAGGGAAGGCATAATGGCTATCCGAAATTACTAATGTCACTCATATTTATGAGGCGGTGAATAGTAACATGCCCTTAAACTTAGTTTGTATTGTTGTGGCATTAACAAAAAGTGTAATAACATTATCATTTCTTTGAAATTAAGACTGGTTAAATAGTACTCCGTACTCCAACTTGGATATTTTGGAAAAGTTTGTTTTGTAGCCCTGGGCATAGGCTTTTGTCCTATTTACTCATTTTAAATTTAAGACGAATATATATTAGCCTTAAACAAGAATTTGTACTTATTCTTGGTTGTGGATGTTAATAGAAGTGATCAGAAAAGATAAAAGAAAACGTAAAGAAACTAACTCATAGATTTAGTCCCATAATAGTTAAGATATGCGTAACTGTTAGGAACCGGCTTAAGAGTTTATATAATACTCTCTAATATCAAAACCTAGAAAGTTTCAAACAGAAACCCTAACCCAGACAGAGTCAGATATTCTGAACCTATGCTAGTCCTTCGAAGTGTGATGTTCTTTTCGGTTTAATTTTAGCTTAATTCAGTTAAGCTCAACTCAATTCAGCTAACTTTAGTTCTGCTTATTTCAGTTCAACTTTATTCAGCTTAGTTCAAAGAGTTTAATTCAATTCAGGTCGGGCCCATTTAACCCAAAATAACATCGTTTAACAGATTCAAGGCATAATTCAATAGCAAATTTTGTACGATAAGTCGATAACTGTCTAAATAACAATAATTTAACATGCTATTGTCTATTATTGAGGGGTGTTATACACCTTCTCCCTCCAACCTTCTCTTTCACCTTTTTTCTTTATAGTCTCACAATCGATTAATTTAATATATATTGTGTGGGGTCAGAAAATAAGTGGATGAAGCCAAATAATTAATATTTTAATCGATTGTGAGAAGAAAAGATACTACTTCGTACTAATGTAGAAGAGAAGATAAAAAGAGAACGTAGATAGTATTTCTATTAGATGCAATTTAGTTTTGGGATTATTAAAAAAGCTTTTCATTATTGTTACCAAAGGTTAGATCAATTGTTACACTCAGCTGTCAATTCAATTATCAGCCATATTAGCTCCTTTTCTAGAAGAACATGCACACCACAATTCTTGTACCAGCGTGTTTTACTTCAGACGGCTGTTTCCCGTCTGAAATAAGATGGATAATATGTTGTCATTTTATAATAAAATGTTGTTATTTTATGATAACATGTTACCATTATTTTTCACATTATTTTCAGGGTAAAAAATAATACATATAGAAATAACATTTTGTGAATTAAATGGCTACAATCTCTTATAAAATGACAACATTTTGTCGATTTTATTTCAAACGGAAAAACAGTCCACCTGAAATAAGTATTTGTGCTCTTGGACGTTGATAAAATTTGTTTCTTTCATGATTGAAACTATCCTATGGTCCAAGTTATACGGAGTACACAAATTAGAGTGGAGTTCATCACCCAATTGATAGCTTAGTCCATCCGACCCTTATTTCGCAATCGGACAATTGAACTTCTTAAAATAAATACCGGGCTTGACAAATCTGGCCTAAAATTTGTTTATGAGTGGGACGTGGCCGACATTTTTTTTGGTAGGCTAGCACCTGACCCTCTCAAGAAGGAAAATAATTGTAAGTAACTCTTCTTTAAGACGGAGATATCCTTGTACTATCATTCCGCATGGGCATATAAAATACATCTATTCTTTTTCTGTTTGTCTTATTTCACAAATTTTCATTATAGACGGACACTATTCGTCTATACGTATAGACGGATACCATTTCTCCTCACAAAATATCCATTTGTCATAAAGTGGGAAGCACATAGGGAGTCCACCTTGTCCCCCCTATCCATTTTATTAGAGGTGCCTTTACCCGTCAATACGCCCCAACCTGTCTATACCAAGACCTATTGGTCTTATTTATTCCACATAAGATATTTATCCGGTCTTATCCTCGTTTCTAACGGTCAACCTCCCTCGTCCTCTATTTACTAAATGAATAGGCGAAACTCTTATTTTCCCGCCTAAATAATATTTCCTAAAATAAGGTGTAGCATTTTTAGCATATATTATCTCACAATCTTTTATTAGCACAATATTTTAATAAATTTAATATTTAGTTTTTAAAACATTCTATATTATTTCACATCTTATCTTATCTTTATTAATTCAGAAGACAATACTGAATCTAGGACGCGCCACGTCATTAATAGAACTTTTTTTTTTATTTTTTATTTTTTATTTTTTGGAAATTCAGATAATGGTGGAACCCGTTAGTGTGCAAAGTATTTATTTCTACAGAAATCCGCCAATACAAACATGCGACAAATTCCGTTTTAGAACAAATACAATGAAATAATTTTATACATTCCGAATAAATGAAATTAATGGCATATAAGCGGAATGAATTACAAATCGCAATAAATGAAACTAATTACAAATTATTGATTTACATAATTTAAAAAAAAAAAAAAATAAGAATAAAATTACATAATTATGAGAAAGATTTATATTTAATTACGGGATTGAATTACATATAATGCAAATAAATTACATGCATAATTTTTTAAAACTAGATAGTACGATATATTTTAAAAAAAGTCACGACGGAGTATTTATTTACAAAAAAAAAACTCGGCAACTTAACACACACAAGACACCGAAAATGGTAGGTGACAATGATAGGCTACCGAGTAAATTTACTCTTCAACAAGCGTTTCAAGCAAAATTTATTTTTTATTTCTCTAAAAAAAACAAATAAATGTTGACATTTTTTGAAATATTTAAATTTACAAATTTTTAAAAGATTAACAATTATTTTAATAAATATTTTTTTAAATATAACACGATAACTAAACAATCGTAAAATTTTAACATATGTTCCTCTCAGATCTGTAAAGAAAGTCGTTCATTACCGAGGATTTATTTACTTGGAGCAAAAATTATGGCAACTTTACTATCAGTCACGCACTAAACCCGTCCACAACTTAAAACCGTGTACGAATCTTATTAAGACAGTAGTAGATCTCACTTATCCGAATCTGCTGCACAATTGTGGATCCAGAATATCTCCAACAAAGGGCAATCCTCGCCCCTACTCACGAGATTGTTGAATTAGTAAATGAATATGTTTTGTCGCTTATTAAAAAGGATGAGATAATTTATTTGAACTCCGATGAGGTGTGTAGTGACGACAGGGGTACAGGTGACGGTGACTTTCACTCTATTGAATTCCTCAACAGTATCAAATGTGCCGGACTCCCGAATCACCGATTGAGGTTGAAGGTCGGTGCTATGGTGATGCTTCTGCGAAACATTGATCAATCACGTGGGTTGTTTAACGTTACGAGACTAATTGCGAATGATCTGGGGGCACGCGTGATAAGATGTACTGTCTTAACTGGTAGTCATAAAGGTGATAGAGTGCATATTGCTCGACTAACACTTACTCCATCAGACATCGGTAGATTTCCGGTACGTTTCAGTAGAAGGCAATTCCCCGTTGTTTGTTTTGCGATGACGATAAACAAGAATCAAGGGCAGTCTTTAACTCAGGTCAGCATCTCTCTTTCAAGACCAGTGTTTAGTCATGACTAGCTTTATGTCG
The DNA here is from genome assembly GCF_048544455.1 of Silene latifolia. Lineage (NCBI taxonomy): Eukaryota > Viridiplantae > Streptophyta > Magnoliopsida > Caryophyllales > Caryophyllaceae > Silene > Silene latifolia. Next base: position 69,003 of record NW_027413142.1, on the reverse strand, counting down.
CACTTTCCAAGGTCACCCGAAAAGAAGGCTTGAAAATTTTAATTTGTGATGATTCAGATATGCGTACTTCTCCTACGACTACAAATGTAGTCTTATCATGAAATTTTTCAATTTTTAGAATAATTTGCATATGTTAAAGTTGATTATTAAATTATATTTATTTTATCAATTGTATTTACAATAGTAGATTACATTATTTCCTCTTAAACCATTTCATGTGAACACGTATCTGTAACAAGTTTAAACATTAATTATGTAGATCGCTGATTTAGACCAACTAGATAAGTACAATAGAAATACAAAAAAAAAAAAAAATACATCCAAAAATATTAATACCGGCACAAATACATACCCGTGCAATTTTGCACGGGTTTAAAACTAGTTATACATAAATTTATCTCCATTATTATATGATAAAAAAAACTGTATACTTTTTTTAAAATATTTGTACATAAAATTCAATGACTTTTAATGATAAGAAGTTGCAAAAAAAATGTTAATAATAAAAATATTTTAAAAATAACATCGTTAATTTCTCGGTGAAAAGCAAACTTTCATTAAAATATTCATTTTATGATTTATTACAATTTTAATTTTTATTGCTTAACTTAAAATAAAGTGATGAGAAACGTAAAAAATAAGTGAACTATCAATTTAAAATCCATAAATAATACGGAGTACACTAAAAAAGTAAAATTTTATAAATACCGTGCATATATTACACCGAATCTAAACTAGTTTCTCTCTAAATCCTAACCTTTATTATATTAATCATACTGGAAGCCGCCTTAGATAAACTAATCGATGGTAAGGCGCACAACAAGAAAATTTAACATCTAATTAATCAAGTCACCTTTTTGTTGAGATTTGTGTTTCAATATTTTCGTAATTTTTTGTTGTTGTTGTTGTTGTTTAATCTTTGTTTAACCAATGCAAAAGGTGTTTTTTTGGTGAATAGTTAACAGAATAATGCAGTGATCATATATTTATTCTAGAAACCCGATATTCCTCGAGATTCTAGGATCAATTCCTTCTGCAATTGTGGATCGTATTCTGAACAAATAGTCACGCCTATTACTCTGTTTGCGCTTTTCTATCATACCCCAATGAGTAGGGCATTTTTGTTAAATGCAGGTAATATAAACGACACGAAACGAAATATAAACCTTAAACCCTGGGTTTAAGCACAATGGTGGAGTGGTTCCGGATTTGCAAGCTAAACTGACCGCATTGCTTAGTCGTATCAATCTTTAACTGACCGGGTGGTGGAAGAAGCTCGAAATTTTGTATCAAGCGGCCAATCGTAATACAGATGATAGGCAAAGCGAGAACAATGCCAGGGCAACTTCTTCGACCGACCCCAAAAGGAAGGTACCGAAAATCATTTCCATTTGCTTCAACTCCAGACTCCTCTTCCAAGAACCTCTCGGGTCTAAACTCTTCCGGTTTTTTCCAATGCTTAGGGTTGTTAGCAAGCCACCAAGCATTAACTAATACCTTGCTTTCAGCAGGGATGTCATAGCCGCTCAGCTTAGCGCTTTGCAAATTCATGTGAGGTACCAGCAACGGGATGGCCATTCGCAACCTAAGTGTTTCCTTCACCACCGCTTGCAAATATGGTAACTTATGTGTGTCTGCCTCGGTTATTTGGTGTCCTTTGCCTAATACGGTATCTAGCTCTTCCCTCAGCTTTGTCTGGATTTCAGGGTGGTTCACTAGCTCGGCTATTCCCCATTCCATTGTCCATAATGTTGTTTCGATTGCTGTTAACATTTAATTTAGTTGAAGTCATTAGGGTTCGGACTACTAACTAGTACTCAGTAAATGTTTAACTTTACTCACCAGCTACGTTTACATTTCCGACGATGTATAATACATTTTCTTCAGTAATTTCTCCTCTATTTTGTGTTTCCAGGATCTGGGCAATGGCACATTTGGGTTCAATGTCTTTTGATTCCTTTGTTCCTGCTAATTTTCTGCATGTATGACAATTCTAGATGGTAATCATTGATTCGACCCGGTAACAAACACATATCATGTCCGCAGCTAGAGCTGGCCATCAGCCCGACCCGACCCGGCTCGCAATTGGCAGTTATTTTAGACAATTTAGCCCGGCCCTAAATTTCCAGCCCGGCCTGCCCTTTATCAAAAAAATTTGGTAAGGCCCGCCTAAAACAGAACACGGCCTGGCCCGAGTTATATCTCCCACAGCCCGGCCCATCTCACTCACGGGCCTGACCAGAAGAGCCTGGCCCGCCTGTTAAACGGTCATCAATCTGAACCCGACATGTTTAACTCATTTATTCTGTAAGTAGTTCATTATTAACACACGTAACCCGTAACCTGCATAAGTTTTTAGTCACGTCTGTATTAACCCGATTACATAAATAGTTGCAATGTCTTAGCTCTAATCCGTTAACTTTATGTCGGGTTTGCGTCATGTTAACAAGTTAGGTCAATGATTACAAACTCTACTTAAAATAATAATATCTTTTGGAGTTGATATAATTGTGGTGGTTTATGACAAAGAGTTGGCCCATACTAGAAAGATTAAGAGGATAATAAAACACTAGTGCGTGGCTAATTAAAATTCATAAAATCATATCGCTAACGTTTTCGTTGTTCAAAGAATCAAAGTGTTTTGACTCTATGTATTTGGAAGATGAACCTGAAAAGTGTGATGGATTTAAAATTAACTTTCTCGATTCCAATAAATTTTGAAATTTTATACGTTTGTCTACTATATATGAGATATATTTTAATTAAACGTATAAAATTCATTTAAAAGGTCATAAATGCAGAGGATAAAGCGAAGAATATCATACTTCCGGAGGACGTCGACGAAGTAGTCTTTAAAGAGCTTCAATCTTATATCCCTGACTTGTGTACATAACTTGAGATATCCCCTAAGGAAAGGGCGTAGTACCGGTATAAAATCGGCGTAATTGTAGTCGAAGCTCTGAGACAAACGTCCTCTCTCGGCATTCATAGATACGAGCTTCTTGTAAAGAGGGTCGTCCTCGCTATCAAAACGATGGTTAAACATGAGACGGTACATGTTATTGTACATCATGAGTTGGAGACGTCGACGTATTACAATTCCAGTGGAGGAGGATTCAGGGTGGTTGATAATATCATCAACCACCCTGCTGATCTCCTCCTCCCAACTGGCCTTGTTCTGTTGTACCACCTTGTTGGTAAAGAACGGGGCCGTCATGATCCGTCTCATTTTTCTCCAGTGTTCGCCATACTCGATGAAAACTACGTCTTTCCCTTTATCAGCAAAGATGTCAAAGACTAGGTTTCGAGGCCTAGACCCGAATTCAGCTCCTTGGGTATGGAGTACGTCTTTGGCTAGTTCTGGAGAGGAGACCACTACTACATTACGAACACCCATTCGTAGTAGTAGTATGTCTCCAAACCTCTTGGCAAAGTCCAAGAGGTTTCGGTGGTTGAGGTCATTCCCAACCTGCAGCCAATTCCCGAATATGGGAATTGGCAGCGGTCCAGGAGGAAGCTTCAACTTCTTCCCCCGTAGTTTTGAGAGTGTTATCGCTACTATGACGGTGAAGAAGAGGGCGTACAAGCCCTTGTGCACTAGCCAAATATCCATTACTGATTACTCTCTTCGTCTCGATTATTTATGAATGGTAGAGTGGGAGGTTTCAATTTGTCTACTGAAAGTATGATGCTTAACCAAATTAGACGCACATCCTTTTATTGATAGAAGATTGGAGATTTGGGGAGGTGGGGAGGTGGTGATTGGACCAAAGGTATAATTGGAATTACGTACTCCCTCTATAAACCTATTTTCACCCATTTGCTTTATTGCGGTCTCCAAGATGATACTTTGACAGTTTTTTCTAAGTTTACATGTTACTTTTTTTTTTCTTGAAATATTTTTTTTGTGGAAGATATTATGAAAATAAGTGTAAATGTTTTTGTTTTATTATCTAATAATTTTTATTCTCCAACTTATTTACGGTCAAAGTTCGGAAACTTTGACCTTCTAAAAGTAAATGGGGTGAAAATAGGTTTGTGGAGGGAGTAATACCATAAACTCAACTTCATATTTACTCGTCTTGATCAATCTAGCTTCAGACAAGACCCACGTCATCTCCTTGGCTGTAAAACACGTCATCTGAAGCTCCATCAATTAAAGACAAGAAAAGATGGGTATTTTCTTTGGGGCAGCGCTGCTTGCCCAGAAAAGATTGTTATGGATGTTGACCTTGAAGTCCGTGATCCGACATCCGTCTTTTGTCATCAACACGACGCTGCGAGCCGATGCATTTACCTTGTTTTAGTTTATGCTTTTAATATTACTATAGCGTTTTATGTTATTGTTTATTGGTATGGTATAGTAAGCCATACTGCCACAATGTAAAACTCTTTCTTTACGGCTGCCAAAAAAAAATAGTTTTTGTTGGTAATGATGGCTTGCAAAAGCCAAGTCCAACTTTACTTCATGTTGATGTGCATCCCCCATCGGTGGAGATTTATATTGGTCCTTGTACATCAATGGTTTAATTGAGTGAAACAAAGGGTTTTTGTTGTGAGTCTCAGGTTTGCGGGTTTGGGTCGCGCGCCAGCCCGGTTTGACTTGGGCCTGAGTAGAGCATTTGCAGTGTGGACCTTGGCCCATTTTTTGAACATGTGGGACGATAGCTGATTTTAGCCCATTTTAGGGCTGGTCATCATCCTATATTGTGATCATCATACTTATAAGTGGAATTACGTTAATAGTTTTGCCCTTTATGATTGGACACAAATAACACAGCTAGTCTTGCTTGTGATGGGCTAATTCCGTCACAAGCTTGTGACCTCTCACAAAAATGGAGAGGAGGACAAGGTGGGGCACCCCCCATGTGCTTCCCCACTCGCCTCTCATGGGCATTTTGTGAGAGAAAACGGTATCCGTCACAAGTTTGTGACGGATACCGCCGTCACAAATGAGAATTTGTGCAAATAACAAGCCTTGCCCCTGTTCCATCCAACCTTTTCATGATTAAGTGCATAATTATCATCCTTAATTATTTGTCTTTAAAATAAATGACTTGTTTATATTTTATGCATTCTGTTTTTGTCTTATGTGTAATATTTGATTTGTGTTAAGTTTAAGACAGATATGTCATGTCCATCTTAAATGAGAATTTGTCATTAGTTCGGATTGTACTCTTGTTGTAAATGCTATCTTGAAAAACTCGGGTCCTTGCAGGGCCTTACATTAACATCATTTTAGAGTGCAGGGATCGGTTAAAAGTCTCACCTTTCGTGATCATCATCTATGAAAAGCGGTCCACGAAACATGTCGCGGATGCAATTTCCAAGTTCGCCTTACGTAACTCGAGCTTACATTGTGGCTCCTTTTGCTAGGACAGTGCACCCCATTTTGTTTTGGATATGTATAACTTTGATTTGGCACACATTTGTACTCCTTTATCCCCTGATCCACCCCCTTAATTGTATTTGAACCTTGCTTGTGAAACTTTAATATATTTGTTCCTCCTTTTCCAAAAAAAAAAAAAAAAAAAAAAAAGAGAATTTGTGTTGATAAATAAGAAGTATCCTTTTAATTTAATTTTTTCAACACGTGGGACATTAGCTCTTTTTTAGTCCATTTAAGGGTTGGTCAAACCTGAGGGTTGACCCGGCCCGTCTAGACGCAGGGTCAAGTTTTATCCGGCCCACCTGACCCATAAAAAACTAGAGCTAGACTTGCAAATCCAACCCGGCCCTCTAGACTTGTCAGAAACTAGACCCAGAGTCGGAACGAGCAAATCCAATCCGGCCTGCACTCGACCCGTCCAAAACCCGGACCGTTTTTGGGCCGGGGTTGAAAAACGCAAGTTCTTTTTGTATCAAATTTAGGTTGATTTTTTAGATTGGATCATATTTTGACAAGTACAACTCAAAGTTATTCAGGTTGGGTCATTCCGATCAAATCCGTCATAAGCCCAAGTGCACAACATATACATTTCCGTTGGTTTTTTTTCACTTTGGCTCCTAAACTAGGTAGCACCGACACGGACACGGACACGGACACTGACACGACACGGACACGCGATACGGCATCTCATGAAATTTAGGACACGGGACACGTCATTTAAATTTAATAAAATATATATTTTATATTTATTTATGTGCGATTTTATTTTTGAAAAAGTATTTGAATATTAAATTTAAATAAGTGAAGGTAAAACTTGACGTTAATTATAACTCATTCTCATTTCCAAAACCAAAAACTAACTTATAATCAACTATTTCGACATCTCATTACTAGTCTAAAGAACATCATTTACCGCTAGTTCAACTTATTTCCCCACCAAATTCAACCATATAACAATTCACGCCACTTACCTTAAATTCAACTTGATTCCGTTTGAAGGTGTGTCCAAATGCCATGGACACGGCTCAAAATACCATGGACACGTGTCGGACACGTGCCCAAATAAAAGATGAAAGTTAGACACGGCTTTACAAGTGTCCGACACGTTTTGACGTGTGTCCGACGAGTGTCGTGTCCGACACGGGTCTCCGACACGGGAACGCCGATTAGGAGGAGTGTCGTGCAACCTAGCTCCTAAATAATCCCGTAGTATGAGTATGATCGTTATCCCCTAATATCACGCAATTTTGAACTATAATATCTACTTCCATTTCCATTTTTGAAAACCCATTTGATTTCCTGCTATTTCAACAATTTTGTGTATAACAACAACAACAACAATGGTGTCCATTAAAATACATAAAGAAGAACAAGAAACAGAGAAATGGATTAAACATTATTCTGAGTAAGTCTTGCTTAAAACGGGTTGGATTTTAAGACGGGTCGTTGTGTGAGAGGAAATGGGTAGAGGGGATAAAGGTGGGACCTCCCATGTGCTTCTCCACTCCCCCTAAATGGGTATTTTGTGAGAGAATATGGTATCCGTCTTATTAATAAGACGGATACCTTGGTCTGAAATAAGAATTGGGGATTCATCAAATCATCAAATACTAATTGTTGGTGATGGAGATTTCTCTTTTTCACTCTCTTTAGCCACTTTGTTTCGCTCTGCTTCCAACATCACTGCTACTTCTCTTGACTCTTACGGTTTTCTTCTCTCCCTTTTTCCATTTTTTGCGCTCTTTATTTATACTAATCAGTTGTTTAACTTTGATTAAAATATGTACGCCTCGTGAAGATTATAAAAACGTAAACAAATGATCAGGATGGAGCGAGTATAAACTTTGGTGATTTAACATATTACAGGTGACTAGGGTTTGTGGAATTATATTGTCATTTGTCAAACTAGTGGCGGAGCCAGGTGGCGGCTAGCAGAGTGATCACCCCGCTAAATAATGAAAAAATTGAAGTTTTTAGTTGAAACTTTCGATATTTTTTCTAGTATATATAACTTTCGCATATTCATGCGAAATTTATCATGTAATGTTTTATCTGTTCAATGATTTGTTTCTCTCTGATTAAAATATATCTTACAATATCAATGTAAACAATACGTCATCATGAAGAGTTTTTGTTTCTAAGGTTTATGATGCAGCCATCAATGCGTCTGATTCATCAGCATAGATTAATCCCAGTTGACTTGTTGCTTATTTAGTTACTGATTTTGTCTCAGTCATTTATTTACCTTTGATTAAAATACCCCTTACATTGTTTATTCTTTTATTGTTACACCGGATCATGTATGTTCCCTTTGAAGGAAATTTGATTGTTTGATTATTTATGTGATGTGTGACCATGTGAGGATTAGTACAATACTTCAATGTGATCATCTTCCCCTCCTTGAAATGATTATCAAAAAACGATAAGAGAAAAGTTATGATAACGGATATAGATTTTGTTTCGATGGAAGAAAGCAATTTCAGCAAAGCCATTAACAAAACTAGAGCTGGGGTTGGAGGCCGGAGAATGTGTATGTTTTTGCGTTCTGCAAAACACGTCCCAGACAGACCGGAATTTTTGTGCATTTACCAACCGATTAAGCATTGATTTTAACTTAAGGAGGCTCAATTGAAATAGATACTTTGAGAAAGAAGTACAAGAAAGCAAGTTCAAACTTGGAAGCGCTACAAAAGCTTGGAGCGTCCGTTATCCATGGGGTTGATGCAACCAGAATGAAACTACACACTGATCTTACTTTGCGGAGGTTTGATCGTATTGTATACTGTATAATTTTCCTCATGCTGGTTTCCATGGGAAGGAAGACAGCCTTCATCTTATCAAGTATGGTTTTCTTTTTTTCTTCTTGATAAATAGTACCAATATAAGGACCAATTTTTATAAAGAGTACCAACATAATCAATAATTCGTAATCAGTACCAAAATATTAACTTTTATCTATGAATAGTACCAAGTCGCATTAAAATCTCATCTTAACCTTACTATATAAAGTCCAAGAAACCATCACTTAAGTACAAATCTTGACTCATCCACTTCCAAACTCCCTCTGTTAGATGAAAACACGTGTAAACTGTAAAGTAGGAAAAAAAATGGAGTAAAAAGGCGACGTGGTACTATTTGTAGATAAAAGTTTTTATTTTGGTACTATTTACGAATTATTGATTATGTTGGTACTCTTTATAAAAAAAGGGTCTTTATATTGGTACTGTTTATCAATTTACTCTTATATTTATATATATGACTGTATTTTAATCAAAGGTAAACAAATGATTGTTATGAACTATAAAGGGAGTAACTTAATTCAAAATATGGATTTCCGCAATCAGTTGGAATGTTGCGACCAAATGGTGCAGGGATTTTTCCGTAATGGTTTTCTTTTATTTTTCCAGAAAGCACAAGGGACTTGTGCAGGGATTTTTTCGTAATGCAACTGGAATGCTGCGACCAAATGGTGAAATCCATGTCAGTCACAAAACATCAGCTCCGTTTTGTGATTGGAATCTAGAAGAACTTGCATACCTCAACGCTCTTATGTTGATCGAATGCGCTCCTTTCAGAATCAAAGACTACCCTGGTTATAACAACAAGAGAGGAGACGGTAAAAGAAGTGATGAATCGTTTCCTCTGGGAGAATGCAGCACCTTCAAATTCATCCTTGACCGTGGCTGTAAGAAAACATGTTCTCGAACTAGTCAAAGAAGTTCGAGACATATCTATGATAACTCGGTCAATATTGACTCTGAGCTTTTATCTACACCAGAGCGAAACAGGATCAGAGAAGAATTTAGTTGGATATTTGATTGGTATTTGGATCATGTCAAAAATACATTTGGAGTTCCGGATGAAAGTATCCTCGACAATGTCGACATAGGATTGACTCTCGGGCATGACAGATTTGTCGACATTGCTTCTGGCCGACCTTTGAGTGACTTCGTCTTTTTCTTAGACGAGCTCCATCGTTTAAGCATTTCTAGAATTCAGTGGCTAGAGGGTATTTTGGGAGTCGAGTATTAATCTGGACTTTCTCGTTGCAAAGAAAATGCAGTTTTGTTGTTGTTTACGTGATGTTTTAGCCCAAATGTAACGCTTTCTGTCTCAAGAAGCGAGAAAGGGAAAATGGAACTCGGATTTGCTAATAGTTGCTTCGTTTTTGTACATACATCAAGCGACTATGACCTCAGATTTTCTTACTTTTAAACATTTTAAGCACATCAGATTAGTTGATGCATGTCGCGTGGAGTACAGCATTTTAAGCACATCAGGTAGTCTCTCGCTTCGTGTTCCTTGAATTATCTTTAGTAGTATGGCAGTACGTTTGGCTTGTTGGACTTCTAAGGGAGAGGCAGGCCGCAGGGGCAATGCAGTCTGGCAATGTCATGTACTGCAACTGGCAATGGTATGTACTCTTTGAGTCTCTGTCATTTATTTACTTTTTACTCCGTATATTCATTGTGAGGAGTATTTTAATTACATTCCAGCCAAACATTTCTGGAATGTAATTAGCGTGATGCAAAATCTACTAAATAAACTCGACTAGAAAAACAAGTGCAAAATATCGCATCCAATAATACTATTAGCAACTCTTTTTTTTTGATGACGAGGGGGATGAATCCCCCGGCCCATGCATTCCCGCACCACCACATGGACCATGTAAGCCACCCCTTTGGGAGCTACAGTGGCCAAGTGATATTAGCAACTTTTAGTATATGCCATGTGGTGCTACGATTTTAGGGTGCAAACAAGCAATACAATAGGTAAACATAATACAGTAAGATCTAAAGTTTTAAACTTAAAAACTTTTCAGCATTTTCATGGAGGCGTACACATGCCGAAGGTGCAATTCAATGGAATACAACAGGCAACCGTCTTGCTGCATGACTGACCAACAATAGAACTTCTACGGACAAATGGGTTACGCTTAACGACTGGAAAACCCGGCGGCTGCTTTGGAATAACACTACCCGGGTGCTTTGCAACAAAACCAGGAGGCAATGGCGACGTTGTTGTTGGAGCAGCCATAGTTACTACAATTACATAAACTAACGCTAATAATAGAATAACACTAATGCTCTTCTTAACATTCATGATTTTTTTGGTTATATTATTTGAAATTGTTCCGGGTGTAATTTCGGAGCAAGTATCGTTACCACCCGTGGCTTGTAGAATAATGTCTTGAGTTGAACCCTTCTTGCTTCTATCGTCCCTTTCGGCCTCTCCTGCAACGATGAACGAACTGAGGGCTTGGCTTTGTGCCAAGCGTACCCACTCCGACGCTCAAGTTAGCAAACTTAAAGGATTAAGCAGTGTTACTTGGCTAGATATGTCTTGTAGAGAGATAAGGGAGATATTACCAGATGAATAGTGTATTTAGGTTAAGTTGTGGGATCCTTTCCTCAAGGAAGGTTGAGGAGTATTTATAGGCTTTCACCTTTTGTCACGTAGTGCCAAGTGGCCAAGTGGCTATCGGTGGAAAGATCGTTCTCCCCTCGGCCGATGGACCTATGGCAAGCCGGCCGAGGGTCTTGGATGTGAGTACGCGGATATGTGTCCCGGTTACCGGCGTTGCTAGGCCGAGACCCGTGTGACAGCCGATGGGACGACGGCTAGGGTCGTTTCTAAGTCGTCGACTTGTGGGATATTTTTGACCTTGCTCAGTGTGTTGACTTGGTCAGCGGTGCAGAATATGCCCCATCAATTTGCCCCCAGCGTAGTCTATGCCGTGGTATGGGCTCCGATGCACTTTTGAGCGTATATTCTGCGCAAGTAATTTTCACAAATTTTCTGTATCGGCTTCTTCTTGTGCATCGGCGTGGCTCTTGTTAGGCCGTATCATACACCATATCCCCCCTCCACATGGATGCGTAAAGGGTATCCGATGTGGAAAAGAACATGACGCCGGCCGAGACCAGTGGCCGAGAGTCTTGGTTGATTTTGATTGCCCCCGGCCGGTGCTTCCTAGCTTGGTTGATCAGGTGGCCGGCGGAGACTAGATACCTAGGAATTTGTTGAGGAAGATGAACAGTCGAAGAGATGTGAATAGGCGTGTTGAAGACGCTTGGTAACTGTTGCATTGATTGACTTTCAACTGTTGCAACGATTGACATCCCGCGGTTGCATGCTCGACACGTGTATGTTCGCTGATTGGTTGACGCTTTATGGGTTGTGCCCTGATTGGTCCTTCTTCATGGGCTTTTCTCTATAAATAGGGCAGTTATTCCGTGATTTTGGCCTCCAATTTATTTTCGAAAATTTTCTCCAAAATCTTCATCTTTCCAAACTTTCAAGGGTTGTCTTCGTCTTCTTAATCTTCGGAGTATTTGATCCGGCAAGTGTTTTTCTTTAAGGTAAACAAGCAAACTTTTTATTTTTCTTGCAAGTAATTTGTTGTGAATCATGTCTTCTGATGCCGGGACTGGTACTTCCTCGCCGGGGTTCCCGTCGCTTCTTGATGAGGAGGAGGGACGGGAGGCCATCCCGCTAAGGTTTGGGGGCCCTAGGTCTCCTTCTCCCGTAGGCCGATCTACCCCTCCAGGAGGAGTTGGAGGATGAGGATGATGCGGATGATGATGAGGGGGCTCCCGGTGATGGTGGGAGGATTACTACTCCGGATCCTGGTGAGGGGGCTCCCGTTGGTGGTGGGAGGATGACTATTCCGGATCATGGTGAGGCCTGCACGACTGGCCTCGACCGTGTCTGGACAAATAAATTCGCAAGCAGCTCCGGAGAAACTCTTTTCGGAGATCACTTCTTCCTTGGTGAGGGGTATAAAATTGTTTTCCCTGGGGAGGGTCAGGCGGTCTGCTGTCCTCCCCCGGGTCATATCGGCGTGTACCTCAGGCAGTTGGAGTACGGGCTCCGGTTTCCTTTGAATGAACACGTCATGGCCATCATCAAAGCTATGAATCTTGCCGTGGCCCAACTGCATCCGTTGGCCATGAGGACGATAATCGGCTTTGTGTGGCTCTGTCTCTTTAAAGGGGAGGTCCCTACGGTCAACTTATTCCGCCGACTTCATAGTCTTCGGCCGTCATTCGCCCGAAAGGTGGGATGGTACAGCGTGCAGACGGAGCCCGGATATGTTTCCGTAAACAAGCTTACTTCCTGCAAAGACTGGCAGGAGCGATGGGTGTACGTCCAAGTGCCGGAGGACTACCCATTGCCTCGGTCTTTTCAGAGCCCCGTTTACTTACGGTGTGAGACCCGGGAAGAGTATGAGAAATACGTCTCCCGGGGTAGCAAGGTTAAGATGGACGCTTCTTTTGTCCCCCTTACTGCGGATGAGAAGCGGCAATGCAAAATTTGATGCTGAGGAGGGATGGCTTCCCCCGACTCAGATTATTCTTCAAGACGAGCTGCTATGCCGCGTCGGCCTCATACCGGCCCTCAACTGGGGTGAGTAGGGTCGGTGTGAGGCCCACCTTTGCTTATTATGTTCCTTTTTCAGAGCCTTGTTTTACTTCCTTTATGTAACTCTTGTTTGATTTCTTGCAGATCGGTTTGGGCGGGATCTGTCTGAGAAGGACCTGAAGAGGCTAGGGCTTGACAAGGACGGGAAGGTTGTCCAGCGGCGTCCTACGGCTGAGTTGAAAGATCGCCGACTGTCCCCTAACGAACTCATGGACAAACAGACGAGGGCGTTGGATCCGGAGACGGCTCAAGCACGGGTTCTCGGTGGCGTGCCGAAGAGATCGAAGAGGGCAGCGTCCAAGTCGGCGGCTGTATCAATGGCAACTCCCTCTTCGACCCCAAAGGGTCGAAAAGGATCATGTGGAGGTGATCAACATTACGAGGGGAGGTGACCGTTGCTAAGGTCCCTTCTCCGAAGAAGAGGAAAGACGCACCGTCTGCTTCCACCGTTGCCGTGGAGAAACCTGTTTCCACCAGCCCTCCAACTAAGAGGATTCGAACTGGTACGGATTTAACCTGTGGTTCGGATTTAGCCGGCTCGTTGGACATTCCTGACGACAGGCTTTCTGACGTGTCAATGCATGGTGACATGGATGCTCTGTGTAAATTTTTTGTAGATCCATCGTCGGCAACTGCCGTTCTCACTGAACGGCAAGTAGGGAAGCAGCCTGAGAAGGCGATTGAGAAGGCGGGTGACCAAAACGTCGTCGTGGACTCCTCACCCCAGAAGGTTACTCCCACCGAGCTCGTGGCGGGGGGCGAGAAAATATATAAGTGGTTGGGGAGATGGAGTCGTCTAGCCGCCTCCCTCATCATGGAGCAGGAAAAGGCCATGGCCCAATCTGGGCCGCTGATTGCAAAGCTCAAGCTTGATCTTTCTGCTGCGAGGGGGGAAGCCGGGAAGGCTAAGCTGGATCTTCATGCCGCCAAGAGGCGCGCGGAGGAAGCTGAGAAGATGCTGAGGGCCGAGAGGGCAAAAGTTGAGGATCTTTGATGGCGCCACGCCAAGATGTTGGAGGAGCGGGACAGGTATAAAGGTGCCTACGACGCCGTGGTTGCCAAGAGGGACGAGTGGGAGGATCGATTCCGAAGCGGAGGAGGTGCTCGGGGACATGCAGCTATCCTTGCTCAAAAAGAGAAGGATATTGAAATGCTTCAAGATGATCTCCTCCCTAAAATGTGCGTCCAGTTCCGGGACCGGGCCGAGGAGGCGACCAGGGAGGCAATCAAAAGGGTCGTCCCCGACGGCTCCTTCCCGTGGGAGAAATTTGACCAGCTCCTGGATGAGATGGCCGAGGCCGTGGAAACAGCGGCTGCAGAGAAGGCAGAGGCAGCGAAGGCGGCTCGGATAGCTGAGGCCAAGGCGGCCGATGATGCGAAAGTGAAGGAGGGTGAGGGGCCGAAGTTGCTTGAAGATGCTCAGCCTTCCCCAAAACCGGCCACCGAAGGTGTCATTGTTGCACGATGGAGGGCAACGACAGGCATAGGGAGACGGGCGGTCGTCACCAGACTCACCCGGCGTCTCGGATAGCTTTAGCTGTTCGGGGGCCAATTATTGAGCCTTCTCTCCCTGCCATCCTTTTGGCGCTTCAAATCCTAAGTCTGTAATCTTTTGCTTTTTTGTTTCTTCGCTTCTGTAAAGCTTTGGTAGGTAGAGTTTAGGCTACCCTCATGGGGACGGCCGTCGTTTGTACTCTCCTTGCAATCATATTTAATAAAGTTATCTTATCGGCCTTTGGCTTGGCCGGAGCTTCGATCCACCTCTCGTTTGTCTTTTCGCGTTATTAATCGAGTGCGTTCGTTTTTACACTCGGCATGACCGAGCGGTTTGAACGCATGTCTCAACCGTGTTTCAACGTCTTTAGCGTTAGAATCGTGTAGGCATATTGACCGCTAGATTGGCGTCTCAATCGCTGCGCCGAGTATACGTTCTCTTTTAGCGTATCGGCCGGCGTGTTCCCGTCGCTCTCGGCTTTGACCGAGGTAATCGGGGTTGCGGCCCGATAGCGTTAGAATCGTGTAGGCATATTGACCGCTAGATTGGCGTCTCAATTGCGCTGAGTATACGTTTCTCTTTTAGCGTATCGGCCGGCGTGTTCCCCGTCGCTCTCGGCTTTGACCGAGGTAATCGGGAAGCGGCCGATAGCGTTAGAATCGCTAATGTGTAGGCATATTGACCGCTAGATTGGCGTCTCAATGCGGCGAGTATACGTTCTCTTTTAGCATATCGACCGGCGTGTTCCCGTCGCTCTCGGCTTTGACCGAGGTAATCGGGGTTGCGGCCGATAGCGTTAAATCGTGTGTAGGCATATTGACCGCTTAGATTGGCGTCTCAATTGCGCGGAGTATACGTTTATTTTTTAGCGTATCGACCGGCGTGTTCCCGTCGCTCTCGGCTTTGACCGAGGTAATCGGGGTTGCGGCCGATATAGCGTTTCTTCCTTCGAGTTTAAATCCGGTGGCAAATTGTGGAGGGGACAGACACTTTGATGGAGAACTTGGACGATTCATTTGTTTGTTATGATCGTGCGTTGGGGTGTCCACAATGGTTTGGACACCTCCGCCGCTATACAAAGTATTTTCTCAAGTTATCGGTGTTCCAATGGCTCATCAAAGGCGCACCTCCCATGTCCGTCACCCAGTATGTACCCTACCTCGTCTCTTCGACCACTTTGTAGGGACCTTCCCGGTTGGCCGTCGCCTTGCCATGAATATTTCCTTTGTTGGTGGCAGCCGACTTCCTTAGGACTAGGTCTCCTATTTTTAAGTCCCTTTTGTGGACTCTTCGGTTGTAGGCTCTCTTCATCCTGGTTCGATATACGGCCAAGTTGAGGCGTGCCGTGTCTCGCTTTCTTTCGACCAGGTCT
This sequence comes from Silene latifolia, assembly GCF_048544455.1. Lineage (NCBI taxonomy): Eukaryota > Viridiplantae > Streptophyta > Magnoliopsida > Caryophyllales > Caryophyllaceae > Silene > Silene latifolia. The sequence continues at coordinate 53,322 of NW_027413142.1, read as the reverse complement.
AGGGAAGCTCTTAGGCCCTCCTCGTTTTCAACCGGGTCAAAAGTGGCCGGCTTACGAACGTTGGCACCGTGGCTTCGATTGGCGTGACCGCCGGAGCCGTAGACTAGGTGGAAAGGGGTGTATCCCGTTGCTTCTTTCTCCGTGGTTCGAAGGGACCATAGGACGCCGGGTAGTTCATCGGCCCATCTTCCCTTAAGGTCTTCAACCTGTCTTCTTCAAACCGTTGAGGATGGTTTTGTTGGTCGCCTCCGCTCGCCCGTTACTCTGCGGGTGGCAGACGGAGGAATACGCAAACTTGATGCCAAGCTCCTCTAACCAGTTCATTATCAGGTCGCTCCAAAATTCTCGGCCGTGGTCAAATACCATAACTTGGGGCAATCCGAAGCGGGTTATAACGTTTTCCCAGATTACCTTTCTGACGGCTGCTGTGGTCTTCGCTGGTACTGCCACGGCCTCAACCCATTTGGTGAAGTAGTCAACGGCGACGATTAAGAACTTCCTTCCTCCGGAGGCCGTTGGAAATGGCCCTAGCATATCCATCCCCCACTGTGCGAAAGGAAGGGGGCTAAGCACCGGTTGCAGGTCTCTGGAGGGAGCGTGTATCACCGGGGCGTGCATCCGACGCCCGTGCACTTCTTGGTCTTCGCTCGAATCTTGAAGCATGGTGGGCCGGGCAGTAGCCACTCGGAGAGCTTTGTGGGCTAGTGTTCTTGCCCCCATGTGGTGTCCACGATGCCCTCGTGAATTTCTCACATGCTCGATTCTGCGTCGGCCGGACCGACACACTTCAAGAGTGGTCTTATTACGGATCTTCCATACAGTTCCCCTTCGAACACCAGGTACACCGCGGCGATCCTTTTTATTTTGGCTGAGGGATTGCGGCCCTCCGGCAATTCACCTGTGAGCTTGTATCTCATTATCGGAGTCATCCACGTTGTCTCGGTCTCTATGTTACCCACCATGCCGACGGTCTCAGTGATGCTTTTCGCATTCCTGATATCTACCAAAGACGTTGGGTGACATTCTTGATGGTTGAGTGGCGGTTTGGAGAGAGCGTCGGCCCGGTTGTTCTCGGATCTGGGAACGCACTGGATTTGGAAGGATTTCAATTTGGCTACGTCGGCTTTTACCCTCTCTAGGTATCTTACCATTCCGTCGTCCCGGGCCTCATACTCCCCTCTGATTTGGTTGGTAACCAATAGCGAGTCAGTTTTCAACACAATGTGTTCTGCTCCGGCAGCCCTAGCTAGCTCGACTCCGGTTATCACCGCCTCGTATTCGGACTCATTGTTCGAGGCCGAGAAGGTGAATTTCAAGGCGTACTCAAACTCGTCCCCGTTTGGGCTGATGATAAGGATGCCGGCTCCTGAGCTATTCGTCGTGGATGAGCCGTCGGTGTAGACCTCCCATATGCCTGGGTTTGGCTCTTCCTGACGTGCATTCACCAGAAATCTGCAAGCGCTTGCCCCTTTATCGAAGGCCTTGGTTTGTACCGAATGCCAAAACCGTGAGAGTTCCACCGCCCATTTGATGAGCCTGCCGGATTGTTCGAATTTTTCCAAAGCTTTCTCCAACGGCCGATCGATTAGGACCGTCACGGGATGTGCATCGAAGTAGGGTTTTAACTTCCTTGTGGCAACGACAACGGCGAAGGTCGCTTTTTCAATTAGTGGGTAATTTCTCTCGGGCAACAAGTGTATGTATGGTCGACGAAATAGATTGGGTGTTCTTTGTTTGTCTTCTTCCCGACGATGACTACCGCGTGACCGTGGCCGAGGTAATCGCTATGTATAGGTATAACGTCTCCCCGATCGGCCTGGACAGAGTTGGAAGAGTCTGAAGGTGAGCTTTTAGTTGTTTGAAAGCCGTGCTCTGTTCCTCCCCCACCAAGTCTTTATTTCCTTTCAAAGACCTTGAAGAATGGGGTGCTTTTGTCGGCGACCGAGAGATGAAACGAGCGAGAGTCGCCATTCTCCCTGGCCACGATCATAACCTCTTTTCGATTCCTTGGTTCTCGCAGTCTAGGATTGCTCGGACTTTGTCCGGATTGGCATCTATGCCCCGGCGCCGACAAGTACACCTAAGAATTTACCTCCGCCCGACGCCGAAGTTGCATTTCATTGGGTTGAGCTTCATCTTGTATTTCCTTAGTGAACAAAATGTCTCGTGTAAATCGGCCGGATGCTCATTGTCGGACTTGCTTTTTACAATAACATCGTCGACGTAAGCCTCAATGTTCCGCCCTTTTTGGTTTTGGAACACTTTGTCCACCAGCCTCGTGTACGTTGCTCCGGCGTTCTTCAAACCAAACGGCATCATTTTGTACATGTATGTGCCGTTGGCGTGATAAATGCGCATTTAGGCATGTCTTCTTCGCCATAAACACTTGGTGATACCCGAGAAGGCGTCCAGCAGGCTCAAAGATGGTGTAGCCCGCCGTGGCGTCGATCAAACTATCTATTCGAGGCAAGGGGTAGCAATCTTTGGGGCATGCTTTATTAAGGTTGGTGAAGTCTACACACATTCTCCATGCCCCCGATGACTTCTTCACCATTACAACATTGGCTAACCACTCAGGATAAGTACAAGGCATGATGAAACCCGCCGCTAGTAATTTATCTACCTCGGCTTTGATGGCCTCGTCCTTCTCGGCGGAGGAGTTCCTCATTCTCTGCTTGACTGGGCGAGCGGTGGAGAGTACGTTCAGCTTGTGAACGATCACCTCCCGGCTCACGCCTGGCATCTCGGCCGCTGAGTATGCGAAAACATCTTTATTCTTCCTCAGCAGATCCAGGAGGTCGGCTCTGAATTTTGGTTCCAGGTTGACACCGACGGTTACGGTGCGGCCCGGGTCAATTTCTACCTCCTCGGTCTCCGCTCCTTCGACCATGCCGATGGTCCGATTATTTCCGGATCTGGGGGTGTACTGTATCCGGAAGGATTTTAGTTCTGTAGCGACAGCTCTCACCCTCACTAGATACCTTATCGTCCCGTAGTCCTGGGCTGCGCATTCTCCTTTAATCTGGCTGGCCACTAAGAGTGAGTCTGTCGTCACCATGATACGCTCTGCTCCGGCGGTTTTAGCTAGCTCAACTCCGGTTATTACCGCCTCGTATTTGGATTCATTGTTTGAGGCCAATGAGGTAAGTTTTAAGGCGTGCTCAAACACGTCTCCGTTTGGGCTGATAATAATGATATCGGCTTTCGAGCTATTCGTCGCGGAGGGGCCATTAGCGTAAACCTCCCATAAATCGGGATCCTCGTTCTTTGAGATGAGCTTCTGCGCCTCCCCCCGGTCCGAGACATACATCAGTGTCAGGGCCCTGATGGATATCACAGCGTCGATTTCGCTCAAAGTGACCCGGCCTATGAGAACGTTGTGGGCAGACGTGCCGTCGATGACTATGAATTCAGACATAACACTCTTGGCCGCACTCCCCTCGCCGAACCTTACCGGCAATCTGACCGACCCCAGGGGTACCAGGCCGTCCCCCGGAAAAGTCAGCAACGGGTTGGCGCAGGGGCTCAAATCTTCGATCCCCAGCCCGAGGCTGAGAAAGCACTCTCTGTACATGACGTTTGTGTAGGCGCCTGTGTCAATCAGGCACCTCTTCACCAAGTGGTTGGTTATGTCCAGGCGGACTGTAAGTGGGTCGCTATGAAAAGTGGCGACTCCATCGTAGTCCCCTTGTCCGATGGTCATGTCTGGGATGCTGGGAGCGGGGGTTGCTGTGTTGGGCACAAAGTTGATGGCCGGATAAGGTTCATCCTGGGGCCGTTTGTGCTTATGAGCGGACCCACTGCTCTCGTTGTCCCTGATGACGACATTGATTACTCCTACCCGCCGTAGGCGGACTTGCTATTCGGTCCGCCAAGATCCGGTTTTGGCCTCTGGCAACATATTTGCCGAGGCTCCCCTTTCGGATCAGTTCTTCGATGGCATCCTTCAGGTGTCGGCAATCGTTGGTTAGGTGTCCGGTGTGGCCGTGGTACTCACAGTACTGGCTCGTGTCACCGTCACTCCTCGGCCTAGGGGGTCTTTCCCATTTTTGGCCCTCGTTCTTGCTCAAAGCGAAAACCTCGGCGGCTGATACGACTAGGGGGGTGTGATCTTCGTGCCGTTTTTTGTAGTACGCTCCCGAGTTTCCTCCGGCATCCGCCGAGCTTTGTTTCGAGCGAGCTTGTCGACCGTGACCTATCGTTCCCACGGCGTCTTTCGTCGGACCGTGACCCGTTGTTGCCACGGCGCGCTTTCCTCCGGCCGTCCTCCCGCGACTCTTTTTCCCGAGTGCTCGGCCTCGCAGGGCCTACCCAGGTCTTGTGATAGTCTTCTACCTTGATGGCTTGGTCAGCCAACTGCCTGGCGGCGTCCATGCTCAGGCCTCCGCACTTGATGAGCTCATTTTTTAAATCTCCCCTTGGGAGGCCCTTCATTAGTGCGAAAGCTGCCAGTTCGGGATTGATTTCCCGAATCTGCTGGACCTTTCCGTCGAATCTTTCTACATAGCTCCGCAGGGACTCGCCTCCCCCCTGTCTGATAGTCAGGAGGTCAGATGTCTCTACGGCTCTTCTCTTGTTGCAGGAGTACTGGGCTAGGAAAGCGCCCTTTAGGTCGGCGTAATGGTACACCGAGCCATCGGGAAGCCCTTTGTACCAGCTCTGAGCCATCCCATGCAAAGTTGTTGGGAAAATTCGGCACCAGACCTCATCGGGCTGCTCCCATACCGACATGTAAGACTCGAAAGCCTCAGCGTGGTCGGCTGGATCACTATCTCCCTTGTATGAAATAGGTGGCAACTTGAGCTTAGTTGGCACCGGACTTCCAGACATAGGCGTTGAGGGGTTGCGACCACGTGTCGAACGACACGCGGCGATCGGCTCCTCGCATCCCTAACCTGGCTCCTTCCCCCGTAGCGGGAGGGGCTCCTTCTCCGACTCGGACTCCTTCTCCAGCTCTGCTGAGTCGGACTCCTCTGGCTCCTTCGGGGTGAGCCTCGTTCGTGTGGCGGGGACGCTGTCCTCCCACGAGTGCGGGAAGGACTTAGGTCTACCGCGCCCACTTTGGGCTCCCCCGGCATCTTGACTGGGTCGGCCTCTCCTAGTGCTCCGTTCAAATTTCTCGGAGTCACGTTTTGGGCCCTGGTCTCCCGGATGATTTCCGCCGCTCTTGTCGGCGTGACAGCGTGAGCGTGTGTCGCGATTAGGTCCAGGAGCATTTTCGGTTTACTACGTCAACCACCGTCCCATGATGGTGACCTGGTTGGTTGGCGGCGGCGTGTCGGGTATTATTGGCATCCCGAACTCGGTTGGATTACTCCGGTGGAGGGTCGCACGACTCAGTTGTTGAAAGCATCATCTTGGCGGAATTCGGTTTCGTCCGTCACGACTATCTCTTGTTGTTTCGACATCTCCTTAGCTTTTTGGGTGGGTTTTTGTTGATTTGTTTTTTTTTTTTTTTTTTTGTTTGGGAATGAATGTGACTAGCTTCTAGTGTCTTTCCCACAGACGGCGCCAATTGTTCCTGGGTGTAATTTGGAGCAAGTATCGTTACCACCCGTGGCTTGTAGAATAATGTCTTGAGTTGAACCCTTCTTGCTTCTATCGTCCCTTTCGGCCTCTCCCGCAACGATGAACGAAGGCGAGGGCTTGGCTTTGTGCCAAGCGTACCCACTCCGACGCTCAAGTTAGCAAACTTAAAGGATTAAGCAGTGTTACTTGGCTAGATATGTCTTGTAGAGAGATAAGGGAGATATTACCAGATGAATAGTGTATTTAGGTTAAGTTGTGGGATCCTTTCCTCAAGGAAGGTTGAGGAGTATTTATAGGCTTTCACCTTTTGTCACGTAGTGGCCAAGTGGCCAAGTGGCTATCGGGTGGAAAGATTCTACCCTCGGCCGATGGACCTATGGCGGGCCGTACGAGGGTCTGGATGTGAGTACGCGGATATGTGTCCCTACCGGGCAGGTTGCTAGGCCGAGACCAGTGTGACAGCCGATGGGACGCATCGGCTAGGCTGTCTAAGTCGTCGACTTGCTGTGGATATTTTTGACCTTGCTCAGTGTGTTGACTTGGTCAGCGGTGCAGAATATGCCCCATCAGAAATAATTGATTGTATTTGTTATAAGACCGTCTCACAAAAACTAATTCTTACGAAGTATATCAGAATCTTACTATGTTTTTTTTTTTTTTTTTTGTTGGGTGTGTTTGTATTGATATGAGATGATAACATGAGACTTGCTCTTACACTTTTATAGGGGAAATTACTTGGGTGGGTTGGTATATGGGTATGTTCTTAAGGCTTTCCTTTGGTTAGGTAGATTAGTTTTAAATTGAGTTTTAAGGCATGTGCACTTTATAATTCAATTTTTATTTCACTATTGTATTTAAAAGTACACAAATTCTTATTTCAGACCGTCACTATCCGTCTTAAGCTTAAAACGGATAGTGGTCTCTCACACAAATGTAAGTGGAAGGCAAGTGGGTGGGAAATGGATATACCCACTTGCCTCCCACTTGCATTTGTGTGAGAGGCCACTATCCGTCTTAAGCTTAAGACGGATAATAACGGTCTTAAGCAAGACGGACTGTTAAAAGTAATATGGTTTGTCATAACATAGATGAGTTAACGCGGATTTTAGGCTTTTAGCCAAACATATGTACTCTACAAACCACACAGTTTAAGAGCAGGACTTCTAAAAAAATACTTCCTTCGTTCCAATTACTTATCTGATTAAAATATTCTTGGAGATAGTATTATTAGTGATTAGTTTTGTTGAGTCCTCCACGACGGGTTTATAGAATTAGGTGCATGAAATCGGCATATAAGCAAATGAGGTTCCATCCTAAAACCAATTGATAATGGGAAGAATAACTCATTCACTTATAAGCTAGTCCCTTCACTATTATTCTACCGACGTCGACGTGGGGACAATGCCCCTTACACAGATACACACATATGAAAAGAGACCAAGTTTGTTTATATTTCAAATTGAATTAAAAGGTAAAGTTTTATGAGTTTGTAAATTGGGCCTGAGCCTCGATGATAAGTACCAGACCTAAGACCTGACCCAGCTTAAATTTATTTAATCCATAACTCAGGAAAAAAAAGTTCCACTGAACATACTTTAGTCGGAACGTGAACCACCTTACAAATCCTTAGCTTACTCCTGCCTAGAGACTAGAGCTGACAAGTCTAACCCAATCCGACGTAACCCAAAAATGTTGGCAAATCAAAATTGACCTAGCACGACCTGATCACGACTCCTAACCTGACAAAACTCGATTAAGATAAACCTGAAACCGAACCCAATCTGACCCGACTCGAGATGACTCGTAACCGGAGTACTCTCGATTATAACTGGCAAAATTGACTCGACATCCGAACTGAAGATCACAGCTTGACTCGAAACCCAACCCAAATATTTATTGTTGCACACTGATTACTATCCCTGAAAAATTTGAGAATAGTGGAGTCAAAAATGACCCGAACCTGACCCACATCGAAGGCTGCGAACTCGAATTGACCCGACTTAAACCCTACTCGTTTGCCAGGTCTAACCTCGGTACTTGTTCGACCTGATCTGATCAACCCTACTTATAAACGACTTAAACCTAACACGGATACAGGACCTAATCCATATTTGACATAATCTAATCAAACCGACCATAACCGAGCTACCCGATTGCCACCTCCCCTTCAAGTCTTCAACTAGTTAAAACGAGTGCGGATAATTTTGCCTATACGTACCCGGTACCCCCAATGACGACCGTTGGGTGTAACTTTGGACCTTTGGTCTTCACTCACCTTGACTCCTAAAACAATCCCCTATTATCTCGCAATTTTGAACTCAAATTTCTACTTTCATTTCCATTTGTAAACCATTTTGCCATTTTGGGTATAACAACAACAATGGCATCCATTAAAATACACAAAGAAGATTCAGAAACAGAGAAATGGATAAAACATTATTCATCAAATCATCAAATACTAATTGTTGGTGATGGAGATTTCTCTTTTTCACTTTCTTTAGCAACTTCTTTTCGTTCTGCTTCCAACATTACTGCTACTTCTCTGGACACTTATGGTATAATTCTGTTAACATAGTTGCTTAAAGTTTTGATCTTTAATGGGTTTGATCATCATTTTTGTTTTGATTTTTTTTTGGGTAATTTATGTATAAGAATTGGGTTATTTCTATTGCAATGTTGTTGGGGTCTATGTTACTCTGACTCGACTGCAGGTGTCAGATACAGTTATTTTCCGTGACATTTTCTTCTTTTTGGTCTAAAATAAAGTGTGCACGACCAAAGTGAAGTGTCAGAGTGACATAGGTTGGCGCTAGTTGGATTATTTGTGTTTTCTAGATTGTTTTTGAATTTTGATTGTGTAATTAGGGTTACATGATTTTTTTGTTATTAAAGATGCAAACTTTACCATGGAACACTAAGGTTTATGCTTTAGGGTTCAATGGTTCTGAATTTTGTATGCTTTTGGGTCAATTTTCTGTCTGGTTTTTGCTTATTTATGCATTAATTGGTTAGATTGTTTAGTGTTTCATTGGGACACATGATCATGCATGCTCCTTTCGACGAAATGTTTGTATGTTTGATTCAGTGGCGGACCTAGGATTTTGGTACCGCGGGGTCACTATTTTTTAGAGCAGACATTAACAGTAGTAGCGTTTGTAATGGAGGCCGGAGAAAGAGTATGAGTGGAAATTGCCATTTTTAGGGAAGACATTAACAGTACTAGCGTTTGTGATTGAATGTGTTAATTTACGCTGCATTATTCCGCTGCTGCTGAACGTTTAGTGTTATGTGTATATTTGTATTTTGCAAAACTTGTCCAAGCACACGGGTATTACTATTTATGTGCCTTTACCTATTTAGCATTGATTTTAACTCGAGGATGCTCAACTGCACTATTGAAATAGATACTTTGAAAAAGAAGTATAAGAATGCAAGATCTAACGTGAAGGCGCTACTAAGGCTAGGAGCGTCCGTTATTCATGGGGTTGATGCAACCAGAATGAAACGCCACACTGATCTTACAATGCGGAGGTTTGATCGTATTGTATACAACTTTCCGCATGCTGGTTTCCATGGGAAGGAAGACAGTCTCCATCTTATCAAGTATGGCTTTCTTCATTTCTGTATTATAGGTCTTTGTGGTTTGTTTCATCATTTATAGACATTTGACGATTTTATACGTTTTTTTTCCTGTTTAGAAAGCATAAGGGACTTGTGCAGGGTTTTTTTCACAATGCAAGTGGAATGCTGCGACCTTATGGTGAAATTCATGTCAGCCACAAAACAGCAGGTCCCTTTCGCGATTGGAATCTAGAAGAACTTGCAAACCACAACTCTCTTATGTTGATCGAATGCGTTCCTTTCAGAATCGCAGACTACCCTGGTTATAACAACAAGAGAGGAGATGGTAAAAGAAGTGATGACCCTTTTCCCCTGGGAGAGTGCAGCACTTTCAAATTCATCCTCGGCCGTTTCTGTAAGAAGACAGTTTCTCTAACTAGTCAAAGAAGTTCGAGGTGTGATCACGGTCAACTACACTACGACGCTACACCAGAGAGAAACAGGTTCAGAGAAGAATGCAGCTTGATATTTGACTGGTATTTTAACCATGTTAGTAAGACATTTGGGGTTCTGGATGACAAGATCGACTTCAATGTCCACAAAGCATTGGCTATCGGGTATGACAGATTCGTCAATATTGCTCCAGACCGACCTTCGAGTGACTTCATCTTTTTCTTGGAGGAGATCCATCGTTTAAGCATTTCGAGAATTAAGTGGCTAGAAGGCATTTTGGAAGGTAGGAGGTACTAATTTAAGCTTCCTCAGTTTAGAGAAGATGCATTTTTTTGTTTTTTTGGTTCACGCTTTGGATTGAACGTACTCCATTCCGTCTCAAGAAGTCAAGAAAGGGAAGATGGAACTTGGTCCTGCTGATAGTAGCTGCCTTTGTGCACATACTCTCTTCAAGCAAACCTAACATCAGTTTAGCCTACTTTTGAACAGTTTAAGCACATCATATTAGTCGGTGCATATTTTCTGAACCAACTACCGGTTTCTGTCAGCATTCTGAAGTCCTACTGAATGCATCTGTATCTACTTTACAACTATGCGTGGCATTAGAGCAATCAACTGAAAATGAAAATCGTAGCTTATCAGAACTGAATTTTGCAAATCCGGAGCATTTTGTGAGGCAAGCATTAATTTGGACTTCCTCATTGCAAAGAAGATGCAGTTTTTTGTTATTTAGGTCATGTTTTGGACAGAATGTAACGCCTTTTGTCTCAAGAAGCGAGAAAGGGGAAACGGAGCTTGGATCTGATAAGAGTTGCTGCATTTTTGTACATTAATCAAGCGACGACTATAACCTCAGGTTATCTTACTTTTGCGCATTTTAAGCACGTCGTATTAGTTGGTGCATACCCCTGAACTATGTACCTGTTTCAGTCAGCATTTCAGAAGTGTGAAGTCCTGCAGACTGTATCTGCAAGACTGCAACTGCTATATCTTTCCTAATTCCTACAATGTGTAAAATTCCCAGAACTTTATTTTGATCTAATGGCAATGTAGTACTTCTTCTACAGTTCTATATCCAAACGAAATCGCGACTTATCAGGGTTAAATTCCTCGATCAGGGTATATTTGAATGGCAATTTTGGTAGAATGGTAGGTTTGATATAAGAACAACTTATAATCGTCTGGTGGTGCTCAATGAAAAAAGCTTTGTAATTTAAATATTAAAAATAATATTTGGGATATTCTCGTGTACCCCTAAACTTTTTCGTTTTTCACAAAAAAACTTTGACCAATAATAATTTATCGTTACGAGTTTAGGGAGAGAGTATTTAATTATTTATTAGGCCTATTTTGTACAATGATAGTTGAAAAATAATTAAAAGAGAAAAAAAAAAAAATTGTTGGTTGTAGTAATTGAACCCACGACCACTAGGGTAGAATAAATGCTTCTTACCACTAAACCAAACAAACAATAATGGAATATATTGCACAACAATTATTTATTTCTGACTTAGAGGGGGTGCGGCTGCGCCCCCTGCACCCCCTCAAGAACCGCCCCTGGCCAAGAGTTATTGACGTCAAAAATTTTTTTTGCAAGAAAACGAGAAATTTAGGGGTACACAAGAGAATATCCCATAATATTACGGAATAGTATTTAAAAAAAAAATCGTGACTTACTTTTGATCTAACGGGTTGACGCGTTCGAGTTAAGTTCCGAATCTAAGTTAACGGGTCATATTGGATGAGGGTCCATCATTCTTAATTAATCATAAACAAACGGGTCGAACGAGTCACGTCCCGAATGGGGTCAATTATATAACACCCGTGAGGCCGTGACCCCGTGTGACCATTGGTCTTACTCACTTTGACTCCTAAACTATCCCTGTGACCTGTCTACTTTACCATTGTTGAAAAAACCAATGATTTCACTTGCTGTTTGAACAATTTTGGGTATAGCAATAACAATGGCGTTCATACAATTGCATGAAGAATATTTTAAAACAGAGAAATGGATAAAACATTATTCATCAAATCATCAAATACTAATTGTTGGTGATGGAGATTTCTCTTTTTCACTTTCTTTGGCCAATTCTTTTCGCTCTGCTTCCAACATTACTGCTACTTCTCTTGACTCTTACGGTTATTTCTCTCCCTTTTTATTTCTTTGCGCTTTTTTATTTTTTGTGACGAGTATTTTAATCCAAGGTAAATAAATGATTGAGACGGAGTAGTAGTTTTTAAGTTGTTTGTTTGTGAGTAGGGTTTATGTAATCATTGTATAGTTGCTTAAAGTTCTGATCTTTAATGGGTTAATCATAATTTTCTGGATTTTTGTAGGTAGTTTATGATTGTGGGTCTCAATCATTTGTTTACCTTTGCTTAAAATCGTTTAGAAAAGACAAAAAAGTAAACAAATGATTAGGACGGAAGAATAGTCAGAATTGAGTTATTAATCATTGTGGATCATTAGATAGGAAATATAGTAAGTTATGATCTTTAATGTGTTGATCATCATTTGTTGGATTTTTGTAGGCAATTTATGATCGTACATCCCAATCATTTGTTTACCTTTACTTAAAAAATCATTTGGAAAAGTAAACAAATGACTAGGACCGAGGAATAATCAGAATTGAGTTATTAAATTGTGGTCCTGTGGATCATTAGATAGGAATATACTAATATAGTTGGTTAAAGTTCTGATCTTTAATGGGTTTATCATCCTTTTATGGATTTTTTAGGTAATTTATGATTGTCTGTCTCAATCATTTGTTTATCTTTGCTTAATATACCGTTTAGAAAGAATAAATAAAGTAAACAAATGATTAGGACCGAGGAATAAGCAGAATTGAGTTACTTCTACTGCATGTTGTTGTGGATAGTTGGATTGTTTGTGTTTTCTACATTGCATCTTGATGAAATCGGGTTTCATGTTTTTCATGAAAGATGCAAACTTTACTATGGACCACTTAATAAAGAAGGGTTTTTCTCAAAGGTTTATGCTTTCGGGTTCATTGGTTCTGAATTTTGTATTCATTTTAGTCAATTTTCTGTATTAGAATATGATTAATTTATCCTTGTTGCTTAGTTGGTTAGATTGCTTAGTGTTTAATTGGGAGACAGGATCATGCATGTTCCTTTCAAAGGTATATTTGTTTGTTTGGTTGTTTATGTAACGATTAGTATATTACGTCGATGTGGTCTCTCCCTCATCTTGAAAACCGAAATACAGGGGAAAAGTTTTGAAACAGGATATCGACTTTGTTCCAATGGAAGAAAGTAAATTCAGTAAATACATTAAGAAAACTAGCGTTTGGAACGGGGGTAGAGTATGAGTGGAAATTGGCATTCCTTGAAAAGGAATGTTTTAGAGTAAATGATGTATATGATTGATTATTGAACGTGTTAATTTACACTGCGTTATTCGCTGCTAAACGTTTATTGTTATGTGTATATATTTGTATTTTGCAAATCTTGTCTGAGACATAACAGGAGTATTTATTTACCCTTACCTATTTAGCATTGATTTTAACTTAAGGATGCTCAACTGCATTATTGAAATAGAAACTTTGACAAAGAAGTATAAGAACGCGATATCAAATGTGATGGCGCTAGTAAGGCTAGGAGCGTCTGTTATTAATGGGGTTGATGCAACCAAAATGAAGCTACACCCTCATCTTACTTTGCGGAGGTTTGATCGTATTGTATATAACTTTCCGCATGCTGGCTTCTATGGGAAGGAAGACGATCTCCATGTTATTGAGTATGACTTTCTTTATTTCTCTATTACGGAGTATATGCCTAAGTTTTATGTTTTATTTATATATTGTGTGATTTTAGGATTGTGGCTGCAAATGGGAATTTGTTAATCGCTTAGTAGGTTTGTGTTTAAACTGTTTATATGTTAGATCAACTACTCTTCACACTTTAATTTTGATACGATTTAGAACATTGGAAATTTTGAATACAGGTGATCATGGTGCGATTTTGTGGTTCTAATGTTCTTATCCCTAAAACAATTGCAATTTTTTGCCAAAAAATGGGTGTTTTCTAAATAGTAAAAAAAAGATGGTGATGGATAAATGAATTTAATTAATTTTAACTTTAATTTTGTACACACTAGGGTATCAGAAGACATTTTAAGCTTCTTTCATAAAGACCCGTTTTTAAGGATAAGGAAAATTTCTATGATTTTGATTTTTTCATGCAAAGAATATTTAAAGTTCAACATGGTATTTCTCCGTCTTTCAAGTGCAATGATACAACGGTTGTCATTTCTGGTAGCATCTTAACGTAATTCATCCGTATTTACTTGTGTGCTCCCTCAAGTGACGAATGGGACATAACCAGGCTGCTTTACTTGACACAATTTGGTTCAGACGCCGTAATGCCTCATGGTTGCTGCATTGTCCCTTTATTTGCACATGCTCTCGATTTGATCATGTTACTCATGTTACTGTCCATGCTAAATCGTCAAAGAACTAATTGATTCAGTATTTCAGTGCCAATTGCGAACCAAATGAACCCTTTTTAATCAATATATCACCAAACGAGTTCTTTTTTTATTCACTGATGGTAAGATATGATTTTGCGCATGCATGCAGACATGCAGTAACTTGAACATGTACTTCATTAGAAATGATGGTATTATTTTTGCCACTCGTTTCCTTCTTCGCATTTTGAGGTGTGCGTTCACTCATGGACGGTTCTAAAGGATGATTCATGTCAGCCGACCCCAAATCATTTTGGGATTAAGGCTCTGATGTTGTTGTTGTTGTTGTTTCTTTCTTCCCGGTACTTCTGTTATAAACTCGTTTTTTATTTCCAGAATGCATAAGGAGCTTGTGCGGGGTTTTTTTCACAATGCAAGCGGAATGCTGCTACCCGGTGGTGAAATTCATGTCAGCCACAAAACATCAGCTCCATTTTGTAATTGGAATCTAGAAGAACTTGCAAACCACAACTCTCTGAGGTTGAGCGAATGCGTTCCTTTCAGAATCGAAGACTACCCTGGTTATAACAACAAAAGAGGAGATAGTGAAAGAAGTGACGAACCTTTTCCTCTGGGAGAATGCAGCACGTTCAAATTTACTCTCGACGATTGGTATGAGAATACAGTTTCTCATTCTCTAGCTAGTCAAAGAAATTTGAGTTGTGATCACGGTCAACTTTACTATGACCCGGGATATAAATCGGTCAATTTTGACTCGAAGTATTTGGCTACACCAGAGAAAAACAGGTTCAAAGAAGAATGTAGTCGGATATTTGAATGGTATTTTGATCATGTCGTAAAGACAACTTGGTGTCCGGATGAATGGGTCGATTACAATGTTCACAAAGGATTGACTCTCGGGTATCACAGATTTCTCACTAATGCTTCAGGCCGACCTTCAAGCGACTTCATCCTTTTCTTGGAGGAGATCCATCGTATAAGCATTTCGAGAATTAAATGGTTAGAAGGCCTTTTGGAAGATACGAGGTATTAATTTGAACCGACTTATTTTAAAGAAGAGGTAGTTTTTTGTTTTACGGGTCGCTCTTTGGATTGAACGTAGTGCCTTCCGTCTCAAGAAGCGAGAAAGGGAAAAAAAGTACTCGTACCCAAAACGAAACTCCAATATGTTGATATCAATATATCATATCGAGATTTGAACTAATTCCAATATGTTGTTGCACTCTTTTGAATATATTGTATGTCTGTATATGGTATTTCGAGATTTGAGCTGATTCGGGTTTGTTGTTGCATCCTTGTGAACACCATTTTGTAAGATTTGAGATTGATAAATCTCTTGTTTTGATGACCTGTGCTTTAGGTAAGATTTCACTATAGTAGGGGCAGTCTTTAGACCTGGCAAAATCTCGGCTTGAATGACCCAACCCGTATAACCCAACCCACACCTGACACTCGAACTGAGGAACCCGAGATTGACCAGTAACTCGAGTTGACGTGATCGATATGTTTATTGTTGTACACGATCCAATATTACTAAATAACTTGATAATAATTGACCTGGACCCGAATTCACTTATCCGACCCGACCTGAGCTTACCTGAATTCAGTAAAAACCCGAAAATGGCCCGATCTGCACTTGGCCCAGTTGGCATGTTTGCCAGGTCCAGTAGGTCCAAGTAGGGGTGTTCACCGGTCCCGAACCGGACCGGACCGCAAAGACCCGCAGACCGAACAACCCCTTACCCCAAAATCGGAGACCGGGCCGGTACCCTTTAGGTCCGGGTTTGAACCGGACCGGTTCCATTTTTAAAGGTAATTTGAGATTATTTTTTTTTGCTTGGACCGGACCGGAGGCCAGTCACCCTATTTTTGTTGACCCGGAGACCGGACCGGATTGTATTTGGTCCGGACCGGACCGGCCAATTCGGTTTACCGGTCCGGTCTACTTTATGAACAGCCCTAGGTCGAAGAGTATAATTTAGTTTTTTTTTTTTGTCTAAATTATCCTCTTTCTAATTCGGCCTCTGGTGAAAATTTCCGACTCCTAACTACAAATCCCGACTCCGTCACTAGGTTCACGACCCCTGCAGATTTAATGACTGTGGTCCCCTTTCATTTGATGACCTTTTTTACAATCAACAACTTGAAGGATTCTCTGTCACCTTCTCCCTCCTTTTTAAAGGAATATCTTCTTCAAAGGACAAACTTTTACGATCATTCCCATTACCCCAAATTGTAATAAACTCTATGTTAAACATTCTTTGCGTGCTTATAATAACTTATAACCTTCTAAATTTCCATATAAAATCGACTCGAATCGAGGGCGCATTTTGGGGAAAAAACAGAGTGTAGGTCCCAAGATAGGAAACCGTAAAGAAAATTTTCTGAATCCGTCACAGTCTGAAGTCGTATAAAGGAGAATGAAAGATTGTAGCAATTACATGGTTGAAACAACATGTCGTCTTGCAAGATGGAGTATTCAGAACCTCTCTACGTGTTCTTATCGTCGCTCCGATCCTTTCAAGATTGGTCTCTGGAACTGGTATGTATCTCGATTTAGAATAATAATGTACAATCGAGTTGTGAGATGAGTTTTTTCGAGGAAATTATAAGAGCAACTGTAAAGAAAAATTACAATTTCTTTACAGTTGCAAAAAAAAAGATATTAGGTAATGTCAGCAGACTTTTTCGTTTTACATGGTGTCATGCACTCGTTTTTTCGAAAAAAAACTTTGACCGACAATAATTCTCTATTACGAGTTCATAAAACGGTAATTTTTTTTTTCAAACCAATTATCTCGTCAAGGCCTTCAATTTGAAAAAAAAATTCACCACCTTTTGAAATCGTAGCCGGTAGTTTTGGTTGGTCAAATATTTTTTATTGAATAAACTTTGACCGACCATAATTCCCGATTACGAGTTGAGACGTCGTTGAATTTTTTTTCAAATGAAAGACCTCTTAAAGACTGTCAATTTGGAAAAAAAATTTATCGTATTCTGAACTTCTAGCCAAGAGTTATTGACGGTCAAAGTTTTTTTTGCATGAAAAGAGGGTATATCATAGAAAATGAAAAAGTTGAGGGGTACACGAGAGAATATCCCAAAAAAAAAAACAGCGGAATAGTAATAAAGTCTATGGCGCGGTTGTATACTTGTATGCGTACAAATGTCTCATATTATTCCGTAGACAAGTAGTATGTTTATTGATGCAATGTCCATACATTAGGATGTCAAGATCCGTCTTAAAATGAGAAAAAAGAACATACATCGGATGTACTACCTCCAACTTTTTTGTTTTTTGAGCATATATGTATTTTTTTTTTAACTTATTATCTCAAACTTTATTTATTTTTGAGCATATGTGTATTTTTTTGAGCATAATAAAGTTTATAAGTTAGATTTTAATATTTTTTCATCAAAACTCAAATTTAACTAAACTTATATGTAATGTTTTTGAGTTTTATTGTAATTTTTAGAGCAATGTTTTAATGAATAAACTCGAAACTTACATAATGAAACTCAGAAACTTTAAAACAAAACTCAAAAACTTTATTATAATGCTCAGAAACTATAGAATTGGAGGTAGTACATCAGATGTATAATCCTCTTACTGGTCTTAAAATGAAAACGGTTCAAAAACTTGCAGATATTCTAGGCATCTTTTTTTTTTGGTCTCATTTAGCATATTTGACCTGTTTTAAGTTTAAGACAGATATTACCATCTTAAACAAGAATTTGACGCAATGTGCATGAGGTAGTAGGTGGATTTAGTTGTGATTAGAAAATTTGAACTAATGGTCATTTTCATAGGCATCTGGCATTGGAAAAGAACAGAGTTTTGATGATCAAGTTGTATCCAGAAATTAGCAATTTGAGTAGAGAAAATCCGCCAATTGCGTCTTTTGTAATCCGGGTTTTATCTTCAGTTGATGATTGCAAGCCTCTTGTTCACCCAGGTATGTAGTGGCGGAATCAGAATTTAAACCTCCGAACTATAAAAGTGGTTATATTGAGATCTGTCGAGATATCGATATTCGGGAATCTTATTAGGATAGATTTTTCTTTTACTCGCTCAACCACTTTTTTTTTTGGTACTCAATAATTTAACACAAATTCCGGTTTATACACACTCTTATTTTTAAGACGGTGTATGTCTGTATTAAGTTTAAAACGGGTCACTAACCGTTTTGTTTTCGTTAATTGCAACTTGCATGAGAGCTGGCAAACTTTAATTTGTTTGTATGTGGCCATGTATGTATGAGCATTGAGCAAGAGTGTCGGCCAATTGATTAAAATAATGATAAAAAAGAAAGATGGTTGTAAACTTTTGATAAATTTTGTCACAAATAAGAATAACTATAAAAATAAATATGTAATCGCAAAATGATCACATTTAGTGAATTAAATTAAGATAAATTCTCATTTTAGACAGACTTTTTTCGTATGAAATTAAGATGACTAAAATGGTGTCTGACAATTTTACGATAAAATGTAAATATTTCCTGATAAAATGTTACTATCAGATTCTGTTAAAAAATAACACTAACATTTTATTATTAAACTAGTTTAGCTCCCGTGTAATGTATGCAAGGTATATATAGAATTTTAATTTTTTTTTTAGTATATTATACTTATGAAATATAAATTAGCTAATCTTTTTTTTACATTTCTTATTGTTATATTTTGATTTGAAAAATCAAAGTCTAAATCGTATTAATCATGGAAAATTAGTATTTCAATTAAAGTTTTTCCTATTACCGAGAGATTAATGGTGTTATTTTATAAAATTTTACTGATAATATATTTTTAGCCGCAACTTTTTATCATAGAAAATCAATGAATTTTTTTCGTATGATTCTTTAAACAAAAAAAAAAAAAAAAAATTTATATCATAAAAATATTGGAGATAATTTTGTATAAAATGTAAAATACTAAACGACATAAATATATAAATCTGAAAGATTATGTCTATTATAGTGCACCATATTTATACAATATGCTAAAAATAACTAAACTTTATTTTAGGAAATATGTTTAGGCGGGAAAATTTGGAGCTTCGCCTATTCATTTTTATTATAAAAATGTCATTTCCTCGTTTTAAGTTAATAGCGTCTTAAGGGAGACTAACATTTATTTTTGTGCAGAAGTAACAGATCAGCAGCTGAAGAATAATGACGATTTTATATGGCCACTTGATCTTCAAATTGGAGGAAAATTTATCATTGATGTTGAATTTCTTGATCTCAAGACAGCTTGTCCACATGTATGCCTCACTTTTTTCACTCCTCATTTTATCCAATTTCACAAAAAATAAAAATCGTAAACGATTATTATATACTATCTCCGTTCTAGTCAATTATTTACGTCTTAAATGACTATTTTGGACCGGTTAGGAATTTGGATCACCTAAAACATATGCTGATTTTGGATCGTAGAATTTTGATAACGCGTTGGGTTTGCATTTGAATCGGAGATGACCTGATAAGATTTTGGATCGATTTTGAATTATGCTGAACCCGGCCCATTGTCCTCCCTACTCGGCTACTCCCCTTCGCTTCTAATATTTCACCCAAACAATGACAGGGTGGAGAGCCTTCCTCGATTTGGGCGGACGGACTAACACAAAAAAGATCTCACTCAGCCGCGCTAACTTGCCTTAGCCGGATGCTGACAGAGGACACCTACACCGACATTGTTATCAACGCATCAGACGGGTCAGTAGGAGCTCACAGAGCCGTTCTGGCTACACGATCACCTGTGTTCCGAAGCATGTTTGCACATGATCTCAAAGAGAGCCAGTTTTCTACCATCAACATTTCCGACATGTCAATTGAATCATGCCATGCTTTCTTGAGCTACTTGCATGGAACTATCAAACATAGTGAGTTCCTCGTACATCGCCTTGCACTCCTTCATGCAGCTGACAAGTATGACATCTCGGACCTCAAGGAGACGTGCCACGAGAGCCTCCTTGAGGATATTGATGCCGAGAATGTCCTTGAAAGGTTGCAGAACGCGTCCCTCTATCAGCTCCCTGAGCTTAAGGATTGTTGTATGAAGTACTTGGTTAAGTTTGGTAGGGTTTTCGACATTCGGGACGAGTTCAATGCTTTCCTTCAGTATGCTGATAGAGATTTGATTGCTGAAATCTTCCAAGAAGTTTTTGTTACTTGGAAAGGTTTCTAATCTACTAAGCTTACAGAACTCTTTTAATCTACTACTACTACTACTAGTATTCGAGTTGTGGGTTAATTATGCCTCTATATGAGGGTTTATGATCCCCTTACCGACAGCTAGGACAATATCAAGTAGAGGATCGTATTTAAATGTGAGTATACCATTGTTCCATTTATTCTTTCGTTAAAAGAAATCATTTACTTTCACCAAAAACATAATTAATGGATCATTTACAATGGTGGAGCAAGGGGGGCCTAACAGTGGCGCTCGCCTCCGCGAGGATTTAAAAATCTCTAAATTTTTAGTTAGATTTTTGAATTTTGAATTTTTTCAAAGTACCTTATACTATTACACCTTCGTCCCTGCTCAATTTTTTCGCCCGACTTCAAATCCTTGCTCCGCCACTGATTTTCACTATACTCTCAATGTGGTGAAGACGTCTTTGGTGGAAACGTGATGAAGTTACCCATAGGCATAATCAACCCACACTCGACCAATAGAACTAGGCCGCTAGGCGGAACTGTTTAACAAGTACCTCAAACTCTTAAATCTCTTTAGGTAAACCCAAGCTCCTATTTCTGGTCTTACGTTTAAGAAGGCCTAATATTATGTTATGTGATCGATTTAATAAACAACACTAAACTCTGGTATGACCAAAGAAACTAGAAATTTACCTCAATTATCAATTTGGGATTTTGCCAATCTAGGAGGAACACATTATTAATTAAAGTGTAAATTGCAAAATGGCTTTAATATGTTCTCGATAAGAAACGGAAAAGAAACACATTTTGACTAAAATGAAGTTTTACAACCAGTGTATACTGTAGTAAAAAGATGGGTTAAAATCGATAGTACTGGACTACCACGGTCAAAAAGTACGACTCTATGAATCAGTAGGATCAAATAAATACAAAAAAAAAAAAAAATACCACGGAAATTTAAGAATACAATTAGTGTACATTTGCACGCTTTGTATTTCACGATCCTGAAATGCCTACCCAATTCTGGGTAATGATTTAAAACTCGATCGACAATTAACCTCCAAAGAGAAATCCAGCTGCTTGGTCTTCATTGCCATTAAATAATTGGAGGGCTTGTATGACCGAATTTCGGTCAAACCCAAGTTCAACAAGCTTTGATATTTTGGATTCAAAATCGGAACCCTGCAGTTCACAAACATTTCGATCAGCTACATCTGACCATAAGAATTGATTGTTGACAACCATCTTGAAATCCCTTTACTGTTTCAATACCCAACTTTACTCTTAAAACTATTTACGCGAACCCAAAATATCATAATCACCCCAAACTGGGAAAAACATGATTAAGATCTTCTAAGTTATATTTATAGCCTAGTACTCGTAAGTCGTAACTATTACTCATGTCACTGACAAGGGCACTCAACATATTACGCCTTATTGTCAGTCAGCCACTACTCTCAGCCCCAAGGAGGATTTTACGACTAAACCTACACTCAAAAAAAAAAAAAAAAAAAAAAAAGGTTTGAACGCTTAGGTGTGACTAATGACCCACCCAACCATTGAGTCTCAGTTGATACTTTAGGCACTTGAAATGTGTATGAACTAAAAAAAGCGGGGGGGCAAGGCTTCCTCAAGTCATTAAGGAATATCCAAATTAATGAACACTTATTTTGGCATACTATTTTTCACGTAAAGACAAATACTAATCATTTTCAAAGAAATACATGAAATTTTAAGTGTGCACTCATTTTCCAATAAGGCGTACCTGACTAGGACTGGCAGCAGCAGCCCCTGCACAACCCATGGAAATTCAAGAATTAATTGTTGCACCAAGAGATGTCATAGAACAATACAGAGTAGATGTTTATGTCAAATAGATTTTGGCTTATGAACTATGTTACTCAGACTCGGGTGAGTCGGTAGGATATGGTTCAATTCCAATTCCAAGTGTATAGTAAATAAAGCGTACAAATGAAGGTTATTTATGAACTCAAAACTAATGTGGCGCAAGAGAAGCTCTAAGCTGTGCTCTTGCAAGGTTGAGCAAAAAGCTCTTCAAACCCGCGTGAAAAACGGGGTATTTGGCTTAATTACCTTCAAAGGCTCTACAGACACAGGTAACTTAGCACAAAATCTACAACTAAAGCAAGAAAAATCTCACCTGATGACTGACTTCCAGTTGGAACACTTTTATTATCCTTTGCTCCTAATGAACCCTGAAGAATAACAAATTAACTAGACGAATGCTACAAGACAATACATAAGACAAACGTAGTAAGTAGTAACAGTGAAGCAAAATAGCTAATAGAACTCTTACGGAAGCCTCGCTGGCAGGCTGCTTAGAATACCTCTCCTCATCCAGATATTGAGCAGGTATGTCCTTTTCTGGAAGCAGATAACAACTTTGTTTTCAAGAAAAACTTAATAATTGTGGATTCAATAATCCAATAGAATATATCAGGCAAAACATAGAAACTATGAAATAGAGAAGCTCAAACCTGCCAAAAATGGAACAGCAACCTCTCCTCCACCAACTCTTAAAACATTATCCTTCAAATCAATTATGCACTGCAGTGGAAAGGCCAGGTTAAAGCTTCCTTTCACCATATGGGATGCAATCGCCAAACATAAAAACATAGATATTACCTGATGTTTGCGGAGCATATCCAAACCAAAGAGAAACTCCATGTTGGGAGAGTCAAGAACTGTAAAGGTACAAGGGTAAAACACATTCCCAATCTTCAAAGAACATAGGGAATGGGAGTTAACAAGCAAGTCAAATTTAGCAATTTGCATCAGGAAACAGGTCCAACGTAAATAAAAGGGTAAATTGTTATATGTTAACTTTGAAACAAGGCTTTGACAGATTCTAAAAGGCCGTAAGCCCGTAACTACATTGATTTTCGTACCTACTCACAAACTAATTTCCTTTATTTCAGACATTAGTCAGTCTACTGCAACCACACAAAAAACACAAGCAAAATGTCCAAATTTTGAAAATATTATTATGAGGTTACATGTTCAATACCTTGATAGGAGCTACATGTATTCGTCCCAATATCTCTGTCTGACCAACTCCATGGGCAATACCTCGGTAACGTTGATCTAAGAGCCTTAACAATCTGAAATGGAATAAAGGAACAAAAACGATAACATCAACCTCTGAAAGCTGAAATTTGCAGCATGATAGAGAATGAATGTGTTTTGGATATTATATACTAGTCGGGGCAACACCTGCAGGGAATCCTGACATGAGCTTTATAAGCATAGCAAGAACCTTAACTTAAAAACTAACTAAGTTATGCAGACTTTTGACGTAAAGAGAGATCTACTAGCAAATGAGGAGTTTCCGCATTGAAGTGGTGGAGTACTATTAAATGTTAGAACAATAATCGACTTCAGATCAACACGAGAAGGCATACCCACAACGCTCGGCACAACTTTTAGATATAATTGTTGATTGAGCCCCACTATCGACAAAAGCCTGAAACAAGATTATGTGATGATATTAACATATGCTTTAAGGACAATCGAAGAAAACTCACATTTCCACTCTAGTATTGAGCAACTGAGGATATGTTCACAGAATAGTGCAGTGACTGCAGTCACACTTTTCCAACAAAGGTTGACAGCAAGTATTCTAGAGAAGCCTCGTACTAATTATATTTGATTGTTTCGAAAGAGAAAGCAATCTAGCGAAATGCATTCAATATAGACAAAACATTTTACAAAACACCAATCAAATGGTACTCAATTTAATCAACAGTTCTTGAAAATATACAATATCAATGAAATAAAACCAATAACTGAACAGCTCCATCAAAAAAGCAACCGAAGCATCTTATCACGTATCAAATAAAGTTGTAACCAAATTTATGTACCTTATCATTCCAACAATACATATACTTGTAAAATCAAATCTTTTTATGGAAATACTGACCATAAGATTATTTCAACATTCACAAATCTGCCAGTCAAACGAAACCACACCTAACGAAATGCTAACGCATGCACTAACGCCAAGAGTTTACAGTAAAGACTGATATAAAATACACCAACAATATGCCCCACACCAGAACAAGAAAGGTAAAATTTCGATATTCTGCTGATTTTCAAGGACGTAAAAATAAACTTTGCATAATGCTAACCAAG
The DNA here is from genome assembly GCF_048544455.1 of Silene latifolia. Classification (NCBI taxonomy): domain Eukaryota; kingdom Viridiplantae; phylum Streptophyta; class Magnoliopsida; order Caryophyllales; family Caryophyllaceae; genus Silene; species Silene latifolia. The sequence continues at coordinate 29,019 of NW_027413142.1, read as the reverse complement.
AATTAACGCCAAAAGTTTTCAGATAACCTATTAATAAAATTGACCAAGAACATGAAGCCGCACCAAAACAAAACAAAAATATATTCAATTTCAATAAATTGTTAACAGAAATGTACCAAAAAAAAATACATACTAAAGTGGCCTATGGGGGATCCATCCTCTAAACAATATATGAAAAAGGTTTAGGCTGAACAAGAAAATGCATTCAAAGAGAGAGAGATAGCTACTCGAGATAATTTGAGGTATTGAACGAAGTGAACCAAAAAAACATAATTTTGCCACTGAGCAAACCCGTCTAAATGAGAAACTAAATTATCTTGATTCGTGTGAGACATTAACCAAAGCTGTCAAGTACTTCATTTTTTAAGTTTCTCTGTCACTGGGTATCCCTTGGGAGCATAAAATGATAGAGATACATACCAAAAAGAACAATCAGAAAATGTTTCTGGGATATTATGGTAACTACCTTAAGGGGGACACCGTTCACTTCCATGTCCACATACAACATAACCTGAGAATTTAAAAAAAATAGATGAGAGTAGTATACCTTGATGAGAAAAGTCTAGATATTAGAATGAGATTAGAGTGTATAGCATACCACTCTAGCAAAACCTTCAGGGTTATGCTCCAAGGCCGCCGCCCAGTTTTCATCAATCCCTTTCTAATAGTTGAAGAACAAAGTAAGAAAAGAAACATATAAGTATCTTTCACTAACAAACCCTCGTACAAATTATGATAAGGTGGAACTTAACAAATTACTCTTTTCCAAAATACATCAACAAAGGAGGATTTAAGACAGACTATCTTCATATTCCATTATAAGGATACAAGAGCTTATTTCTTTTGTGAAAAGAAAGACACAGAATAAAGAAAGAGCGGACTCTACCTGGCGAATGGCAGCTTCAATTTTTTTCTGGGCTTCCACATCAAAAGGGTCTGCATGAAGTAATGCCTGCCATCATAACCATGATACCATCAATAACTACAGCTTCAATCTGAAGCGTAAGAGATACCACGAAGAACGGCAAAAAACAGGTAATCTACAGATGTGAAGTGATGGCATTTTGTTAACCGTCAGAATTAATCGGTAAGGTAATACATATCTTGAAACTCTTACTGTATTACACAACACATGTCACAGTTGAATGTTATGTTCCTCGGTAAATATCATGGAATGAGATTTCTGTCTTGAACTCATTATGGTTACCCCAATGTCTCCAAGAGGAACCCACTCCAAGCTGGTTTGAAAACCAATCGTACGCAGTATTTCTTTTAGAAGGACCATTATTTATATGTTAACGATGTGAGTTTTTACCAACATAAGGAAAGAAACAAAAGTGGAAAGTCATTGTGACTTGTGAGTTTGCCCTTCTAAGGAAATGTGAAAAACAGTTGTGAAGGGGAGGTAGTACAAAACAAATGGAGGATATTAAAAAGATCGACGCAAAAAGAAGGAAGTAAGAAAATAAACAAATGTTAGCAAACAATCAAATAGTAAGACAAAAGAAGAATCAAGCTCCCTTATCATGTGGCCAGGTACTTTCCTTCAAGACCAACTTACCTACTTACCTATGCCACATCTTCTTCAGTCAAAAAATAAAATAAAAATCCTCGCTTCTATTAGGTTGGATTCACTAAGTTTTCTATTGGTCCATTCACTACGTTTTCTTTTGTGAAAATATCAAACCACCATAACAAAAGCAAGTGGATTACACTATTCATTTATCTACTAGAAAATTCCAAAACACCATCAGAAAAGCATGCCCAAGCTTTAAGTCTTTCAAATTAGCATGCCAGCAAAAAGATATGGTTTCTACTTTCTACCATGAAAAATGTTTCCGTTTTGATTAGCAATCAGTTCAGAGAACACATGTGCCTACCAGATAAGTGTGACAGGATACAAACATATACAGATTCACTATGCTACTCTCAGTCATTAAAAAGGAAAGAGATGCACGGCAAACAAATGGATAAATAAACAAAGTAGAAAAAGAAGACACATGCACTAGAAACCAGCAATGCCCACTTACAAGTTCCTCAGTCTCCCTCCGCTTCATCTCTTCCCTTTGCCGATGGCGTTGCCGCAAAATTTCTTGAAATTTGTTCAAATCACTTCCAGAAATGGCTTGGGCGAGCTCAGGATCATTCTGCACGTATACATAGGAACCCAATGGTCAAAACTCATGGTAACATACCCAACAACAATATCAAGAAAACATTATAAAATGTATACTAATTCATATGTGGCAACATGTGCAACCTTTAAAACTGGTTCCACTAAAAATTCAAAGACTGTGATGCAGAATCATAAGTTCATAACCCATCACTCAGTGATAAATCATGAAGGAAACATCTGCAAGTTAAGTTTTGATAGATATGCTCAAGGAGATATGTTTTACCACCATCAAGGAGTATCTAATTATCATTTTTTTTTAAAAGGGGAATGTGGTTTCTAATTATCTCAAACGTCTAAGTGAGGTAAATTAAGTCTTAAGGCAGATCCTAGCCTATCTTGAATGAACAGTTTTTAAGTATTTGGTTTTTCTAGCACCAAGCATCAAAACATCATTGTTTCAACACTCCAACTAGCTACGTCAGTACGTGAAAGGGGGAGACTGAAGCTTGAGATAGTTGTTCTGCGTGTATCTTGCAAAGAGATACTAATCCCAATTGCCAACTGAGTTTAAATTTGTCTAAATTTGTCTGAGGTAATAATTTGTATCGTAGCTTCCTTAAAATTAGCTTCACAAATCACTACCTAATTGATCAACTACTATCAAACAAGACTTAACAAAAGTAAGCGTCCAAGGGTCAGCATTACTAGACATTCAATGCTGCCAACTTAAATCAATGATCAGCCATCTGGCATACAAAAATGCTACAAGAAGACAGTTTCCGAATACTTTTTGTCTGTAAATACTACATCTTTGATTCCATCCACAAATCGAATGATAAAAAAAATAACAAAATGCGTGAAACACGTGAAATTAGAGCAGCAAAATGTTATCATGTCTCTCCCTAAAAGTAATAGTTAAGTATGGACATAAACTAAACAACTCATTGCCATACCTGAAAGATCTGAGTCATGAAATTAGAATCACTTCTAATTTGCTGTTGAAAAGCAGCAGGATTCACAGCCGACCCATCTGGATTAACTCTCAGGGCATCATTTTGTGACGAACTGCCACAACCACAACCAACCATAACCCACATTTCAATCAACAAACTCCTCACATACCACAATCACAATATACACAATAAATTCCTACAATAATCTCTATATTCAGGGCAATAATCACCTAGGTAACGGGGCAGAACTCGAAACCATCATTATCAAATCGCCATCAACAACACCTAAAGAACTAAGCTTTTCATGATTCCTCATCTCCTTCCCATTATACAGCAATTGTTGTTGCTGCAACGCTATACCACTCTGCACACCCCACAATTTCGTGATAATTAAGCTAAACTTAACTACAAAAGAGCACTAATTAAGCTAATTAAACTCAATTACAATCAAAACCCTAAAAATAGCAATTAAGGTAAATCGTTCACCTCGACTTCGAGCAAAGCCTTGACATTCTCGACCTGGAGATTGCGAATTGGGATAAATTACATAGATCAACGATAAATATACATCAAAATGACAAATTGATTGAAGAAAATATGAAATTAGGGTTTGAGAAAAGGGGAAAAACTTACAGCTTCGTCGCGATCGATATCTAAAGTGATGATCTGTTCGTCGGCGGTCATTACAGTGATCTTCATGATTGAATTGTCGATTAATGAAAAATTAAGTTAGGGTTGTTAAGTTGATGGTGAAATTAAACAAATTAGGGGAACTGGGAAGAGTGTTGAGCAATTAATTGTGGTGGTGTTTAAGATAGGTGGGAATTTGGATGATCTTAAATTACAATTATTATTTATGAATATTAATTAATTAATTAATTAGTATTATCTGTTTTTAAGGCTCGGTTCTTTAGTAAACTACTACTCCCTCCATTCAACTCTACATGGCACTTAGAGCATCCACATTGAAGAGGATTGTCCATCCTCTTAGATGAAAGAAGGTGTTAAGAGGATGTCCTCTTCAATGTGGCAACATTCTTTTTAAAGAGGAAGAGGAAGACATCCTCTATAAATAGAGGATGTCCTTGTCTTGGCCCTTGTGCCAAATAAGAGAGAAAGTGGATGGTGGGGACTACTTAAAAGAGAGGAAATAAGATCCTCTTTGATGTGGAAAAGAAGAGAGGAAGAGGATGAAAAAAAGTGGAAAATTGAGTAGTGAAAAGAGAAAGTAGTATGACCAATGAAAAAATTAGAAAAAATTGAAAAGAGGAAGATGACCTCATCTTCAATGTGATTGCTCTTATGCTTTTAGCACAAGTTTTAAGAAAGCAATAAAGAATTGATAAAAAGTACACTTGCTTTATAAAACTCAGCTTTATTAGGGAAAATGTAGCTGAGATTAAGAGTAGTATTAGGGACTAAATTTCCCCCAAAAAATTACAAGATTTTAAAAACCCCACCAATTGGTGTGTTTTTAGACTTTTCCCTCCCAAACCAATCAACTCACAAGTACAAATGGAAAACACCTACCCTAAGTAAGTTCTCATCCTTCATAACTCCTCAAAACAAGCAACACCTCCATAAACTTCAGTCATTTCAGTAAAAAAAAATGCAGAGTTGCAAAATTGCAGTCCTTGCAAAATTACAGTCCTTGCAAAATTACAGTCCTTCATAAATTACAGTCCACAAAAGTCGATAAAATTACAGTCCATCGAAAATATTACAGCAAAGTCTCTGAAAATTACAATAAAATTACAGTCCTACAAACATTACATAATCCTCAAGAAAAAATGGGAGCCAAGTGTCTCTCTGAAAAATCCAGGTTAGAAGTTGCCATCTTCTTGCTTCAGAAATCAAAACAAGGGAAGCTCACCCGTGGTGATATGAAGGAAGTAGCTGACAGATACGGTGTAAAGGTTAAAACAATTTTTAAGATTTGGAAAATGGCAAAAATACCAAGAGAAGTAGGTCAAGCATTAGATGTGAAGAGCAAGAGAATGGGTAACACGAATAGGAAAAGAATACTACCACCTATTGAGCATATTAAAACATTGGAATGGGGTCAAAGAGACACCATGGAAAGAGTCTCCAAAAACACAGGAGTAAGTGTTGGAAGAGTTCACTCTTGGGTATGCAAAGGTTTATTAAAACCACATTCAAGCCCACTGCATCCTCACCTCAATGATGCAAACAAGTTACATAGGTTAAAGCATGCTTTAAAGTGCTTAATAGTTGAACATGTTCAAGCAGATTTTTTAGATCTTAATGCAATGCCAATCACAAAAATTAAATTTGCAGAAATGAGTCATATAATCCACATGGATGAGAAGTGGTTTTACATTAGTTATGATGGTCATAAATTTTATATGGTTGAAGGAGAAGAGATACCATATAGGAGTTGCCAATCCAAGAGGTATATCACAAAGGTAATGTTTATGTGTGCAGTTTGTAGGCCTATATATTCAGAGGATGGAGAGTTGCTATTTGATGGGAAAATTGGAATGTTCCCTTTCACAAAACAACAACCAAAGAGAAGAGCAAGTAGAAACAGGCCAAGGGGTACAATGGAGACGAAGCCTATTGATTCAATTACAAAGCAAGTAACAAGGAATGCATCATAGAACAAGTTATACCAAATATCAAGGCTAAGTGGCCTGAAGGAGCAAGTAAAAACATTTTCATTCAACAAGATAATGCAAGGCCTCACATAAAGAACAATGATCAAGCATTCATGGCGATTGCAAACTCGAAGGCTTCAATATTGATTAACTTTTCAACCTCCTAACTCACCAGATTTAAATGTTAATGACCTTGGGTATTTTAGGGCATTACAGTCATTACATTCCAAAGAAGCAGCCAAATCAGTTGATGAATTGGTCAATTCAGTCATGCAAGCATATGTTGATTATGATCATATAAAACTCAACAAGGTTTTCCTAACACTTCAGTCAGTAATGGTTGAGATTATGCAAACTAAGGGTCATAATGACTTTGCAATCCCCCATATGGGTAAGGATCATCTAACTGCCCTTGGCATATTACCAAGAAATTTGGAGGTCAATGAAGAATTGGTGAGAGAATGTATTGGGTATTTAGAAGGAATAGGTCAAACAGAAGGTCTAGAGTACTTAATGGGTGAATTAGGATACAATGTCCAACCATTAGTTGTTTAGAATATTAAGGGTATGTAATGCAAGACTTAGGATACATTGTTCAAGTATTTTGAAATTTGTTTACTGTATAAACATTTCAATGCTAAGATATGTTTAGCTTGTAATCAAATAATGAACATGTAATGGTATGTAATGCAAGACAATCTAATGCAATTTCAGTTTTATGTGAAGTATTAAGCTCATTTTACAGTTCAATTAGCTACACTAACATAAACTCTCAGGCCTAATTGGCCTCATCATTGAGTTATGTGAAGTAATAAGCCTTCCTACACAGCCACAAGTGAAGGTACATAATGCTAAAACCATGAAAATACAGTAATGCTTTTGGCAATTTAGATGGTTTAACACACACACTCATTCAATTGTAGACCATATGGTGGCTTAACTACTTTAACAAAATGGCCAATGATGTTCTGTTTTAGCTATAAACTTGAAAGTGCTCTCAACCGGGCAAGTACAAGTGTGTATCGCCCCGCACCCGCCCCAATTGAGGCGGGGATGGGTAAAGCTTTGGCGGGTGGTGGGGTGGGTGCGGGTACGAAAATTGTACCCACCATGGGTCATGGGGCGGGGATGGATTTCGCATCTTACCCACCTAATATCCGCCTACCCGCCAATCACTAAAAAAATTAGTATAAAAAATTAGTAGGATTATGATAATTTTATAAATCTTATTTTGTTATACTTAAGATATAATGATAATAATAGCTATTTTATAAAGTTTTTTACGAATTTATTTGGTGAAAAATTAAAATTATAAAGATAAATTCAAAAAAATGGAAATTAATAGTGATTAAACCAACTTTTACGAAAAAAATTATCGAATAAAATTATGGTGTAGCGGGTTAATAGGTAAGCGGGACGGGTACGGTTTTATAGTTTTACCCGTTGGGGCGGGGATGGTTTTGAAAATTTGTACCCGCCACGGGTGATGGGGCGAGGATGGGTACGAGTTTTTCTTAGTGGGTACGGGTACGGGGGAGCCTATATCCACCATCGCCCCGCCCCAATGACATCCCTATTCCTCTCTATTATTTTTTCTAATTTTTTTATTTGGCCACGTCATTTTCTTTTTAATCTACCCATTCTCCAATTTCTTCATTCTCTTCCTTATTCTTCTCCACATCAAAGAGGATCTTCTTTTCTCTCTTTTAAGTAGACTCTAGTCACTCTACATGTTCTCTCTTATATGGCACTTGGACCAAGACAAGAATATCCTTCATTTCAAAGAGAATGTAAAGAGTATGTTGACACATTGAAGAGTATATTCTTTTAGCAATCTCTCTGATCTAAGAGAATGGTCAATCCTCTTCAATATGGGTGTTCTAATATGAATACACAAGCAGTTCATGGATTATACAACCAGTTGTATATGTTGTACGGTGTAGAATTTGAGCTTTGTGATGAAGTATCTGAGCTTTTTGTTAAATAATACTCCCTCCTATTCCGAATAAGTGTCTCATTTGGACAATGGCACGAAAATTAAGGAATATAGTTAAAATAATGAAAATTATTGTATAGGGGTAAGAATATATGAGTTAAATAATGAAAAGTATTGAATATAATGGGTTATGGGTGGTAAATAAAAAAAAGAGTCAAGGGTAGGAAAGTAAAAAATCATGTCCAAATATGGAAAATGGACAGTTATGTGAATAGACAAAAATGGCAAATGAGACAGTTATTTAGAATACGAGGGAGTATGAGCTTTATTAGAAAGTATTGAACTCATCCATTTACACATTAAAAACATGAACTTTGAATTAACTCAGAAAAAATACATATAAGCTCGAATTTTTATACTTTGGTTGTACAATGCTTATGGTACAACTGGATGTATAATCGTATTTGTGATGCACAAGTGTGTGTACTATATCTCAAGTTTTGGATTATCTTGAATTCTTCAATAAAGCTCGTAAATTTGATGATCAAAACCGGAGACCTTGTCCCTACGCTCGTGGCTGAACATGGCCTTAGAAATTAGAATCCCCTTTATTATACTTTATACTAAGGGGTTGTTTGGTTACCCAACAATCTAACATAAAACACATGAATTGCAATTTATGTAATTTGTAAAATTAGTGGGTTGTTTGTTTGCCCCAAATTACATGAATTGAAGTTCCATATGAACTCTAATTCCTTCGTAAACCGTAATGGGGGTACCTAGGCGGCCTAGGGCTGAGCAAAAAAATCCGATTATCCAAACCGATACGATATCCGAATCTGATCCGAATTTTTGAATATCCGATCCGAAAGTTAAGTTTGGTTTGGATATCTGATTCGAAATTTTTGGTTTTGGTTTTGGTCTGGATATGGATATTATAATTAAAACATTTGGATATCTGATCCGATCCGAAATTATAGTTTTTTAGTGTAATTTCGAGAAAATAAAATTTTATTTGATAAAATAACTTCATTAATGTTAAAAATATTAAAGAAATCTCTAAGTGGTACTTAAATTTTATGTCGATAGCATTGGAGTAAGAATACTATGAATATAATTCGAAGCATTTGGTTTGGATATTGGATATCTAATTTTAGGATTTCTAATATGGATATCCGATCCGAATTACCACTTTGGATCGGATACCTGATCCATGCTCTGCCATTGGCTAGGCCCCCTAGGTAGCTGAAAATTCTTATGGAATCCGCATCCCACATTTCAACCAAATACTCCCTCCTATTCAGCCTAATGTTCCCCTTTCATTATAATACTCATCACATGTATTAGAGAAAGGGGAACTATAGGCTGAATAAGAGGGAGTACTTTTTTTTCCATTTCATGCGAACTGCAAAATCACGTGAATTGTTACTTCCTTGTTACTAACTGAGTAGATCTCTTGTAAAACAACGGTTTTACAAAGTTTTGTAAAGTTTTGTAAACCATACATCAAAGACCCGATTCCCAAAAGTGGTTATGTACTTGTGTGGGAGTTATTTTAGTCGAGATATTTAGGTAAAATATCTTTTGATTTTACAATAAAACTTGTGTAAAACGATATATATAAATGTTTTTTAAGGCAAGTATACCATAATCTCCCACACTAACTGAATCTCCCAAAATCAATGTATATATATAAAAGAGGCTTTTTTCAGGCATTTTGAGAGACTCCAAGCTTTTTAAAACACTGAAATAAATAATTACCAACAAATAATAAATTAACAATTAAAATTTATATTGGTGATTGATTGTGTTTGGCCGGCTGTATATAATACTTTTATTAGGACTAGAATTCTTCTAACTTAACAATTCAACTATCAACGCACCAAAAAAAAAAAAAAAACAATTCAACTATCATATATACAAGCAATATTGTATTGTAACTACCATATATACTAGCAATATTGTATTGTATCCTATTTATAAAAGCAACAACCACAGTGCTTAGTTGTCGCACTGTGGTTAATTGTTGACTTTTCAAAGACCCCAAATTGCTGGCCCACCTGAGAAACCCACGTTCAATTTGACATTTAATTTGGCAATCTTATTTACATGAATTGAAATAAAATTCATGCAAACAGCATCATAAATAAAATTTACAAATAAATTAAAAATTACATCTGAAATATAATTTACATTAATTACATGATCAAATGCCTATTACATCAGAAATCAGAAATAAAATATTAAAATTACATGATAAATGATACAAATATGAAATATTACATGAACAAATGCCTATAAATAATTACATCAGAAATTACATCAGAAATCAGAAATATAGTTTACAAATAATGTCGTCGAACTACTATATACACGGTCCATGTATATAGAAGAAATCAGAAATATAATTTTCAGTGAAGAATTTGCGATTTTTTAATACGGGATTTAACATATTGTGAGAATTAAAAAATCGCAAATTAAAATGTATATAGTATATAGTATATATTTTTTTATGAAATAGCATACCAGTGCCTATAATTACATCAGAAAGACAACTGTGCAAATTGTATATACTCCGTGCAATTTAACATACAAAATATATTTATAGAAATATTAAATTCCATTTTTAAAAACGATTTTTAAAAACGATAATTACGGAAATACTTATCCCCTCAGATCTGGATAGAGAGCCAATCATCATCGAGGCACAACTTGGAGCAAAAAATACGGCAACAACTACCAACCGACAACCCGCTATCGGGTTGTACCGATGATAGGCTACCAGATATTCCCTACTACGACAAGTACAACTTTATGGCTCGGTTTATAGATATAAATAGATCAATTTTGACCGAAATCCAAAGTGTGCAAATTAATTTGTCCAATTCAGATCTTAGATTGGACTCAATGGGCCAACTTTATCAAATTCTGAAGACAGATCCACACATAATCCACACCCATTAACAAATCCACACATTAACAAATAAACCCTAAATATTGCCTTTTAATCACGTTGTATTCAGTTAATTATGTGAACACAACCTCTCCTAAAACTGCCTCCATAAACTCACCCCACTTACTTTTCAACCAACGATAAAAAATCTATAAACCTCAATTCTCATCTGCCAAACACACCCAACCTGGAAAATTGTCAAAAGAATAGAATAGCATGGCAACAATAATGGAACCAACATCAGTGAAGGAGATGGTAGCATATAAGAAGAACTATGAAGTCACAGTTCGTGTTCTTCGAAAGTGGATTAGGGAGTCTGATGTAAAAGAAGGTGAACAAAGAAAACTTTATGGAATGGAGTTCATTTGTATTGTGATCAAATGGTGAATCTCAATCTCATCATGAGTATTTCTTTTACAAATTGCAATTTTTACTACATGTATACTTAACGTAATTATATCCATGTTAGGGTGAGATAATTCAAGCAATCAGAGCAAAGACATTGGTGCGGATTTTCAAACCACTTATGCATGAAGGCAAAATTTACAAAATTTCGAAGTTTGTGACGGAACAAAACCTTGGGAATGATAGAGCAACATTCCACAATTGTAGGATTGCAATGCAATTTACAACGAAAGTTGAAGAAGTTTATGCCCAAGATATACCAACTCAAGCATGTAGATTCGTGAGCATTGAAGACATAATCCATGGGAATGTCCCAAACGAATATTACATAGATGACAAACACTTTTTCATTATTTAATTTATGTTGCTCAAAAAATATTCCACCAAGTTAATAAATGCTTATTTTCATATTCAGATGTCATTGGTCTTTTAACACAACTTCACGAGGGTGATGAGAGAAAGGGTTACAAGCAAAAGTACATTGACATCACGACGAACAAGAAATTTTCACCCACACTTCTCTTGTTTTGTGTTATATTTATTAATTATTTAATATTTTCTCTCTACTAAAAGAGCACAACCTTTGATAGGAAAAGAAGACTAAGGCTAACAGTTTGGGAAGCCTACTTTCCCGAGATTGATAGGATAAACGAAGCATGCAAGTCCTTAGCAGAGAAACCAGTTTTGGTCCTCAAATGTGTCCAAAGAAAGGAATGGTATGGTAAGTATCACTTAAAACATTTTTATAAAACAGCCAGCACATCATTGTCTTACACATTACCAAAATAATTTTTTGTCATCAACCACAGGAACTGTGACGCTTTCAACAAAAAGAGGAGCAACAAAATTCGAAATAAATCCAGACATTCCAGAAGTCGAAGCTTTCAAAAACAGGTGAGTTATTCAGTTTAGGAAAAGCAATCGATTTGTAAACAAACAATTCCACGTTTTATGGTTCATGATATACATTATTAAACTTGATGAATAATCCATAAATATATCACTTTGTAGAATCAAGTCAATATCAAACGATGCTATTTCGGTCCCGTTGGGAATCATCATCAAGGCACATAACATCCTCGCAGGAGCCAACATAAAGTCATTAGCTTCAGTCCAAAAAGCAACAAAGGTAAATTTAAGATTTCATACCAACTTTTAAATTATTACACAACATATATGTCCACGCATGTTTCGATTTGACTACACTAACATGAAACTACTTGGGGTTACAATTATAGGCAGGATATTATGTGACATTAGTTTACATAGAAGAAATGAACCTGTCTCTTCATTGGTATTTCAACTCATGCGGAAAATGCCTAGGTAGAGTTGTTCAAGAAGGGGATCAACTATGGTATTGTAAGAAGCCAAGTTGTAAGTTGCATAATATTGGGGTTCCCACAGCAACCCAAAGGTAATTTACTGACCTATATAAACTTTAACAGCTAATATACTCAATTTTATTAACAATGACAAGAGGCAGGTTCCAAATGAAAGTTGAGGCAAGTGATGGAGGACATGTTAAGGCACAACTTATGCTGTGGGACTCCCCAATCTCCAAAATTATAGGCAAGCAAGCATCGACAATAATAGAGGAACAAGAAAAGGTAAATTATTAACATCTCAACATAGGATTTTTTTCCCTTTATCATGTTGTAATTTACAAAATCATATATGAAAACAGGAAGGAGACAGAGAAGCGGTGCCACTTGAATTTAGAGAACTAATGGAACGTGAGTTCATTGCAAAAATCAAGGTGGACCAAGACTATAACATACAACAAAAATCAACGTGTTACAAAGCAACTCAATTGTGTGGAGAGAAAGACGTGATAAAAAAATGGAAAGAACTTGAAGAAAGCGCAAAGGTACTTTTTCTCATTTTTAAAGAGATGAAATAATCTGCCGATTCAAATAATTGTTTCTTAACAACTATTTTGAAAATGAAGGCTGCGGAAATGAGTGAAAAAAGTTCAGCAATAACTATTTCTCAGTGAGATAAGCTTTGAAGAGCTGATTTTATTGGTAAGTTCAATCAATCATCAAACAATTTATTGATTATTCCTATATCCTTATACCAAGCTTAACGATATCATACAATTGTACAATTAGGAGAACATGAAGACATATGGGGAGGAAGAACAGGATAACACACCTATTAGCAAGCTGCCTCAAAAGCGATCATCCATGGAGTATGATGAGTGTGAAATTACTGAAGTACGAAAAAGCACACCAGATCAGGGATCATCAAGCAAACCTGTAATTCCACTCAAGAATATTAAGATCGAGAAGTAGGTTTTTTAGTACTGTGTACGGTTTTCAATTTACATGTAATGGACTATGGACTATGTTTACAAACTTTTTAGTTCTTTTCATATGTGTGCTACGTTTTCTATTTTTAAGTTTGCTACGTTTTCTAACTTCAAGTGTAATAGACTAGGTTTTGAACAATTGGTACTACCTTTCAGATTCTCTTTATGTTTTAATGAGTACTGTGTTTTTAATTTGTTTCCGTCAAACATTGTTTTTGCTAAACTGAATTCACAAAAGATCAAGAATTAGGATACCTTCCGACAGCAGAGGGGGACAAAGAAGGGAGGGCCAAGGGGTGGACGAAACCGGGTGAAGGTGTGGTCAAAATCAATGTTGACGCGTTTGTTAAAGAGGGTGTGGGTACTGGGCTTGGGACCGTGTGTAGGGATGTTAGAGGGGAGGTGGCGTGGGTTGTGGTGGACCAGCGAAGGTGGGATAGGGAGCCAAAGGAAGCGGAAGCGGAGGCGCTGCTATTAGGGATGAAGGAAGCTGCTAGAAGAGGACTGCGCGACATCATAATGGAGAGCGACTGCCAAGTTTTGATCAAGGCGCTGAGGACGAAGGAGCATGGTCGCAGCGATTACCATCTTATCCTAGACGATATTTATCTTGCTTGTAGTTCTTTTAATTCAGTGCAATGGTCTTTTGTTGGTAGGGAGTCGAATAAGGTTGCTCATGAGATTGCTCGATTGGCACCTTGGACTGTAGGGAAGCGGGAATGGTCGTATGGCTTTCCGGTTAACATTATGTTTCATGTTTCTAATGATTTATTAATGGAAGGTTAAACCTCTACGGAGGGATTTCAAAAAAAAAAAAAGAATTAGGATACCTTCCGATGTACTTATCAAGAATTTTATACTTATCTTCGGAATCTTCAAAAAAATTCAGATTGAATTCCTAATTACATCGGAAGGTATCCAGTAGCTTTGCTTTAACAATTTGCACTACTTTCAGATTCTCTATATGTTTTAGTCAGAACTGTGTTTTTAATTTGTTTCCGTCAAACTATGGTTTTCGCTAAACTAAATTCACAAAAGATGAAGAATTTAGTACTTATCTCCGCAATCTTCAAACAAATTCAAATTCAATTCTTATTCTTAATTAGAACGGAAAATCCTGTAACGCTTTTTATAACAATTACGCTGAATCTGCAACAAAAAGTAGAGGACGGTCAGAGGATATTCAGAAATTAACAGGCCGGGCAGCTGCCCTGAACCGGTTCATATTCAGAAATTGCAAGACAAAGAAGACAGCAATCAAATTATACAAATTAATAAAATTTTAGTTCTCGAATCTTTAACTATAGTTGAAATCATCGCATAAAAAATGTACACTTTTCATATGACAATGAAACGGTCAGATCTAACTAAAGGAATAGGACGTTCTCACTGATTTAAATAAAACAAAACGCATGAACTTTGTGTCGTGGAATAGTACGTCAGACAAGAAAATTGCAAAATCAATAAGAATACCATCAAATTTTACCAAGGAAAAGAATTCAACTTCAGTAACAAAACTAAGTCGGTCTGTATTTTGTTTTAGGACGGTCACTCTATTTTAAATTAAATAAACAAAAATACACAATCTTTTTGCACAGTTTCAATTTTAAGAACTTATTCTATGTACTCTCAAGTAAACAACCAACCACTACTACCAATATACTGCAAATAACCGACCACTACTACCATTACACTGAGAATATAGAGAGGGGCTAACTGGCAGCAGTTATAAACCACATCTATAAAATGAAGCAGTACAACTTAGTAGAATTTTCAGAAACAACAAAACTGAAACTAACCACCAAAAGCTCTGAAATACCATATTTATAATGTCACCCTACATTCACTCTATGTTACACGGTTGAAAGACGAAAGTGATTGCCGAATCATCATTGAAGTTAAAGAAGGTTCAACATCATGGAAAACAAAGCAAGTTCGAGTTCAAAAAACAAAGAAATAAGTAAAGATGGTGGAAGCGAAAAAAGGTAAGGGATACTTATCTCGTATAAATGTTGTATTCCGATAAAATTAACATCTTTACGGAGGATTTACAAGAGGGATCCGGACACTTGGTGTCTATAGCTTGCGCAAAACAACAATGGTCATTGTCGAGACTACTCATTATTAATAATACAATACGATATCAGATGAAATTGACAACCTCTGAGACATTTATCAGATGAAATTGACAATCTTTGAAAAAATTATCAGTTGAAATTGACAAGTAATGAAAAACTTTGATGATGAACACAAGAAAATGATTACTACAGATCGACATAAACCGATATTAAAAATGGCGAATAAACGATCAATTTACTATGAAATTCCTAATAATAAAAAATAAAAAAAAAATCTTTGTCGAAAATTCCAGAAATATTTTTGAAATACAAATAATTCCATAAATATTATTGAAATACAAATAATTATTGAGACCCCAGTAATAATCTATACAAATCGGTATGACTTATTAAAATACTAAAATACAAGTTCAAAATTAACGAAACTCGCCACATGCAATACTCCATACAAGTTACAACCAATCTTAATTATCAAAATTTAAATTGGACAAGAAAGATCCGAATCCGAATTTATCAATACCAGATACTGACTCGAATTTAACCAAATCCGAATGTTTATTTATCAAAATTAAAACTAATGAAATTTTTTTCGAAATTTCATTAAACCACTTATAAATTATATGTTGAGATTAACGGCTCCAATATTCATCAAAATGAGTCCTTTTTTTTATTTGTTCGTCTTATATTCCATAGATCTAAAGCAGTAGATCAAATAAATATAACAACCTATGAAAATCTCTAAAAAAAATTCTATTTTTTCAAACAAATTTTAAAAACTCGAGTAAAACTTATCAAAAATCCATGCAAAGAGATACAAATGGTATATAATTTTCGAGATACCTTTCAAATAATCATCAAAATTGGATGACTTTTTGTTTTATATTGGTCTTATATTCACAAGATCTAAGAGTGAAGATCAAATGACTATAAAAAACGATCAAAAATAACACTTTTCCAAAATCGATATAAAATACTTTAATAAATTCACCAAAAAAAGGATTAACATCATTAAACTTAAATCAATACCTAATGAAATACCGATTATAGTGATCCATGCATGGTAGTTCATCATCCGAATGAAATACCGATTATAGTGATCGGAATATTGAGTATGACAGGAAATAGTGATTTAAGTTTGTTGAGTATTACGGAAATGGTTAGATCTAAGGCGTAGGTGAGTTATGAGAGAACAAGGGAGAGTTAGAGTGAGCGGCGGTGAGATAGAGTGATAGTGAGACGGCGGTGAGATAGAGTGAGAGTGAGCGGAGTGACTGATGAGGAGATGTAATAGAATTAGGGTTAGTAGACTATTGTATTTATACTCTAGGTTAAGTGAGGGTTTGGTTTCATTTGTTGTTGTTTGGACCGTTTATTTACATAGTGTCGGCCCATTTAAGCTTTTTCGGAAAAAATGTAAATGGGTAGCTAATGGGCCATTTGGGTTACTTTCTCAATTGTCCATTGAGAGTGTAGATAAAATCCCGTCATTGTAGTTTTCTCTATTGTCCATTGTGTATCTAACTCATTTCGGTCTGAACGTGTAGCTAATAACAATCGGCCCGAACGTGTATCTAATTCAACAACACAAGAATCGAGATACGGTCATCGTGTCCCATTGTCCGATTTCACCAACGGTAATTTTCTAATTTACCTTCATCGTATGTTACTTTTTGTATGTACTAGCACAATTTAAGATAATATTATTTTAATTTTCATTTCTATATTTTGTTCAATGTTATATAGTAATTTCAATAATAAATGATAATTTTCTAAATAACTTTACCATATATGTTATTTCCGTATTTACTTTAATTTATAAAAATTAATTTTTTATTTAATTTAGTGACAAGAGAAGCTACCGACTCAAACCACGGTGAGAAAAGGACATATCGTACTACATTGACTACTCGGCCAATTGTCTCTGCTACTCCATCTACGGAAAATGATTACAACTTACCTCCACCATTACGTTCAAAGATGGCAAGATTTAATAGAAAAGAATTACATGGTAACAAGAGATTAAGGAGCGCTTCATCTGGTACTCCGATTACACCGTCTCTTTGTACAACCCCAGGTTAATAACTTTAGTTTTAACGTATTTTTATGTTCTCCATGTATTATGTACGTTTATCTTAAAGTAATGTTTGATGTTATTTTTCTTAGGTAGTAGTAGGTCTCGACAAAGTTGTCGATAGAAAAAGAACCCGATCCGTAACAAGATTAGTCAATGAGTTGATCAGCGACTTAAATCCAACCAATGGAGGTTCATCGAGTTGCGTTGATCCTCGGAAGGTTTAACTTCGTATATTATTTATGTTATCTGATTGAAGGGATGTTTTTGTTCTTAAATAGGTACGTGGTATTATAAAAGTGTTTGTCAATGTTTGAGTTGATTTTCTAGGTGCCAGTTCCCATCCAAGCTCTTCACGTCAACAAGCTCTCGATCCTGTGGCTAGATTGGTCAGTGATTTGGTTAGAAATTTAAGTGAAGAATATGACGATTCATCAAGTAGGGGAGCTAACGAAGAAGGTTTAATATTTAAAATTACAAATTATTTATTATTATTGTTATACTTATCGTTTAAAAATGATATGTATCGTCCCTTTTAGTTCAAAATTCTTTAATTATTTTATTTTTAGATGTAGAACTTGAAGGATATTGGGATATTGGAGACCCAGATGTTTCATGTAACAAATGCGGTGCAATGTTGTGGTACTTAGAACGAGTTCGTAAGGATAGGAATACTTTGCATCCTACATTCTCACTGTGTTGTTCTGATGGCAAAATTCGTCTTCCTCTTCTTGAACAACCACCAAAATTATTGTTGGATCTTTTAAGTCGGCGACACCCATTAAGCAACCACTTTATTGATAATATCCGAGCTTACAATATGATGTTTTCGTTCACCTCAATGGGAGGAAAGATTGATAATTACGTAAATCAAGGTCGGGGGCCTTATACTTTTAGGATGGGTGGGCAAAACTTCCACCGCATCGGGAGTTTGTGGCACGTTAGAATCAAAATCCGCCAAAGTTTTGCCACTTTACATATATGACACGTAAGAAGAAGTGAAAACCGTAAGAATGCTCACAGGTATAACTACAAATTATATGTTCTTGCGAATTTAATACAATATACGAGTACAACTAATGACAACCTTTTTGCGGATCGAATTAATTATTCTTTTTTATTTTGCAGCCCAAATAATCCGGAACGGTTTAATGATGAGCTAATATATTTGTTGCAAAGAATGATCGATGAGGAAAATATATTAGCTATCAAATTCAGAATGGCGAGAGATAGGTTGTTAGCTGATATAGAAAGAGATGTCTCTATTAGGCTTATTTCAAGACGAGAAACAGATGGTAGAACATATAACCGTCCGACAGCTTCTGAGGTTGCCGTTCTTATTGAAGGAGACATTGGAAATGCTGTGGAAAAGAGGGATATTATTATTGAGAAGGAAAGTGGTGAACTGCAGCGTATATCCGAGCTGCACCCTTTATATTTAGCGCTACAATATCCTTTGTTATTTCCGCATGGCGAAGACGGTTGGAGGCCGGGCATCCTACATAGTGAAGCTTCTCTCAACAAAAGTAAGAAAAAAAATCCACGTATTCAAGTAACAATGAGAGAGTGGCTTGCATTTTATCTCCAGGATAGATCGTCGTTCCTTCAATCTCCAATTCTTTTGTTAGCTGCTAAATTACTTCAACAATTTATTGTTGATGGTTATATGATGGTTGAGTCGCAGAGGTTGTCATTTCTTCGACATAATCAACCATTGCTTCGTCTTGAAACGTATAGAAATCTTGCGAATGCGGTCGATCGTGGAGAAACCGAACCATCCTCTCGAGTCGTATTTTCATGTCTTCGTCGGTTTTGCAATCAGATGGGTACACTATAGGTAATTTCCAAGATACTATGGCCATTTGCAAGTGGTACGGGTATCCAGATTTGTTCATTACATTTACATGTAATCCAAAATGGCCAGAAATAATGAGATTTGTCTCTAAAAGAGGTTTGAGGCCGGAGGATCGACCTGATATTCTTAGTCGTGTTTTCAAGATCAAACTCACGGAATTAATGAAAGACTTGAAAGACCGTCAAATATTTGGACGTGTCATAGGAGGTGAGGTTACACAAATCTTTCGAGTACTAGCAGTCATACTTTTTTCTAATGTCGTACAAATTAAAAAAACTCATTTTGTTTTGGCTAAACTTTCAGGCACGTACACTATTGAATTTCAGAAACGTGGGTTGCCACATGCTCATATTCTAATATTTCTTCATCGTGATGACAAATTCCGGAGGCCGCAAATGTAGATAAAATTATTAGTCTTTGAGATACCCGATCCCGATGAAAACCCATTGTTATATCTTTGTTGTGAAGGATCATATGATACACGGTCCATGCGGCAAAGACTTCCCTACATGCCCGTGTATGGTTGATTCTAAGTGCTCAAGAAACTTTCCAAAGAGGTGCATCGAAAGCACAACGATTGACGATGATGGATATCCTGTATATAAGAGGAGGGAGGAGGGATTTACTGTGAAGAAGAGTGGACGGGTACTTGGCAATGAGTGGGTAGTTCCCTATAACGCGCAATTATTGTTGAAATACCGTGCGCACATAAATGTCGAGTGGTGTAATCAAGCTCGGTCAATCAAGTATTTGTTCAAGTACATAAATAAGGGCCCTGATCGAGCCACAATGCGGTCTTCCTATCGGCGTAGAAACGAGCGAGAATCCCGACCAAATAGATGAGATACAGGTTCCATGATTGTCGTTATATCTCAGCAAGCGAAGCTGTGTGGAGAATCTTCGGCTTTGAAATCCATTATAGGACTCCTCCGGTTGAAAGATTGCGCTTTCACCTTCCTGATGAGCAAAGCGTTGTTTTTAACGACGAAGACCCTATTGATGCGGTCATCGACAATCCCACAATCGGTATGACAAAGTTCTTGGCTTGGATGGATTGTAATAAATCTAGCGAGGAGGCACAACAACTATTATATAGCCAATTCCCGACAAAATTCGTGTGGAAAAAAGAAGAACGTGCTTGGCATCCTAGAAAGAATGGTTTTGCTATTGGAAGAATGCATAATGTTTCCCCCAATTGTGGTGAACTATATTATATGAGAACCCTGTTAAACTTTGTCAAGGGTCCTAAATCTTATGAGGATTTAAGGTGGTTTGATGATACTTTGCATCCTACTTTCAGAGCTGCATGTTATGCGCGTGGCTTGCTTGGAGATGATAAGGAGTACATTGATGCCATAGAGGAAGCAAGTCGTTGGGGTTCCGGGGCTTACTTAAGATACCTCTTCGTCACTTTATTAATGTCTTCTGCTATAGCGATGCCAAGTAAAGTGTGGAAAAAACTTGGAAGCATCTTTCAGATGATATCCTATATCGACAACGTAATGTCCTTCAAAATCAAGGTTAGTTGTTAAACGAGCATTTGTTGTTTACCGATCTATTTTTTTTTAAAACAAAACAAAAATTCCAAATTTCTATAGTATGCAACTCTACTTTTACTTAACTATTGTCGTCTAATAACTGCTTAATATACATTTAAATTGTTGTTTCCCTATTAATGTCACAGCGTTGCGATTAACAGAGGATGAACTTAAGAATTATGCATTGCTAGATATTGAAGCATGTCTTCAACGCAACGGTAGTAGTTTACGTAGATTTGAAGACATGCCTTTTCCCGAATCATCTACACCTCATCCGGTAAACACGTTAGTTGCCGACGAGCTATCTTATGACAGAGTCGCTTTACGGGAAGAACATGAGCACCTTTTATCTTCCCCGACTCGATGAGCAAAAGGTCATTTACAATGAGATAATGGACGCAGTCCGTAATAATCGTGGTGGTGTTTTCTTTCTATATGGATATGGAGGGACAGGTAAAACGTTTATTTGGAGAACCTTATGTGCGGCATTGAGAAGTCGAGGACAGATTGTGCTTCCGTAGCATCCAAATGGGATTGCATCTACCTTACTTCCCGTGGAATGACTCATTCGAGACTTAGCATCCCACTCAATGCGATTGAAAATTCTACGTGTCCCGAATTAAACCAGAAGTGATTTAACTGAACTCTTAATTAGGACAAAGCTTATTATATGGGACGAAGCACCAATGACGCACGATATGCTTTCGAGGCGCTTGACGAGTTTAAGAGATGTCATGCGTTTTTCAAACGATGGAGATGTTAATCAATCCTTTGGTGGTAAGGTGGTCGTATTTGGAGGTGATTTTCGACAAATACTTCCCGTTATCCCTAAAGGCAGCAGATCGGAAATCGTGCATGCGTCACTTTGTGCTTCAAATTTGTGGTCTTCTTGCAAGGTACGAAAAAAAATGCATGTTTTGAATACACAATTTTTTAAGTAACGGTTAAAAATTTACTTTAATTTATATGACCTTATTATGTTCATATTTATTAAATCATATAAGGTGTTGAAATTGACGAAAAACATGCGCCTTCGAGGCGGAGATTCATTTTCCGATGTTGCTTTGAGATAAAGGAGTTTTCGAAATGGATATTGAAAGTTGGAGACGGGGAAGTGGAGATCCGAATGATGGGGAAGTTGAGTTAGCGTTCTTAGAATGACATTTTGATTAAGCACACTGGAGATCCTATCGCTTCGATTGTAGACGCCATTTACCCATCCCTCGACAATCAACTATCGAATCCCGAGTATCTTCGGAGAGGCCATCCTTGCACCTACACATGAGATCGTCGAGTTGGTTAATGACTACATATTATCTCGAATACCCGAAACAGAGAAAATTTACTTCATTTCGGACGAGGTTAGTAAAGATGAAACCAATATTGGGGTGCGTGATCTGTATTCCACAGAATTTCTTAACTCTATTAAGTGTTCTGGCCTTCCAAATCATGAATTAAAGCTGAAGGTAGGCGCTATAGTTATGCTTCTTCGGAACATTGACCAATCTCGCGGATTGTGCAACGGAACTCGACTGATCGTGACAGACTTAGGTTCACGTGTGATTCGAGCAACAACAGATTATATCGGGTAGTCATAAGGGCGATAAAGTTCATATTGCCCGTATTACACTTTCCCATCCGATTCCAAAGTAAGTTCCCATGACGATGGTGAAAGACAATTCCCCGTGGCGGTGTGCTATGCAATGACAATTAATAAGAGCCAAGGGCAATCCCTAGCACATGTTGGTCTTTATCTTCCAAGGCCGGTGTTTACGCATGGTCAGCTCTATGTGGCTATTTCAAGAGTCACAAGCAAAAAGGGACTGAAGATTCTGATTTGCGACAGTGAAAAACGCAACTCCAATAGAACAAATAACGTTGTTTATAAAGAAGTATTCGAGAAGTTATAGTAGAACATACTTATGATTTTACACTATAATAGTTTATTGTTGTTTCTTCCTTTCTAATTTGTCTTCTTTTGTTATGCTTTAAATTTTTCGAGGAATTATTATTGTACTTTTTTTATTGCCATAATTTAGGTTCTTTCAATAGATACAACTATATTATTGCTAAACTTTATACTCTCCTATATATACAATCATTTTAAATAACTACAATTATTAATACAACTATTAAATAACATCCCTCCTTAATCAATAACCCAAACAACATACCCGTGCAAGTTGCACGGGCATAAAACTAGTTTGTATATAAACTCTCACCCTTAAACATGCATATAAAAGGCAATATCATGTGTACGACTTTCCTCCCCTTACTTCTATATTTAATACTATTTTTTTTTTCTATTATGCGTTTTCCTTTTTATTTTGATTGCTTTTGTAAAAAATTTTGCACATGAATCATCACTAATTGTTTTCATTCTTATTTCAGGTGTATAAAATCACTCGGCTTCGTGAAACTAATATTTACCATGATTATCTCTATAAGCATGCATACGGCGTGATATGATTGATCAATATGTTCACATATTTTAATTAAAGTAAGACTTATTTTATTTTAGGATTTCATTATCTTTACGGTATGTAAATCATCTAACAAGTCTGTATATTGTTCAAAATTTACAGATTTTTTCTCTTCTAATATACTACCAATTAATTAACTTTCTTTAAGAAATTACTTATTTCCATGTTTTCTAATTTTATTGCTTAAAACTTTATAATTGAATGTGTTTTTTTTCCAAAGTAGTCATGTCTTACACTCTTACCGTCCAACTTTAACAATTGTTGTCTTTTAATTTTTCATAGATCATATAGTTTGGTAAATAAACCCAATTTGTACGCAGTATGCACACACTACACTGTAAATCAATAATTTGCTTTACAAATTACATATTTTTACACTATCAAACACGACTCGACGCATGATTACAAAATATGTACTATAATACGTAGTAAGATATTAGGGTAGTTAGATAAATTAAAAAGAGGGATTTATTTTTGATATGAGAATTTTTGGTATGAAACGGACTTTGGTAAGAAGCTTACTTTTCTTTTAATTTCTATGAAACATGCTGAGACTTCGACCAAAGGCTGAGAAAGAGCGTAATCTGGACTAAGCAATTCCCCCGAAACAAAAGGACTAAGGCCGGCGTCTAGCATGAGATAAATCCCAGCCCAAAAGAGCACGAAAAACAGTGCCTACTTCCTGCTTGAAACCTCCAAAAGAGCAAAGCTGACTAAAATCGGCGGGAAGAAATAACACCTTAAATAACTGGTCTAGCTTATTAAATTTGCACGCTACTTTGTTCTAGATCATGAAATTTACAAAGAAGGGGACAAGATCGGGTCATTCGACTTAAGTCACTTTTGCCATGTCTATCCACGAATCAATGGTCTTTCATAATACCGTTATATGAACACAAGAAGTTATTAGCTTAAAACTAAAAGATAAGAGTGTAAGACACACAATATCAAAACGTTCATTATATACATATATGGTCTTATTTAAGTCTTTGCTTAAAGTCTCATTTTAGTTCCGACCATGTTGTTAAAGAAGATCATATTTAATTAAGATGGGAGTACATGAAGCAGATTAGAAGATAGTAATAGTAAGATATACGAAGTACATGCATGTATCGCATTATCTGACTCAAAGGGGACTTCTTACCCCCACACGCATATGAATTATTTAATATAGATAAGGATCTTTTGTATTAACGATGGTCATATTCTTAGTACTAATTTTTTGTAATTTAGAAATGAATAGCACTTATTCATGACAACCATCTAAGTTAACTAAAACTTTACACCTAAATTAGTACGTTTTAGGGTCATCATATTTTAGTGCTCATTGAAAAAAAAAACATACATCTTCCATAACTTCGACTAAAAGACTAAAAAGTAAGACATTAGAATAACAGAATTTTGCTTAAGACGGATACTATCCATCTTAAATTTAAGACGGGTCAAATACTACCACAGGATGCTAATAATGACAAAACTTTTGACATTCCCTAGGCAATAAGTGGGATAATTTTGTATGTATTTGACCGTCTTAAGCTATGAGAATTTATTTTAGAGTAAATGGTATTCTTGACTATGTCTTCCATGTAACTTTTATTATTGAACCCGGAAGCGAAATAACACAATTATTTCGCAATTGTGAATCCTATATAAAATGGTAATAAAAAATCCATAGCAAATAGAGGTGTAGCAATTTCGTAAACCGTGCAACGCACGGGCACAAAATCTAGTATTCTACAAAATCTACATGACTTAACAAACTATAGAAGTATCTAGGATTACCAACGGTTATCGGTCACTCAAAACAAGTTCTTAATAAAGTTATCCGTGATAAGTTGAATAGTAAGATGCAGGGTTGGCGTGGTAAGTTATTTAGCCGAGCGGGTAGGGAGACTTTGATAAAGGCGGTTGCCCAATCTATTCCTACTTATGCGATGAGTGTTTTTAAGTTACCAGCCAATTTTTGTGATGAGCTTCGTTCTATTGTCTCGAGATTTTGGTGGGGTTCGGAGAATGGGAGAAGGAAGATATCATGGGTGGCGTGGGAGTCAATGTGTCGCGAAAAGGCTAAGGGGGGAATGGGTTTTCGAGATTTTGGTAAGTTTAATTTAGCTCTTTTAGCTAAGCAAGCCTGGCGTTTGACTTGCAATGAGGAAAGTTTGATGGTCCGAGTACTGAAGGGTAAGTATTTTCCGAGTTGTTCTTTTATGGATGCTGAAGTAGGAAATAATTCTAGTTATACTTGGAGGAGTATCTGTGATGCAAAGCATGTGATGGGATTGGGTGTTCGGAGGCGGGTGGGTGACGGGAAAGGAACGAGGGTGTGGCTGGACCCGTGGATACCTGGAACGTCTTCTAGGTGTGTGATCTCACCGCGGGGTGCTTTCGATTTAGAGATGAAGGTTGATGAGTTGATGGTCGAAGGGGAGGCGAGGTGGGATAGGAATAAGATCGAGGCTATGTTTTTACCTTTTGAAGCGGAGAGGATTATGAGTATAAGGCTGAGTGCGTTAGCCCAGGAGGACAGTTGGTGCTGGGATGGAACGCGTGACGGGGAGTACTCGGTTCGGGAGGGATATCGTTTGTTAAATACGGAGGGCGGTGATGATGGGGAGCAGTCTGATGCTTCGTTGGGGGGTTGGCTTTGGAAGACGATTTGGAGCACACCGGTATTACCAAGAATTAAAGTATTCATGTGGCAGCTGTGTTGTGATGCGTTACCAGTTAAAAGCAATATTGCGGCCCGGGTCCGGGACTTCGACTGTTCTTGTCCAAAGTGTCATGGTGATGAGGAGTCTTGTATCCATATGGTTCGGGATTGTGGATGGAATGACGAGGTCTGGGAGACGGTGGGGCTGGCGGTTTTTAGGAGTCATAGAAGCTTGAGCATAAGGGAGTGGGTAGAGCAAGAACTGCGTGATATGGGGATGGAGGAACGGATTCTTTTTATGACTTCGTGTTGGGTGCTGTGGGAACAGAGAAATAAATTGTTATTTGACAATGGGGTGTGGAGGGGCGAGCGAATTGTAAGGAGGGTGACGGATATGGTTTGGGAAATGAAATGCTTGTCGGAGGATAGTTCTGAGGAGCAATGGAGGCGGGATGTATCTTTGGAGGAGGGATGCTGGACTAGGCCGAGTGGTGGTGCTTGGAAGATTAATGTCGATGCAGGCGTCAAGGAGGGTATGGGCGTAGGCTTGGGAGCAGTTTGTAGGGATGGTGATGGACGGGTGGCCTGGGCAGTGTCAGTTCAGGATGAGAGTGTTTGGTCCGTGCAAATGGCTGAGGCGGAGGCTGTTCTACTTGGATTGAAGGAGGCTCAGCGTGTAGGGATGCAGAATGTTATCGTCGAGAGCGATTGTCTTAATGTGATTGCTGATCTACAGGGAGGAAAGATGGGCCGTAGCGATATTTTTCTCATTTACAAAGAAATTCTAAGTTTAATTCCGTCTTTTGATTCTGTTATTTTTAATTATACTCGTAGAGCGAATAATAAGCTAGCTCACTTAGTAGCTCATGCTTCGCCATGGTTCATAGGTAGGAGATTTTGGTTGGATGTTTTGCCTTTATCTTTTGTGATTGCTGCGGAACAGGATTTAATTAATATATGTTAAACCGTTTTGGTTTACTTCAAAAAAAAAACAAACTATAGAAGTCTCTAATTTAGACCTGTCAAAACTCGACCCGACCCGAAAACCCGACCCGTTTAACCCGAACCCAAAATGACCCATTATTTTAGGATCGAGACCCAACCCGAACGGGTCGATCCGTTGGATCAAGGGAAAATCATGAATTTTATTAAAAATATTAATATTTATATATTATATTTGAAAATATAGTTAAAAAATTATTTTTTTTATTACTTAAAATTGCAAATTCAACTAAAAAGTCAATTTTATACTCCCTCCAATTCTATGTATTTTTCCCCCTGTTTATGGTCACGGGAATTAAGAAAAGTAATAAAATATGAGTAAAAGTGTTTGGTGGGGTTTGGTGATAGGAGAGAGAAATGAATAAAATAAGAGCAAAAGTTTCCAAAATAAAAAAGGGGAAGAAAACCTGAATAATCCGTTTTAGGAAATATGGAAGAATATATAGAATAAGAGGGAGTATAACTTTTATAATATTTAATAATAAAATAATTATTTAAAACTTTATTTTAATAATTATGTCAATATAATTAATGTAGATGTTGAATATGATTAAAATAATAGTTTTAAATATGTTTTACTTTTTTAAATTAAAAAAGTCATTAGAAATTATTTCTTGACCCGTATTCTAACCCGATCTGTATTTGGCCCGACCCGTATTCTGACCCGACCCGGGACCCGACCCGCCCGGCCCGCTTAACAGGTCTAGTCTCTATATATACTACTCCATAAAAACCCTAGCTATCAAAAATTTCAATTAGTTCAAGTTCAAGAAATTCAACATGGATAGCAAACCAAAAAGGGCAAAAACCGAAGTTATTGCCAAGCAAGTCGCCGACGACGACGTAGAAGACGAGCTCGACGACGTAGAAGAGTCCGACGACGTAGAAGACGACCTCGACGACGTAGAAAAAGAGTTTATCACAACAAAGTTTTCTTTACAAGTCGCTACACACGTAATTCAACAACATTTATCGAAGAGCAAGAGCGTAGTTTGCTCGCCGGTATCAATTGACGCCCTTCTTAGCATCCTAGCCCTAGCAGTCGAGAATTCGACGTTAGAGCAGTTACTTACGCTGCTTGGACACAGGGACGTCAAGGAATTGAACAAAGTGGCACGTAAATTACGTGCTGTTCTTAAGAGTTCCCGTGACATCGATAAAGATGGGCCGAAGATATCTTTTGTTAATGGGTTGTGGTTGGATCAACGGTTTTCGTTGAAGGCGGGTTTTCAGAAAGAGTTGAAGGATGTTCATAAGGTTGAAGCTAGGGTTGTTGATTTCGCCAATGAGGTATGACAATATTCTAGTATTCTACTCTCTCCATCCCAATTATATTGAAAAATTACGAACAATTTATACCTTTTCATACCTTACAATTATTTATTTACCTTCGATTTAACTTTATTGCAATGATGAATAGCTTTTTCATTCAACAATAAGATTAATAACTTGGTTTCATATGAATCATATAATCATATAAATTTTTGATACCAACCATATATCGCTAATCACATTACTTACCCAATTAGTCTTGCTTAAAACCTTCTTAACTAAAAACTCTCACGTCCTTAGTTAAGACGGCCTTAAACAAGAATGGATGTAGACTTATTAATCACATAATTACTTACTCAATTAGTCTTACTTGAGATCGTCTTAACTAAAAACTCTCACGTCCTTAGTTGAGACGGTCTTAAACAAGAATTGATGTAGATTTTTACGATAGGTCTTGTAGGGGCATCTTAAAACAAATGGAGGCCTTCGCTAAACGAAATAAGGAGGCCCAATATGAATGCACCATTGTATCATATTTCAAGGTTTGGATTGAATTTCATTGTTAAAACATGTAAATTTGATCACCAAAACCGGAGGCCCGGTTCCCACGCTTATGACTGAACATGGCCTTAGACACCCCTGAGGTCTTGCTTAAAACGGCCTAAGTTAAGACCTCTCACAATCCCTTATTCATTTTAACATTATTTAAATCAATTATTATTGTAACTTTGTAAGTATATATGAACTTAAAAACCATTTGAAACAAGAATTTTGTGAA